>NW_020838036.1:2277861-2320108 GCF_003676395.1 Aethalodelphis obliquidens | reverse complement strand
GTAGTTTGCTTGAGTGCAGTGTTTTTTGTTTTCTGTACTGAATTCATTAGCATGGGTCGGTATAAAATTTAGCATAGGTCAATATGTAATTTGTAAACTAATAAGGTCTTAAAAGTGAGGAATTAAGTCTTTTAAATTTAATTATTTATTGTAAAGAGCAGAATAGCATACATAAACAGGTGCCTAAGGAAAACTTGTATTCTAATATGGAACTCTCATGAACACCTTTTTTTTTTTTTTCTTCTAACGGTATGATAGTAGGCCATTTGATTATTTTTATGGCTTTAACTTTACAACAATGAAATATTCGTAAATTTTAAAAAGTATTTTTCTTTATTTGATGCGGGTGGGATACTGGAGAAATGAAAGGTCAAACACCTATTGAGGAATCCATACTTGTCTATATATTGTGTACTTTTATTTCAAGAACTGATTTAAAATTCCTAAAAGGATGCTATAATAAGTTATTATGCCATTTTACAGACTGAATTAAGTGAATTTCAGGGAGGTATGAAACTTGCCTAAGGCTATCCAGCTACCAAGTGGTAGAAGTGAGAATTAAATCCAGGTATACCTATCAAAAAAAAAACAAAAAAAACAAAAAAAACATTATGCTATATATATGGAATCTAAAAAAAAAAAAAAGTGGTCATGAAGAACCTAGGGGCAAGACGGGAATAAAGACACAGACCTACTAGAGCATGGACTTGAGGATACAGGGAGGCGGAAGGGTAAGCTGGGAGAAAGTGAGAGAGTGGCATGGACATATATACACTACCAAATATAAAATAGATAGCTAGTGGGAAGCAGCCGCATAACACAGAGAGATCAGCTTGGTGCTTTGTGACCACCTAGAGGGGTGGGATAGGGAGGGTGGGAGGGAGGGAGACGCAAGAGGGAAGAGATATGGGGATATATGTATATGTATAACTGATTCACTTTGTTATAAAGCAGAAACTAACACACCATTGTAAAGCAATTATACTCCAATAAAGATGTTAAAAAAAAAAAAAAAAACAGAAGATAAAATGGCAGCTCTCATTTATCAGTAATCATCCTAAATACAAATAGATTGAATTCACCAATCAAAAGACACAGAGTGGCTGGATGGATTAAAAAACAAGACCCAACTATATGCTTCCTCCAGGAGATAACTTCAGCTATAAGGACATAGACTCAAAATAAAAGAATAGAAGATAATACTCCAAGCAAATGGCAGCCAAAAGAAAGCAGGTGTAACTATATTCATGTCAGACAAATAAATTTCAAGTCAAAAAATACTCAAAAATCTAAGAGCCAGTTTATAAAAACAACATAAAAAATTGACAATTCTTTAATAGACTGAAAAGAAGACTCAAATAAATAAAATTAGAAATTAAAGAGGAGACATTATAAATGATTCCAAAGAAATACATAGGATCATAAGAGACTACTATGATCTATTATATGTCAACAAATTGGACAACCTAGAAGAAATGAATAGATTCCTAGAAACATACTACCTACCAAGACTGAATCATGAATCAACATAAAATTTGAACAGACGAATACTAAGTAAGGAGACAGAAACAGTATTCAAAAACTTCTCAACAAAAGAAAGCTAAGAATCATAGTTTTCTGGGTGAATTCTACCAAACACTTAAAGGATTAACACCAATCCTTCTTAAACTCTTCCAAGAAATATTGAAGAGAAGGGAACACTCCCAAATTGATTTTATAAGACTACCATTAGCCTGATACCAAAGTCAGATAAGAACATGACAAGAAAAGAAAATTGGAGGTCAATATCCCTGATAAATATACATGGAAAAATTCTCAACAAAACATTTGTGAACTGAATTCAACATAACATTAAAACAATCATGCACTGAAATCAAACTGGATTTATTCCTGGGATGCAAGAATGCTTAATATATGCAAATAAATAAATGTGATATATCATTTTAATAGAAAGAAAAATAAAAGTCATATGATCATCTCAATAGATGCAAAAAAAAAATTTGCCAAGTAACATCCTTTCATGATAGTAAACCTTGACAAATTGGATATGGGAGAAGCATCCTTTAACACAATAAAGGCCATATACAGCAAACCCATAACTGACCTACTCAATGATAAATGTTGAAAGCTTTCCCTCTAACATCAAGAACAAGATAAGGATGCACACTTTCACCACTCTTATTCAACATAGTACTGGAAGTCCAAGCCAAAGCAATTAGGCAAGAAAAAGAAATAAATGGCATCCAAATAGGAAATGAAGAAGTAAATATTATATTTTTGAGATAATATAATATAATATAATCTTATATATAGAAAGCCCTAAAGATTCCAAAATTTACTGGATTAAAATTTTTAATAAACAAATTCAGTAAAGCTACAGGATACAAAATCAACATACAAAAGATAAGTTGTGTTTCCATACACTAACAATAAACTATCTAAAAAAAGAAATAAAGAATTACATTCACAATAGCATCAAAATTAATAAATTACTGAGGAAAAATTTAGCAAAGGAGATGAAATATCTGTACATTGAAATTGTAATATTTTGATTACAGAAATTGAAGAGGCACAAACAAATGGAAAGATATCCATATTCATGGAGCAGAAGAATTAATATTGTTAAAATCACCATACTTCCAAGGCCATCTATAGATTTCATGCAATTTCTATCAAAATTCCAGTGGCATTTTTCACAGAAGTAGGAAAAAAATCAAATTTTGTGTGGAATCATGAAAGATTCCAAATACTCAAAACAAGAACAAAGCTGGAGGTATCACAATTCCTGGTTTATAACTTTATTTAAAAGCTATAATAATATATGTAACATTGTACAAGCATAAAAATAGACACATAAAGCAGTGGAACAGAATCAAGAACCCCCAAATAAATTTTAAACTGGTACATCCACTATTGAAAATATTATGGAGGTTCCTTGAAAAATTAAAAATAGAACTGTCATATGATCCAGCAATTTCACTTCTTGGTATTTAACCCAGGAAAGCAAAAACATTAATTTGAAAAGATATACACACACCAAAGTTCATTGCAACATTATTTATAATAACCAAGATATGGAAGCAAACTAAGAGTCCAATGATAAATGAATGGATATAGATGATGTGGTATATATATATATATATACATACATACATACACACACACATACACACAATGGAATATTAATCTGCCATAAAAAATGAAATCTTCCTATTTGTTACAACATGAATGGATCTAGATAGTATTATGCTAAATGCAATAAGTCAGTCAGAGCAAGACCAATACCTCATGATCTCATTTAAAACAAAAGAAAACAAAAACAGACATATAGATACAGAGAACAAATAGGTGGTTTCCAGAAGGGAGGGAAGGAGGTGTAAGAAATAGGTTACAGTATTAAGAGGTACAAATCTCCAGTTATATAATAAGTCATGGGAATGTAATATACAGCATAAGTAATATGGTCATATATACTGTAATAACTTTATATGGGCACAGATGCTTACTAAACTTATTGTGCTGATCATTTCATAATGTATGCAATTGTGCAATCATTATGTAGTATACCTGAGGTTGACATAATATTGTACATCAACTATATTTAAATTAAAATTTGGAGGACAGGAATAATATTTAAAAAAGAAACACCACGTCAGTTTAAAATTCCATATTTGGTAAATCCTTCAAAAATGAAGGTAAATAAAGATATCTTTGGCCAGAAAATAGGTTTAAAAATTTCATCCTTGGCAGAGTTCTTTACAAAAAGTGCTGAAAGAAGTTCTAAATGCTGAAGAAACATATCAGCTAGAAATCCAGTTCTATAAGAAGAAATGGAAGAGGACACATGGCAGAAGGAGAACTATAATCCTGCAGCCTGAAGAATGGAAACCACAATCACAAAAATAGTCAAAATGAGACAGCTGAGGAATTTGTCTCAGATTAAGAAACAAGATGAAACCCCAGAAGAACAACTAAGTGAAGTGGAGATAGCCAACCTACAAGAAAAGGAATTCATAATAATGACAGCAAAGATGATCCAAGATCTTGGAAAAAGAATGGAGGCAAGGATTGAGGACATGCAAGAAATCTTTAACAAAGACCTAGAAGAACTAAAGAACAAACAAAGAGAGAAGAACAATACAATAACTGAAATGAAAAATACACTAGAAGGAATCAATAACAGAATAAGTGAGGCAGAAGAATGGATAAGTGACCTGGAAGACAGAATGGTGGAAATCACTGCTGTGGAACAGAATAAAGAAAAAAAGAATGAAAATAAATGAAGACAGACTAAGAGACCTCTGGGACAACATTAAACACACCAATATTCGCATTATAGAGGTCCTAGAAGGAGGAGAGAGAGAAAGGACTGGAGAAAATATTTGAAGTGATAATAGCTTAAAACTTCCCTAACATGGGAAAGGAAATAGTCACCCAAGTCCAGGTAGCACAGAGAGTCCAAGGCAGGATAAATCCAAGGAGGAACATGCCAAGACACATAGTAATCAAATTGACAAAAATTAAAGACAAAGAAAAAATATTAAAAGCAACAAGGGGAAAATGACAAATACAAGGGAACATACAAGGGAACTTCCTAGAATTCCCTGGCAGTCCAGTGGTTAGGACTCTGCGCTTTCACTGCCGAGGGCATGGGTTCGATCCCTGGTTGGGGAAACAAAGAGCCCACAGGACGTGCAGAGCAGCCAAAATAAATAAATAAATAAATACAAGGGAACACCCATAAAGTTATCAGCTGATTTCTCAGCAGAAACTCTGCAGGCCATAAGGGACTGGCATGATATATTTAAAGTGATGAAAGGGGAAAACCTACAACCAAGAGTACTACCAAGATCTACCCAGCAAAGATCTCATTCAGATTTGATGGAGAAATCAAAATCTTTACAGACAAGGAAAAGCTAAGACAATTCAGCACCACCAGACCAGCTTTGCAACAAATGCTAAAGGAAATTCTCTAGGCAAGAAACACAAGAGAAGAAAAAGACCTACAAGATGAAGCCCAAAACAATTAAAAAAATGGTAATAGGAACATACATATCTATAATTACCTTAAGTGTAAATGGATTACAAATGGATTAAATGCACCAACCAAAAGACACAGACAAGCTGAATGGATACAATAATAAGACCCATATACATGTGGTCTACAAGAGACCCACTTCAGACCTAGGGACACATACAGACTGAAAGTGAGGAAATGGAAAAACGTATTCCATGCAAATGGAAATCAAAAGAAAGCTAGAGTAGCAATACTCATATCAGACAAAATAGATTTTAAAATAAAGACTGTTACAAGAGACAAGGAAGTAACTACATAATGATCAAAGGATCAATCCAAGAAGATATAACAATTGTAAATATTTATCACATATAAGTGATATCATATGATATTTGTCTATGTCTGACTTACTTCACTCAGCATGACAACCTCTAGGTCCATCCATTTTGCTGCAAATGGCATTATTTTGTTCTTTCTTATGGCTGAGTAATATTCCATTGTATATATGCACTACATCTTCTTTATCCATTCCTCTCTTGATGGGCATTTATGTTGCTTCCATATCTTGGCTACTGTAAATAGTGCTGCAATGAACATTGGGGTGCATGTACCCTTTCAAATTATGGTTTTCTCCAGATATATGCCCAGGAGTGGGATTGCTGGATTATATGATAGCTCTATTTTTAGCTTTTTTAAGGAACCTCCATACTGTTCTCCATAGTAGTTGTACTAATTTACATTCTCACCAACAGTGTAGGAGGGTCCCCTTTTCTCCACACCCTCTCCAGCATTTATTGCTTGTAGATATTTTGATGATGGCCATTCTGACTGGTGTGAGGTGATATCTCATTGTAGTTTTGATTTGCATTTCTCTAATAATTAACATTGTTGAGCATCTTTTCATGTGTCATTTGGCCATCTGTATGTCTTCTTTGGAGAAATGTCTATTTAGGTCTTTTGCTCATTTTCTGATTGGGTCATTTGTTTTTTTAATATTGAGCTACATGAGATGTTTGTAAATTTTGGAGACTAATCCCTTGTCAGACGCATCATTTGCAAATATTTTCTCCCATTCTCTGGGTTGTCTTTTTGTTTTGTCTATGGTTTCCGTTGCTGGGCAGAAGCTTTTGAGTTTAATTAGGTCCTATTTGTTTATTTTTGTTTTTATTTCCATTACTCTGGGAGATGGATCAAAAAAGATATTGCTGTGCTTTATGTTAAAGTGTGTTCTGCCTATGTTTTCTTCTATAAGTTTTATAGTATCCGGTCTTACATTTAGGTCTTTACTCCATTTTGAGTTTATTTTTGTTTATTTTTGTGTATGGTGTTAAAGAATGTTCTAATTTAGTTTTTACATGTAGCTGTCCAGTTTTCCCAGCACCATTTTTTGAACAGACTCTCTTTCCTCCAGTGTATTCTCTTGCCTCATTTGTCATAGATCAATTGACCATAGGTGCGTGGTTTTATTTCTGGGCTTTCTATTCTGTTCTATTGATTTATATTGTTGAATTTGTGCCAGTACCATGCAGTTTTGATGACTGTAGCCTTGTAGTATAGTCTGACATCAAGGGGACTGATTCCTCCAGCTTCGTTTTCCTGTCTCAAGGTTCCTTTGGCTATTCTGGGTCTTTTGTACCTCCATACAAATTTTAAGATTTTTTGTTCTAGTTCTGTGAAGAATGCCATTGGTAATTATTAGGGATTACATTGAATCTGTAGATTGCCATGGGTAGTGTAGTCATTTTGACAATATTGATTCTTCCAATCCAAGAACATGGTAAATTTTTCCATCTGTTTATGTCTTCTTTGATTTCTTTCATACACATCTTAGAGTTTTCAGAGTAGAGGTCTTTCGTCTCCTTAGGTAGGTTTATTTCTAGGTATTTTATTCTTTTGATGTGATGATAAATGTGATTGTTCCTTTAATTTCTCTTTCTGATCTTTCATTGTTAATGTATGGAAATGCAACAGATTTATGTGTATTAATTTTGTATCCTACAACTTTGCCAAATTAATTGATGAGCTCTAGTAGTTTTCTGGTGGCACATTTAGGATTTTCTATGTATAGTATCATGTCATCTGCAAACAGTGACAGTTTTACTTCTTCTTTTCCAGTTTGGATGCCTTTTATTTCTTTTTCTTCTCTGGTTGCCATGGCTAGGATTATCAAAGCTATGTTGAATAAAAGTGGTGAGAGTGAACATCCTTGTCTTGTTCCTGACCTTAGAGGAAATGCTTTCAGCTCTTCACCATTGAGTATGACGTTATCTGTAGGTTTGCCATATATGACCTTTATTATGTTGATGTACGTTCTCCCTATGCCCACTTTCTGGAAAGTTTTTATCACAAATTGCTGTTGAATTTTGTCAAAAGCTTTTTCTGCATCTATTGAGATGATATATGGTTTTAATTCTTCAATTTATTGATGTGGTGTATCACACTGATTGATTTGCAGATATTGAAAAATCCTTGCATCCCTGGGATAAATCCCACTTGATCATGATGTATGATCCTTTTAATGTATTGTTGGATTCAGATTGCTAGTATTTTGTTGAGGATTGTTGTGTCTATGGCAGCATGGTATTGAATTGGAATGATAGTATAAAGATCATGTTATGCTGTAAGAAATCAAACAAAAAATAAGCATGAATGAAATTAAACAATTCAAATATATATTGTAACAATAATGAGAATTTAGTGATTTATGGAAATTATAAGCAAGTGTTTTAATTAAAATATTTTTATTTATTTAGCAAACACATACAGCAGTTATTGTATGCAAAAACCAATTATGAGTACTTTATAATATTAATTATTTAATATTTGTAAAAGTCCTGTGCATTTGTTAGTTATTATACCCACTAAAAGCAAATGTAAAGACAGAGAGCTACATAACAAGACCAGTTTAACATGGCTATTAAATAACAGCAAAGATTCTAACCTCTGGAGCACGGCAGACATGTTGCTCTTAAACTCTGTATTATGCTGCCTCATACTCAAGAATTTGGCTTCACTGTATTGAAATATTTATCTTAGACAATATTTTTGAGATATTATTGTTTTAGTTTTATTAAGATATTATTGACATACATGTAAGTTTAAGATGTACAATATGATGTAATACATATATATATTGTGAAGTGATTACCACAATAAAGTTAATTAGCACTTTCAGCCTCTCACATATTTTCAATTTATTTTTGTGAGGAAAACTTATAGATTTACTCTCTAAAGAACTTTCAAGTATATAATACAGTACTGTTAATTACAGCCATCATGCTGTACATTAGACCTCTAGGACTTACATGTTATAGCTAGACGTTTGTAAACTTTGAGCATCATAACCCATTTCCCCCACACCACAGCCCCTGGCAATCACCATTCTACTCTATATTTCTTTGAATTTGGCTGTTTTAGCTTCCACATGTAAGTGAGAACATATAGTATTTGTCTTTCCCTGTCTGAATCATTTCACTCAGAATAATGCTCTTAAGCTATATATTTCCATATATTGGCTATTATGAATAATGTTACATTAAACATAAGAGTGTAGAGATTTCTTTAAGAGTGTGGCTGCAGTTCTTTTGGATATATAAGCAGAAGTGGGATTGCTGGATCATAAGGTAGTTCTATATTTACTTAATTTTAATTCATTTATTTTATTCATTTATTTTTGTCTGTGTTGGGTCTTTGTTGCTGTGCGCAGGCTTTCTCTAGTTGCGGCAAGCAGGGGCTACTCTTCGTTGTGGTGAGCAGGCTTCCCATTGCTGTGGCTTCTCTTGTTGTGGAGCCGGGCTCTAGGTGAGTGGGCTTCAGTAGTTGTAGCACGTGGGCTCAGTAGTTGTGGCACACTGGCTTAGTTGCTCCACGGCATGTGGGATCTTCCCACACCAGGGCTCGAACCCGTGTCCCCTGCATTGACAGGCAGATTCTTAACCACTGTGCCACCAGGGAAGCCTATATATTTAATTTTTAAGGAAGCTTCATACTGTTTTCTATACTGGCTGTACCAATTTACATTCCGCCAACAATGCACAAGTGTTCCCTTTTCTCCACAGCTTCACCAAAGCTTGTTATTTGCTATCTTTCTGATAGTCATTTTGACAGACATGTGGTGTTACCTCCTTGTGGTTTTGATTTGTGTTTCCCTAATGGTTAGTGATACAAGAAACTTTTCATGTACCTGTTTGTCATCTGTATGTCTTCTTTGGAAAAATATCTATTTACATCTACTGCCCATTTTTAATAGGATTATTTGTGGGGGGCATTTTGCTATTAAGTTGTATGATTTCCTTATATATTTTGGATATTAAGCACTTATCAGACAAATGGTTTGAAAATATATTCTCCCATTCAGTGGGCTGCCTTTCTGTTTTCTTCACTTTGCAAAATCTTTTTAGTTTGATGTAGTCCCACCAGATATTTTTGCTCTTGTTTCCCTGGCTTGGGGAGATTGATCGAAAAAAATATTGCTAACCAATGTCAAAAATTATGTGGTCTACGTTATCTTCTATGAGCTTTATGGTCTCAGGTCTTACATTTAAGTCTTTAATCCCTTTTTAGCTTATTTTTGTATATGGTATGAGAAAGTACTCCAGTTTTATTCCTTTACATGTAGCTGTCCAGTTTTCCCAGCACCACCTGTTGAAGAGACTGTCATTTCCCCATTGTATATTCTTTCCACCTTTCTCATAGCCTAACTGTCCATATAAGTGTGGGTTTATTTCTGGGCTCTCTATTCTCTTCCATTGATCTAGGAGTCTGTTTTTCTGCCAATACTGTGCAGTTTTGATTATTATAGCTTTGTAATACAGTTTGAAATCAGGAAGTGTGATACCTCCAGCTTTGTTCTTATTTTCCAGGATTGCTTTGGCTATTCAGGGTCTTTTGTGTTTTCATACACATTTTAGAAATATTTGTTCTAGTTCTGTGAAAAATGTCATTGGTATTTTGAGAAGGGTTGAATTGAATCTGTAGCTTGCCTGGATAATATGGTCACTTTAACAATATCAATTCTTCAAATCCATCAGCATGGTATATCTTTCCATCTGATTTTATTGTCTTAATTTCCTTCATTAATATCTTACAGATTTTCAAATACAAGTCTTTTACCTCCTTGGCTAGATTCATTCCTAGGTATTTTATTCCTTTTAAGGCAATTGTAACTAGGATTTTTTTTCCTCAAACAGTTTATTTTATTTTTTTTGTTTGGAACTTTACTTTGTTTGCTATTATTCCCTTGCACAGTGTAACCATAGATTTGTTTGCCTGTTCTTGAACTGTTCTTAATATCAGTGGAATCCTACAGTATGTACTTTTTTGCTTCTGGATTCTTTCACTCATCATTATGCATGTTGGTAGTTCATTCTCCTTTTTTTAAACCTCTTTATTGGAGTATAATTGCTTTACAATGTTGTGTTAGTTTCTGCTGTAAGGGCAGGACAGAAATAAAGACGCAGGTGTAGAGAATGGACTTGAGGACATGGGGAGGGGGAAGGGTAAGCTGGGACGAAGTGAGAGAGTGGCAATGACATATATACACTACCAAATGTAAAATAGATAGCTGATGGGAAGCAGCTGCATAGCACAGGGAGATCAGCTCCGTGCTTTGTGACTACCTAGAGGGGTGGGATAAGGAGGGTGGAAGGGAAATGCAAGAAGGAGGGAATATCGGGATATGTGTATACGTATAGGGATTATTTTCTTAATTTCCCTTTTTGATTGTTCATTATTGGTGTAGAGAAGCACAACAGATTTCTATATATTAATTTTGTATTGTGAAAAATTACTTAATCATTTATTAGTTGTAATAGTTTTTTGTGGAGTCCTTAGGATTTTCTATATACAGTGTCATGCCATTTGCAAAAAGTGACAAATTTTCTTCCTTTCCAAGCTTGATTGACAGATAGATTGATTGATTGATTGATTGACTTTCTGATTGCTCTGGCTAGGACTTTCAGTATATGCTGAATTAAAGTCACAAGGGAGGGGATCAAGATGGTGGAGTAGGAGAGCATGGAGTTCACTTCCCCCCACAAACACATCAAAAATACATCTACATGTGAAACAATTCTCACAGAAAACTTACTGAAAACTGACAGAAGAAGTCCTACACAAACAAAGCTCCAAGAAAGATCTCTACATAACCAGTTAGGAAGGAGAAAACACATCAGATCAGCACCTGCACCTCTGGGGGGATCTGAAAGGAAGAGAAGGTCCACACAGGTGGACCCTCACATGGGTTAGCAAGCAGGTAGAGCACTATTTGGGCATCCCAGACTTAGGGTCCTGCACAGAAAAGACAAGCCCCTTGGGTGCTGGGAGTATCACTAGGACAGACTGAAAGGCTAGAGAAGCCTAGATGCTACTCATAAGGAGTGTGTGCATGCTCTTGCCAACAATCAGGGTGGAGAGAGCCTTGCACTGGCAGCTGCCATCTCACTGCACTCCCCAATCCAAATGGGGCAAATACCCTGGCCCCGCTAACTCCACAACACAGCTTGATGCTAGATCTGGGCAAACTGGGTGCTGGGAAAAGACAAGGTCTAGCTACAAAGAGACAGACTGGGAGGCTTGGTGTGTGATCCAGGTGGGGTGGTGAAGGCCACTGTCAGGACATGTACAAGGCAGAGTCACAGGTGTGTGCCACAGCATAGCATTGGATATTGGGCAGAAAGGCTCTGGTAGAGGACTCAGTCTACTACAGAGACAGGTGGGGGTCCTGGGGTGTGGTCTGTGTGGGGCAGCAGTGGTGACCATTATCAGTGCACACACCAGGTAGCACCACAGGAACTACTGCAGCTTAACACTAGATCTTGGGCATACAGGCTTCGGGAGAGGACTCAATCTAGCTATGCAGAGACAGCCCAGGGAGCCTAGGGTGTAATCTGGATGGGCAGGAGGGGGAGACAGGAGCTGTCAGTTCATGCAGGAGTACACAGCTGTTTGTCTCCCAGTGAGAGTGCCACAGGCACCTCCCACTCCACACCACAGCTTAGCTCTAGATCTGGGGCAGACAGGTCCTGGGAGAAGACTGCCACAGAAGCAGCCCAGATCTCTCATGGCAGCGCATCTACCTCAATTTCTGCAACCAAGATGCCCCAACTCCCAGCCCCAGCCTACTCCACACCACAACCTTGCACTAGATCTGGAACAAACAAGACAAAGGAACGCAACCTTGTCCTGCTTCTGAGTGGAACCCTGGAAGCTTACACAGGCAACACATAAGTCCTCTGTGACTGCATAGGCCTCACTTGCTTCAGCAATCACCTCCTTTGGGGCAGGGCACACATTCAAGGGCAATGGAGCCTGATTGAACCCAACCCTCAGGGCTTCTACTCCAACAACTGGGGAACAGACTCCATCCATGACAGGACAGTGACAGCCATGGAGCAGAGAGAAAGCTCTGCTTCATGTCTAGCACAGGCTCCAGATACTATAACACCAACCACACCACTTGTAAAGGTGATAGTGGCCAGCACACCCTGAGGAAAGACGTGACTGGCATCCATATCAAAATCAGCCCTTGCACCAAAGACACTGGACACACAGTCTACACAGGGATGCTCTCAAATAAAACATCCCTTCAAGACCACCATAGATAACTGTTTCTCCTAAATTCATAGAGATAGAGAAAGTTAAGTAAAATGAAAAGGTAGAGGAACTACTCTCAATTAAAACAGCAAGAGGAATCTCCTGAAAGAACAAATAGTGAAACAGAGCTCACCAGTTTACCAGACTCCTAGTTCAAAAAGGTGATAATAAAAATGCTAACTGAACAAAGATTATTAATAGAAACACAGATCACTGTAACAAGGAACTAGAAACTATAAAGATAAGCCAATCAAAAATAGATAATTCAATTTCCAAGATAAAAAGCAATCTAGAACCAATGAATATCTGACTAAATGACACAGAAGAATAAATAAGTTATCTGGAAAATAAGATAATGGAAATCACTCAATCAGAACAACAGACAGAAGGTCATATTTTTAAAAATGAAAGCAACATGTGAGATATATAGGACAATATAAAACATGCCAAACTATGCATAATAGGGGTTCCAGAAGGAAAAGAGAGAGAAAGAAGGAGATAAAAAATGTATTAGAAGAAATTATGGATGAAAACCTTTCAAATCTAAAGAGGGAAACAGATATCTGGGTACAGTAACACAGAGGGACCCAAACAAGAGGAACCGAAACAGACTCACACCAAGATATATCTTAATTAAAATGGAAAAAGTTAAAGAGAGAATTCTAAAGGCAGCAAGAGAAATACAGTCAGTTACAAGGGAACTCCCATAATGCTATCAGCTGATTTCTCTGTAGAAACTTATGTAGAAGACACATATGGATTAAAATTAAAGGATAGACAAAGGTATGTTATCCTAATACTAATCAAAAGAAAATGGAAGCATCTATATTAAATTCAGACAGGGTCGATTTCAGAACAAGTCTAGTTATCAAGGATAAAGAGATACATTACATTATGATAAAGTCGCCAGTTCTTCAAGACATAGCAATCCTTAATGTGTGTGCACCTAACAACAGAGCATCAAAATATATGAGGAAAAAACTGATAGAACTTCTAGGAGGTAATATAGAAGAACACATAGAGGACTTTGGGTAGGGCAATAACTTTTAAAATACAACACCAAAGTTATGCTTCATAAAAAATATAATTGATAAGCTGGACTTCATTAAATTTAAAACTTCTCCAGAAAACCTTGTCAAGAGATTGAGAAGACAAGCCACAGACTGGGAGAAAATATTTGCAAAAGACACATCTGATAAAGGACTATTATCCAAAATATACAAAGAACTCTTAAAACTTATCAATAAGAAAACAAATAATTTGACAAAAAATAGGCAAACATTTGAACACATACCTCACCAAAGAAGATATACAGAAGACAAGTAAGCATATGAAAAGATGCACAACATATCTCATTAGAGAATTACAAATTAAATCAGCAATAAGATACCACTACACACCTATTACAATAGCTCAAATTCAAAACACAACATCAAATGCTGGGAAGGTTGTGGAGCAACAAGAACTCTCATTTATTGATGGTAGAAATGCAAAATGGCACCGACCTTTTGGAAAATAGTTTGGCAGTTTCTTACAAAACTAAACATACTCTTACCATTTTATCAAACCATCATGCTCCTTGGTGCTTATACAAATGAATCATATACGTATGTCCACACATAAACCTGCACATGGGTGTTTATAAGCACTTTTATTCATAATTGCCAAAATTTGGAAGCAACAAAGTTGTCTTTCATAGAAGAATAGATAAATAAACTGTAGTACATCCAGACAATGAAATATTATTTAGCACTAAATAGAAATGAGCTAAGAAGCCATGAAAAGTCATGGAGGAAACTTAAATGCATATTACTAAGTGAAAGAAGCCAGTCAGAAAAGGCTCCAGTGCAAATGATTCCAACTACATAACATTCTGGGAAAGAAAGGCAAAACTATGAAGACAGTAAAAAGATCAGGCATATACCCTGAGAAAACCATAATTCAAAAAGAGTCATGTACCAAAATGTTCATTGCATCTCTATTTACAATAGCCAGGACATGGAAGCAAGCTAAGTGTCCATCAACAGATGAATGGATAAAGAAGATGTGACACATATATACAATGGAATATTATTCAGCCATAAAAAGAAATGAAATTGAGTTATTTGTAGTGAGGTAGATGGACCTAGAGTCTGTCATACAGAGTGAAGTAAGTCAGAAAGAGAAAAACAAAGACCATATGCTAACACATATATATGGAATCTAAAAAAAAAAAAAATGGTCATAAAGATCCTAGGGGCAAGACGGGAATAAAGACACAGACCTACTAGAGAATGGACCTGAGGATACGGGGTGGGGGAAGGGTAAGCTGGGACAAAGTGAGAGAGTGGCATGGACATATATACACTACCAAACATAAAATAGATAGCTATTATGGAAGTAGCCGCATAGCACAGGGAGATCAGCTCGGTGCTTTGTGACAACCTAGAGGGGTGGGATAGGGAGGGTGGGAGGGAGGGAGGGAGACGCAAGAGAGAACAGATATGGGGACATATGTATATGTATAACTGATTCACTTTGTTATAAAGCAGAAACTAACACACCATTGTAAAACAATTAACCTCCAATAAAGATGTTTAAAAAAATAAAAATAAAAGATCAGTGGTTGTTAGGAGTCAGGGACAAGGGAGGGATGAATAGGAAGAGCACAGAGAATTTTTAGGGTAGTAATAGACACATGTCATTATAAATTCCCCCCCCCCCAAAATCCCATAGAATATACAACACCAGAAACAAAACCTAATGTAAACTATGGACTTTGGGTAATAATAATGTGTTCATGTCGGTTTATTGATTATAAAAAATGTACCACCATGGTGCAGGATGTCGAAAATGGGGGAGGCTATACATGTGTGAGGAAAAGGACTATAGAGGAACTCTGTACTTTCATACAATTTTGCTGTGAACTTATAACTGGTCTAAAAAATAAAGGTGATTAATCGAAAAAACTGAATACAATATCATAAAAATACCATAAATGGAAAGATGTAGCATAATCGTGGATTGCCTCTTTGCAAAATAAGATTTTAAGATCAACTGAGGCAAACAAACAACTAAAGAAAGATAAAATGGCTCTCAAAATCTCAGGCTCTTATTCCTTGGCTTCTTTGTCTCAGGCTCCACGTTCAGCACCATATTGTCTCTCTCCCTTGGCTCCTCACGGTCAAAATCTGCCTCTGACATCATTTTCTTCCTTCCTTTCTATGCTGCCTATGTCTCCTCTATATCCCCAAATTCCCCATACTAGTCTCACTAAACGTCCCATTTTCTCAAGAAACTCTCCCTATTCCCCCTTGCTCTGAACTTGTGAGAACCTGTTCCTTTAAAATTAAGCCTTCTGAGGATACAGAAGCCAAACCCTTAATTTGTTATACTACTTGAACTAAAGCTGAACTGTGAGCCATAGTCAAAGATTTCCCCAAAGTAACTGAAGTTCCTCACAGATGTTCAGAGAAATTTTATATAGTCATTCAAACTTATCAACCTGGTTTCTCTTGCTTATATTAGCTATATGATATACTTGTCAGTAAAGGCTAAGCCCAGCATTGAATAAAAACTGCTAATTTGGAAAATACTGAAAGGTGTCTAGAATTACAACTGGGAGACCACCCACTAACTTACTATATAATTGGGATTGAGCACTTACTAGGCAACTTCATTGCAAAGTTCCTAGTTCTTTTCCAAAGCCTATTGATTGGAACAAAATTCAAGATTGCACACAAACATGTGATGACCCTGTTTGTAATTATTACAATTGACATCAGATTGCTTTTTAAAGAAAATTCTGGTCTTCCTTCAGCTATTGATTCCACCTGGCTACCTTTTAACTCTATGTTTATTAATGGGCTGAACAGGAACTTTTCCCATCTAGTAAAAAAGACCAGGATGGAGTGGGAAACTATGTCCACTCCAGATTGTTTAGTCTGAAAACCAGCTCTCTCACACTCTAGATGAGACACCTCAAAGGAAAACTGCTAAAACTCTTAATGTTCAACTCCAGCAAATAAAGGCTCTGAAAGAAAACCAAAACCATCCTAGTTTCTGCTATTATTGCAAGGAGCCAGGAAATGAGAAAAGAGATGGTTACAAATTTAAGCAGTTTAGGTGCTTTCAGCTCTATAACCAGCCTTTCCAATGTCCTCCTAATTCTCAATCATGGGGCTCTGAGAAACTACAGGGACTCTTCCCAATCCTCCTTCTTAATCAGGTTGGAGAAGCCTTTCTCCAGATAGGGAACGAATTTCTTCCAGTCCTAACTGACACCAGAGCCACACTCTCGGTGCTCAACCCCACTATTATAAAAGTCCCTGCCTTGGCGTACTGAAACAGTTCAAATAAGTGGGGATCTCTAATGAACCTTGAGAGATTCCTGTCTCTGAACCTATTTCCTTTTGTTTAGGCCCTCTGACAGATATACACTCATTTCTCCTTAGTTACTCCACCCGTACCCATTTATTAGGCCAAGACTTCTTAGAGAAATATCATGTCAGAATTTCTTTCTCCCAAAAAGGGTAAATAATTCTAAATTTTGATGGTAGTCATCAAACTAACCGATCAGGTGAATTGACTGACCCTCTGGCATATTTCATTTTTTCTGTCTGTGATGGTACTAGAGCAGATTCTGGAAACACTGATCATGTGTCTGTATTGAATCAGCTGCAACTTTCCTTATGGGCAAAATCTCCAACTGATATTGACAAAATTCACAGTGCTCCTCCCATCAAAATTCAAATAGACCCCTAAAACTTCATCTCAGAATTAACCAACCCTACAAATAAAGAAGTCCTCCAAGGAATAAAGCCCAAAATACAAGATTACAAGGTTCAAGGCCTCTTTTTTTTTTTTTTCATTTTTTTTTAACATCTTTATTGGGGTATAATTGCTTTACAATGGTGTGTTAGTTTCTGTTTTATAACAAAGTGAATCAGTTATACATATACATATGTTCCCATATCTCTTCCCTCTTGCATCTCCCTCCCTCCCACCCTCCCTATCCCACCCCTCCAGGCTGTCACAAAGCACCGAGCCAATATCCCTGTGCCACGCGGCTGCTTCCCACTAGCTATCTACCTTACTACGTTTGTTAGTGTGTATATGTCCATGACTCTCTCTCACCCCATCACAGCTCACCCTTCCCCCTCCCCATAACCTCAAGTCCATTCTCTAGGAGGTCTGCATCTTTATTCCTGCCTTACCCCTAGGTTCTTCATGACATTTTCTTTTTTCTTAAATTCCATATATATGTGTTAGCATACGGTATTTGTCTTTTTCTTTCTGACTTACTTCACTGTGTATGACAGACTCTAGGTCTATCCACCTCATTACAAATAGCTCAATTTCGTTTCTTTTTATGGCTGAGTAATATTCCATTGTATATATGTGCCACATCTTCTTTATCCATTCATCCGATGATGGGCACTTAGGTTGTTTCCATCTCCGGGCTATTGTAAATAGAGCTGCAATGAACATTTTGGTACATGACTCTTTTTGAATTTCGGTTTTCTCAGGGTATATGCCCAGTTCAAGGCCTCTTGAACCCTTGTAATAGTCCTGTAACACTCCCATTTTAACCAATAAGAAAACCTAAGGACCAAGGATGGACATTTGTCCAGGACCTCTGAGCAACAAACAACATTGTTAATTCTTTCTTTTCTTCATCCAGTTTTATTGACATGTAATAGACATACAGCACTCTATAAGTTTAAGGCATACAGCATAATAATTTGACTTACATACATCATGAAATAATTTCCACAGTAAGTATAGTGAACATCCATTACCTTGTACAGATACAAAATTAAAGAAACAGAGAAAAAATTTTTCCTTGTGGTGAGAACACTTAAGATGTACTCTTAACAACTTTTATATATAACATAAAACAGTGTTAATTATATTTATTCTGCTGTACATTATATCCCTACTACTTACTCATCCTATAACTGAAACTTTGTACCTTTTGATTGCCTTCATCTAATTCTCCCTCCCTTCATCCCCTACCTCTGGCAACAACATATCCAATATCTTTTTCTATGAGTTTGCTTGTCTGTTTGTTTGTTTTTGAAGTATAACTGACCTACAACACTATGTTAGTTCTTGCTACAAAACACACTGATTTGGTATTTCTATACATTTCAAAACGATCACCACGTTAAGTTTAGTTATGTCACCATACAAAGATATTGCATACTTATTTACTATATTTTCCACATTGTACATAGAAATATATATATATGTGATTATTTTAAGTTGCTGATCTCTTAAGTTCAAAAGCACTTTTTTAAACATCTTTACTGTAGTATAATTGCTTTACAGTGGTGTGTTAGTTTCTGCTTTATAACAAAGTGAATCAGCTATACGTATACATATATCCCCATATATCCTCCCTCTTGTGTCTCCCCACCAACCTCCCTATCCTACCACTATAGGTGGTCACAAAGCACCGAACTGATCTCCCTTTGCTATGTAGCTGCTTTCCACTAGCTCTCTATTTTACATTTGGTGGTATATATAAGTCCATGCCACTTTCTCACTTTGTCCCAGCTTACCCTTTGCCCTCCCCATGTCCTCAACTCCATTCTCTACGTCTGCGTCTTTATTCCTGTCCTACCCCTAGATTCTTCAGAACCATGGGGTTTTTTTTAGATTCCATATATATGTGTTAGCATAGATTTTTTGTTTTACGCATTCTGACATACTTCACTCTGTATGACAGACTCTAGGTCCATCCACCTCACTACAAATAACTCAATTTCGTTTCGTTTTATGGTTGAATAATATTCCATTGTATATATATGCCACATCTTCTTTATCCATTCATCTGTTGAGGGACAACTAGGTTGATTCCATATCCTGGCGGTTGTAAATAGAGCTGCAACGAACATTGTGGTACATGGCTCTTTTTGAATTATGTTTTTCTCAGAGTATATGCCCAGTAGTGGGATTCCTGGGTCGTATGGTGGTTCTGTTCTTAGTTTTTTAAGAAGCTCCATACTGTTCTCCCAAGTGGCTCTATCAATTCACATTCCCACTAACAGTGCAAGAGGGGGTTCCCTTTTCTCCACAACCTCTCCAGTGTTTATTTTTTGTAGATTTTTTGATGATGGCCATTCTGACTGGTATGAGGTGATACCTCACTGTAGTTTTGATTTGCATTTCTCTAATGATTAGTGATGTTGAACATCCATTCATGTGTTTGTTGGCAATCTGTATATCTTCTTTGGAGAAATGTCTATTTAGGTATTCTGCCCATTTTTGGATTGGGTGTTTGTTGTTTTTTGATATTGAGCTGCATGAGCTGCTTGTATATTTTGGAGGTTAATCCTTTGTCAGTTGCTTCATTTACAAATATTTTCTCCCATTCTGAGGTTTGTCTTTCCATCTTGTTTATGGTTTCCTTTGCTGTGCAAAATCTTTTAAGTTTCATTAGGTCCCATTTGTTTATTTTTATTTCCATTTCTCTAGGAGGTGGGTCAAAAAGGATCTTGCTGTGATTTATGTCACAGTGTTCTCCCTATGATTTCCTGTAAGAGTTGTATAGTGTCTGGCCTTACATTTAGGTCTTTAATCCATTTTGAGTTTATTTTTGTGTACGGTGTTAGGGAGTGTTCTAATTTCATTCTTTTACATGTAGCTGCCCAGTTTTCCCAGCACCAGTTATTGAAGAGGCTGTCTTTTCTCCATTGTATCTTCTTGCCTCCTTTATCAAAAATAAGGTGACCATATGTGCATGGGTTTATCTCTGGGCTTTCTATCCTGTTCCATTGATCTATACTTCTGTTTTTGTGTCACTACCATACTGTCTTGATTACTATAGCTTTGTAGTATAGTCTGAAGTCCAGGATCCTGATGCCTCCCACTCCGTTTTTCTTTCTCAAGAGTGCTTTGGCTATTTGGAGTCTTTTCTGCGTCCATACAATTTGTGAAATTTTTTGTTCCAGTTCTGTGAAAAATGCCATTGTTAGTTTGATAGGGATTGCATTGAATCTGTACATTCCTTTGGGTAGTAGAGTCATTTTCACAATGTTGATTTTTCCAATCCAATAACATGGTATATCTCTCCATCTGTTTGTATCGTCTTTGATTCCTTTCATCAGTGTCTTGTAGTTTCCTGCATACAGATCTTTTGTCTCCTTAGGTAGGTTTATTCCTAGGGATTTTATTCTTTTTGTTGCAATGGTAAATGGTAGTGTTTCCTTAATTTCTCTTTCAGATATTTCATCATTAGTGTATAGGAATGCCAGAGATTTCTGTGCATTAATTTTGTATCCTGCTACTTTACCAACTTCATTGATTAGTTCTAGTAGTTTTCTGGTAGCGTCTTTAGGTTTCTCTATGTATAGTATCATGTCATCTGTAAACAGTGACAGCTTTACTTCTTCTTTTCTGATTTGGATTCCTTTTATTTCTTTTTCTTCTATGACTACTGTGGCTAAAACTTCCAAAACTATCTTGAATAAGAGTGGTGAGAGTGGGCAACCTTGTCTTGTTCCTGATCTTAGTGGAAATGGTTTTAGTTTTTTACCACTGAGGATGATCTTGGCTGTGGGTTTGTCACATATGGCCTTTATTATGTTGAGGGAAGTTCCCTCTATTCCTACTTTCTGAAGGGTTTTTATCATAAATCAGTGTTGAATTTTGTCAAAAGCTTTTTCTGCATCTATTGAGATGATTATATGGCTTTTATCCTTCAGTTTGTTAATATGGTGTATCACATTGATTGATTTGTGTATATTGAAGAATCCTTGCATTCCTGGGATAAACCACACTTGGTCATGGTGCATGATCCTTTTAATGTGCTGTTGGATTCTGTTTGCTAGTATTTTGTTGAGGACCTTTGCATCTATGTTCACCAGTAATATTGGCCTGTAGTTTTCTTTCTTTGTGACATCTTTGTCTGATTTTGGTATCCAGGTGATGGTGGACTCATAGAATGAGTTTGGGTGTGTTCCTCCCTCTACTATATTTTTGAAGAGTTTGAGAAGGACAGGTGTTAGCTCTTCTCTAAATGTTTGATAGAATTCACCTGTGAAGCCATCTGGTCCTGGGTTTTTGTTTGTTGGAAGATTTTTAATCACAGTCTCAATTTCAGTGTTTGTGATTGGTCTGTTTATATTTTCTATTTCTTCCTCGTTCAGTCTTGGAAGGTTGTGCTTTTCTAAGAATTGTGCATTTTTTCCAGGTTGTCCATTTTTTTGGCATAGTGTTGCTTGTAGTAATCTCTCATGATCCTTTCTATTTCTGCAGTGTCAGTAGTTCCTTCTCCTTTTTCATTTCTAATTCTACTGATTTGAGACTTCTCCCTTTTTTTCTTCTTGAGTCTGGCTAATGGTCTATCAGTTTTGTTTATCTTCTCAAAGAACCAGCCTTTCATTTTATTGATCTTTGCAATTGTTTCCTTCATTTCTTTTTCATTTATTTCTGATCTGATCTTTATGATTTCTTTCCTCCTGCTAACTTTGGATATTTTTGTTCTTCTTTCTCTAATTGCTTTAGGTGTAAGGTTAGGTTGTTTATTTGAGATGTTTCTTGTTTCTTGAGGTAGGATTGTATTGCTATAACCTTCCTTCTTAGAACTGCTTCTGCTGCATCCCATAGGTTTTGGGTCATCGTGTTTTCATTGTCATTTGTTTCTAGGTATTTTTTGATTTCCTCTTTGATTTCTTCAGTGATCTCTTGGTTATTAAGTAATGTATTGTTTAGCCTCCGTGTATTTGTATTTTTTACATATTTTTTTACTTTAATTGATATCTAATCTCATAGCATTGTGGTCAGAAAAGATACTTGATACGATTTCAATTTTCTTCAATTTACCAAGGCTTGATTTGTGACCCAAGATATGATCTATCCTGGAGAATGTTCCATGAGCACTTGAGAAGAGAGTGTATTCTGTCGTTGTTGGATGGAATGTCCTATAAATATCAATAAAGTCCATCTTTTTTAATATATCAATTAAAGCTGTGTTTCCTTATTTATTTTCTTTTTGGATGACATCTCCATTGGTGTAAGTGGGGTGTTGAAGTCGCCTACTATTACTGTATTACTATTGATTTTCCTTTTTATGGCTGTTAGCATTTGCTTTATGTAATGAGGTGCTCCTATATTGTGTGCACAGATATTTACAATTGTTATATCTTCTTCTTGGATTGATCTCTTGATAATTATGTACTGTCCTTCCTTGTCTCTCGTAATAGTCTTTATTTCAAAGTCTCTTTTGTCTCATATGAGAATTGCTACTCCAGCTTTCTTTTGATTTTCATTTGCATGGAAGATCTTTTTCCATCCCCTCACTTTCAGTCTGTATTTGTCCCTAGATCTGAAGTGGGTCTCTTGTAAACAGCATATATACGCGTCTTGTTTTTGTATCCATTCAGCTAGTCTATGTCTTTTTTGGGAGCATTTAGTCCATTTACATTTAAGGTAATTATCGATATGTATGTTCTTATTACCATTTTCTTAATTGTTTTCGGTTTGTTATTGTAGGTCTTTTCCCTCTCTTGTGTTTCCTGCCTAGAGAAGTTCCTTTAGCATTTGTTGTAATGCTGGTTTTGTGGTGCTGAATTCTCTTAGCTTTTGCCTGTCTGTAAAGGTTTTAATTTCTCTGTCTAATCTGAATGAGATCCTTGCTGTGTAGAGTCATCTTGGTTGTAGTTTTTTCCCTTTCATAACTTTAAATATGTCCTGCCACTCCCTTCTGGCTTGCAGAGTTTCTGCTGAAAGATCAGCTGCTAACCATATGGGGATTCCCTTGTATGTTATTTGTTGTTTTTCCCTTGCTGTTTTTAATATTTTTTCTTTGTATTTAATTTTTGATACTTTGATTAATAAGTATCTTGGTGTGTTTCTCCTTGGATTTATCCTGCATGAGACTCTCTGTGCTTCCTGGACTTAATTAGCTATTTCCTTTCCCATATTAGGGAAGTTTTCAACTATAATCTCTTCAAATATTTTCTCAGTCCCTTTCTTTTTCTCTTCTTCTTCTGGGACCCCTATAATTCGAATGTTGGTGTATTTAATGTTGTCCCAGAGGTCTCTGAGGCTGTCCTCAGTTCTTTTCATTCTTTTTTCTTTATTCTGCTCTGCAGTAGTTATTCCCACTATTTGATCTTCCAGGTCACTTATCCATTCTTCTGCCTCAGTTATTCTGCTATTGATTCCTTCTCAAGAATTTTAAATTTCATTTATTGTGTTGCTTATCATTGTTTGTTTGCTACTTAGTTCTTCTAGGTCCTGGTTAAACGTTTCTTGTATTTTCTCCATTCAGTTTTCTAGATTTTGGATCATGTTTACTGTCATTACTCTGAATTCTTTTTCAAGTAGACTGCCTATTTCTTCCCCATTTGTTTGGTCTTATGGGTTTTTACCTTGCCCCTTCATCTGCTGTGTGATTCTCTGTCTTCTCATTTTGCCTAACTTACTGTGTTTGGGGTCTCCTTTTCACAGGCTGCAGGTTCATAGTCCCTGTTGTTTTTGATGTCTACTGCCAGTGTTTAAAGTTGGTTCAGTGGGTTGTGTAGGTTTCCTGGTGGAGGGGACTAGTGCCTTTGTCCTGGTGGATGAGGCTAGATCTTATCTTTCTAGTGGGCAGGACCGTGTCTGGTGGTGTGTTTTGGGGTGCCTGTGACCTTATGATTTTAGGTAGCCTCTGTGCTAATGGATGGGGTTGTGTTCCTGTCTTGCTAGTTGTTTGGCATAGGGTGTCTAGCACTGTAGCTTGCTGGTCGATGAATGGAGCTGGGTCTTAGCGTTGAGATGGAGATCTCTTGGAGAGCTTTCACCATTTGATATTATGTGGATTTGGGAGGTCTCTGGTGGACCAGTGTCCTGAACTTTGCTCTCCCACCTCAGTGGCACAGGCCTGACACCCAGCTGGAGCACCAAGACACAGCTCAGAAGAGCAGGGAGAAAGAAAGAAAGAAAGAAAGAAAAAATAAAACAAAAGTTATTAAAGTAAAAAATAATTATTAAAAATAAAAAAATTAAAAAGCATAAAAAAAGGAAAAAAGAAAGAAGAGAGCCACCAAACCTAAAAACAAATACACCAATGATAACAAGCACTAAAAACTATGTTAAAAAACAAAAACACAAAAAACCGGATGGACAGAACCCTAGGAGAACTGGTAAAAGCAAAGCTATACAGACAAAATCACACAAAGAAGCATACACATACACACTCACCAAAAGAGAAAAATGAAGAAAATATATATATCTTTGCTCCCAAAGTCTACCGCCTCAATTTTGGGATGATTTGTTGTCTATTCAGGTATTCCACAGATGCAGGGTACATCAAGTTGATTGTGGAGATTTAATCCACTGCTCCTGAGGCTGCTGGGAGAAACTTCCCTTCGTCTTCTTTGTTCACACAGCTCATGGTGTTCAGCTTTGGATTTGGCCTTGCCTCTGCGTGTAGGTTGCCTGAGGGCATCTGTTCTTCCCTCAGACAGGACGGGGTTAAAGTAGCAGCTGATTAGGAACTCTGGCTCACTCAGGCTGGCAGTAGGGGGCCGTACGGAATGCAGAGTGAGCCTGTGGTGGCAGAGGCTGGCATGAGGTTGCACCAGCCTGAGGTGCAACTTCCCAGGGAAGTTGTCCCTGGATCACAGGACCCTGGAAGTGGTGGGCTGCACAGGCTCCTGGGAGGGGAGGTGTGGATAGTGACCTGTGCTTGCACACAGGCTTCTTGGTTGCTGCAGCAGCAGCCATAGCATTTCATGCCCATCCCTGGTGTTCACTCTGATAGCCGCAGCTCGAGCCCTTCTCTGGAGCTCATTTAGGTGGTGCTCTTAATCCCCTCTCCTCGAGCACCCCGAAACAATGGCCTATTGCCTCTTAGGCAGTTCCAGACTTTTTCCCGGACTCTCTTCCAGATGAGTGTGGCACACTAGCCCCCTTCAGGCTATGTTCACGCAGCCAGCCCCAGTCTTCTCCCTGGGATCTGACCTCTGAAGCTGAAGCCTCAGCTCCCAGCCCCCACCCATCCCGGTGGGTGAGCAGACAAGCCTCTCAAGCTGGTGAGTGCTGGTCAGCACTGATCCTCTTTGCGGGAATCTCTCCGCTTTGCCCTCTGCACCCCTGTTGCTGCGCTCTCTTCTGCGGCTCCAAAGCTTCCCCCCATCCACCCACAGTCTCCACCAGTGAAGCGGCTTCCTAGTGTGTGGAAACTTTTCCTCCTTCCCAGCTCCCTCCCAGAGGTGCAGGTCCCATCCTTCTTCTTTTGTCTCTGTTTTTTCTTTTGTCCTACCCAGGTATGTGGGGAGTTTCTTGCATTTTGGGAAGTGTGAGGTCTTCTGTCAGCATTCAGTAGGTATTCTGTGGGAGTTGTTCCACATGTAGATGTATTTCTGATGTATTTGTGGGGAGGAAGGTGATCTCCACGTCTTACTCTTCCGCCGTCTTGAAGGTCTCTCCCAAACACATTTTAACAATCCTGCATTTTTAGTATCCCCACCACATTTACTGTTTTTGACATCATATTTTAAGTCTTTTTGTTTTGTGTATCCCTTAACTACTTATAGCAGATAAAGATGATTTTACTATTTTTGTCTTTTAGCCTTCTTTTTAGCTTTATACGTGGCTGATTTACTACATTTACTGTATATTTGCCTTTACCAATGAGATTTTTCCTTTTACAATTTTCATGTTTCTAGTTGTGGCTTTTACTTTTTTGCTTAGAGAAGTCCCTTTAACTTTTCTTGTAAAGCTGGTTTGGTGGTGTTGAACTCTTTTAGATTTTGCCTGTCTGTAAAACTTTTGATCTCTCCATCAAATCTGAACGAGAGATGTGCTGGGTAGAGTATTCTTGGTTGTAGGTTTTTCCCTTTCATCAATTTAAATATATCCTGCCACTCCCTTCTCGACTGAAGAATTTCTGCTGAAAAGTCAGCTGATAGCCTTATGGGAGTTCCCTTGTATGTAACTTGGTGCTTTTCCCTTGCTGCTTTTAATATTCTCTCTTTATCTTTAATTTTTGCCATTTTAATTACAATGTGTCTTGGTGTGGTCCTCTTTCTCTTTGGGACTCTTTGTGCTTCCTGGACCTGGATGTCCATTTCTTTTCCTAGGGTAGGGAAGTGTTCAGCTATTATGCCTTCAAATATATTCTCTGCCCCTGTCACTCTCTTCTCCTTCTGGGACCCCTATAATTTGTATGTTAGTACACTTGATGTTGTCCCACAGGTCTTTCAAACTGTGCTCATTTCTTTTTATTCTTTTTCCTTTTTGCTGTTCAGCTTCAGTGATTTCCACTACTTTGTCTTCCAGCTTGCTGATCCCTCCTCTGTATCATTAAATCTACTGTTGATTCCTTCTAATATGTTTTTCATTTCAGTTATTGTATTCTTCAGTGCTGCTTGGTTCTTCTTTATATTTTCTCTTTGTTTAAAACTTCTAATTTCTCACTCTTTTCATCCAATCTTCTTCAGAGTTCGTTGAGCATCATCATGATCATTACCTTGAACACTCTTTTGGGAAGATTACCTATCTCTTCTTCACTTAGTTCCTCTTTTGGGTTTTTATCTTGTTCTTTTGTATGAACCATATTCCTCTGTTGACTCATTTTGCCTAATTTGCTGGGCTTTATTCTATGTATCTTGTAGGTTGTTTGTTTCCCAATCTTGGAAAAGTGGCCTTTTGTAGGAGATATCCTATGCACCCCAGCGGTGCACACCACCTGGTCACCAGAGCTATATGTTCTAGAGGGTGCCCCTCTATGTGGACTGCATGGGTCCTTCTGTTATGGCGGGCTAGCTACTGTGGGTAGTCTGGTAGGCATGGCTGGCCCTAGGTCCCGTTGGTTGCCAGGCACTGCCTTGTGCAGAGCCTGCCAGTCACTGGTTGGTGGAGCTGGGTAACAAGGCTGCTGGCTTCAATGCCCCAGGGGATCCTGGGGCTAGTGCTTGCCCACTGGTGGGTGGAGCCAGATTCTGGATCTAGTGTTGGCCTGCTAGTGGATGGGGCCAGTTCCTGACACAGCTGACTGTGGGGTCTGTGGTGTCCCAAAGCAGGTGTTGACCTGCTGGTGATTTGTGCTGGATCCCAGGACTCTGGCTGTAGGTCCCTGGGGGTCCCAGGGCTGGTCCTGGCCTGCTGGTGGATGGGCTGGGTCTTGGTACTAGAGGTTGAAGGGCTCTGGTGGTCCTGGGGCTGGTGTCCCCCACTGGTTGGTGGGGCTGGGACCCAGGGGATCGCAGAGCTGTTTTCTGCCCACTGGTGGGTGGAGCTAGGGCCTGGGGTCTCTGGCTGCAGGGTCCAGTGGTCCCTAAGCTGGTGTTGGCCTGCTGGTTGGCAGGACTGAGGCCCAGGGGATCCTGGGGCTAGTGCCAGCTCACTGGTGGGCAGAGCTGAGTCTCAGGGTCTCTGGTTGCAGAACTCTGGGTGCTCTGAAGTTGGTGTTTTGGCCAGCTGGTGGGTTCCCAGTGCTAGTGCTGACCCACTGGTGTGCGAAGTCAGGTCCCTGGGTCTCTAGATGCAGGGTCCTGGGGTGTCCCAGGGCTAATGCTGGCACACTGGTGTGTGGGGCCAGGTCCTGGGCCCTCTGGTGGACAAGGCCAGGCCCTGGGGCACCTGTGGGCTCAGGGGTTCTTAAGGCAGCAGCCCTGCTAGTGGGCGGGGCTGTGTCCCTGCCTGGCTAGGTGCTTGGTCTGAGATGTTCCAGTATTGGTGCCCACAGGCTAATGGGAGGGGCCTGGTCCCAGCACTAATAAGCTTGAGGGAGCATTCCAAAATGGCACTTGCCAGCACTAGTGTCCTCGTGATAGAATGAGCTCCCCCAAATGGCTGCCACCAACATCTCTGTCCCCAGGGTGAGCTCCAGTTGTCCCCTGCTTCTCCAGGAGGCTCTCCAAGATCATCAGGTGGGTCTGAGCCCGGCTCCTTTCAAATTGCTGCTTCTTCCCTGCGTCCCAGTGCATGCGAGATTTTGTGTTCACCCTTTAAGAGTGGAGTCTCTATTTTCCACAGCCCTCTGGTCTCACGAAAGTGAGTGCCACTGGCCTTCCAAGCCAAATGTTCTGGAAGCTTGTCTTCTCAGTGCAGGACCCCCAGGTTGGGGAGCCTATGTGGGGCTCAGATCGCTTGCTCCTTTAGTAGAACCTCTGCAATGTAATTATCCTCCCGTTTGTGGGGTGCCCACCTAGGGTTATGGGTCATGACTATACCACATCTCTGCCCCTCCTACCTGTCTCTTTGTAGTTCCTTCTTTATATCTTTAGTTGTAGAAGATCTGTTCTGCTAGTCTTCCAGTTTTTTCTCACCAATAATTGCTCTGTAAATAGCTGTAATCTTGGTGTGCTTAGGGGAGGAGGTGAGTTCAAGGTCTTCCTACTCTACCATTTTGGCTCCATCTCAGCTTCTTTTAATTTTTTTTTTTAGGGAATTAAAAATGTTTAATTCAGATGATCTTTACTTGAATGAGAGAAATCTTTTATGGTAAATAGGGTCAATTTTTTGAGTTTTAATTATGAAAGGTGGCTATGTATTTTATTCTGTAATTATCTTGCACTTAACTGTATACTACAAAAGTGAGGATTGTAGACAGAGCATAATAGAATCCATGCAAAATTTTGGCTTTTACATCTGTAGATATATTTTTCTGAATTCTCTATGCTTTCTTTTTTTTAACATCTTTATTGGAGTATAATTGCTTTACAATGCTGTGCTAGTTTCTGCTTTATAACAAAGTGAATCAGCTATATGTATACATATATTCCCATATCTCCTCCCTCTTGCATCTCCCTCCCTCCCACCCTCCTTATCCCACCCCTCTAGGTGGTCACAAACCACCGAGCTGATCTCGCTGTGCTATGTGGCTGCTTCCCACTAGCTATCTATTTTACATTTGGTAGTGTATATATGTCCATGCCACGCTCTCATGTGTGGAAAGACCCTTCAAAATGTAAAGTTAGGGCTTCCCTGGTGGCGCAGTGTTTGAGAGTCCGCCTGCCGATGCAGGGGACACGGGTTCGTGCCCTGGTCTGGGAAGATCTCACATGCTGCGGAGTGGCTGGGCCTGTGAGCCATGGCCGCTGAGCCTGCACGTCCGGAGCCTGTGCTCCACAACGGGAGAGGCCACAACAGCGAGAGGCCCACGTACCGCCAAAAAAAAAAAAATGTAAAGTTATTTGGATCATTATTTTTCTTTTCTAATATATCACCGTCTGGATGGATAGAACAACATTGGAAACATTTTAGATCTTCCTTCATTCTGATTGTTCAGTGTCTCAGCTGTGATCCTAGTGTATTGGAATTATGCCTGATATACACTACATATATTTATGTATATGTAGTGTATATATATATATATATTATACACTATATATATATATATTATTAAGATCCTACTCAATACTTATATTAAGATCCTACTATATGCCAGCCAGACATTGTTCTAGGTGCTAAGCATACAAAAACAAGCAAAACAATGTTCCATCCTCCAGGGTGGGGGTAAAGAGGAGAGTGATGAGTTATAATTATAATTTAAAATACAGCTAGGTAAGGGGGATAGAGAGCACCAAGAGAGCTGTTATGTTAAATAAAGAGGTCAGGAAAGACCTCTCTATTATGGCGATATTTGAGTAAAGATCTTTGAGAAATGAATGAATATCCTATGGATATCTGTGGGAATAGCTTTCCAGGCAGACGGAATATCACGTGTAAAGGACCTGAGGCTGAAGGTGAGAGCAGGAGAGTATGAGTCACTGATGAAGGTGACAGGGATCTTGAAGAAGATGATTACCCTTTAAATAATGGGTAAAGACAATATGGAAATGTGTTCATTATGATGTAATGAAGAAATGAATGAATAAATGATAAAATGAACTCCAGGATCAGATGAAATATTTCAAGCTTATTTGAATAAATTATAACTTTGTTGGTAATGACATTGCTAGAACATTTCCTTGAAGAAAGGAATACATTTCCTTTTATCATATACATAATTCAAATCCTTCTACAAATAATTCTACAATGATTCCACATGTTAATCCATTCTCTCTCTTACACTGTGCTGCACTAATTTAGAATAAGTTAAATTTAAGAGTACTAAGTTTCAGAGCTGAGGTCCAGCTCTATTCTGTGTGAATTTGTAATGTTTATTGTGTATCATGTAACACTTCCTTAACTAAAGGCTGAACCAACCTGTCACTTCTATGATTTGCTCATCTAGCCTATCAGGTTTAATGTCCTAAACCTATTGCAGATTATGAGGAAATGAACAGTCTCTCTGTGTCCAGAACAGATGGATTTCTTTTTAACCAAAAATAAACAATGCATGGATTATATTGTCTAGATGAAAAACGCAAAAGTGAGTGACTTATCCCAACACAGTGCATTTTAATCACTTGAAAGAAGAAATGAGGGCTTCCCTGGTGGCGCAGTGGTTGAAAGTCCACCTGCCGATGCAGAGGACACGGGTTCGTGCCCCGGTCCGGGAAGATCCTACATGCCGCGGAGCAGCTAGGCCCGTGAGCCATGGCCGCTGAGCCTGCGCGTCCGGAGCCTGTGCTCCGCAACGGGAGAGGCCACAACAGTGAGAGGCCCACGTACCACAAAAAAAAAAAAGAAGAAATGAGTCCAAAGGAGAAGCTTGTTATTTCAGACCATATTGACACAGTGTCCAGGAACATTGATTCAAGAAGTTAACTGTACAATTAAGTGACTGAGCACCAGAGTCATAGTTTGGGAATCTCCTTCCAGAGTTTGAAAAATGAATAAACTGAAATTAATAAATATGTGAGGGAGACTGCCTAGGTGGTCAATAAAACCTTTTCTTTCTCATCTTCCTAGGCACAGAGCTAAACTAAATTTCCCACCCTCAATTCAGCGACAGAAGACTGAGTTCTATTTAACAGAATATGAGTAGAAGATGTGTATCAGTTCTAGGACAGGCCAATGCAAGTCAATAAACAGTCCTTCATGGACTTTCCCCTTCCCTGGCAATGTCATTGGCAGTAAGTAATGAGTAATTAAAATTTCCTTCTTTGTGGATTTTGATTTCCATATTTAACAAAAAGACCATAAGTTTGTTTTTTAATCACAAAAAGACACTAAGAGTTCTACCATATATTTCCTTAGCAAACCATATCTATATCTTATGTATATTTAAGTTCTGTCTTCCCCATTAGATTGTTAACGTCCATGGTGTGTAAGACCCACTCCATAAATATTTAAGTAAATGAATGAATGCATGAATCAGGTCAAAACAATCAATCCAGAATAAGTGCTTAATATTTAATTTACTCAATATAGTACATCGTTTAATCTTCCTTAAGCAGTTTTCATCATATCACTAGCCAAGAATTAATTTCTTAATGTGTAAAATAGGGTTGATAATGCCTATAGGATAGGAATAAGATATATGTAAGGCATCTAGCTCAGTATCTAGGGCTTATTATTAGTGCCCACAGTGTGAATCAAATACATATTTTCAACCTTTTCTACTAAATCCTTTGTACATACATATGTCCTATACTTTAGTCAACCTTCACTAATCACTGTTCCTTAAATATACACTAAAGGACTGTTTCCTGGATCTCCATCATTTGAATATGCATTCACAAATTTTTGCTATAATTGAATATCAGTTGAAAATTTTATGATTATCACTGCGATTATATAAGAAAATATCCATTTTTAGAAAGGCACACTGAAATATATAGGGGTAAAATGATATAATATCTGAGATTTGTTTTCCACGCTTCAATAAAGCAAAAAGGAGGATAAATGAAGCAAATGTGGCAAAATCTTGGTAACTATATAATCTGGATGACAGATATATAGGGGTTCATTATACTATTATTTCTACTATTGTATATGTTTAAAATTTTAAAATTAAATTAAAAAATAATTTAAAATAAATGTCCCATAGGTGAATTTGAGCTTACCAGGTAAGCAAGTGTCAGAGTTCATGATCTCATCCAGGATTAAGAGGCAATCAACTTAATTCAATGGCAGGGGGTTGCAGGGAGCAGAAGGGAGAATTCCTTCGTTTATCTTCCCTAAACCAAAGGACAGCATGTAAGCTGTTGTGATTTTGGGGGAGAAAAATGACCTTAAGAGTGACAAAATTTTTAAAAGCCTTGTTTTCTTTAATAAAAAGTCAAGAACTGGGACTTCCCTGGTGGTGCAGTGGTTAAGAATCCACCTGCCAATGCAGGGGACATAGGTTCGAGCCCTGGTCGGGGAAGATCCCACATGCCACAGAGCGACTAAGCCTGTGTGCCACAACTACTGAGCCTGCGCTCTAGAGCCCACGAGCCACAACTACTGAGCCTGCATGCCACAACTACTGAAGCCCACACTCCTAGAGCCCGTGCTCTGCAACAAAAGAAGCCACCACAGTAAGAAGCCCGCACACCGCAACGAAGAGTAGCCCCCGCTCGCCGCAGCTAAAGAAAGCCCACACGCAGCAATGAAGACCAAGCGCAGCCAAAAAAAAAAAAAGTCAAGAACATGTAAATTTCAAATTATTGTGATTTTGATTTTAAATATAATCCAAATTCTCAGAATTGTGTAAGATTGGCCAGATATAGTTTAGTGTAAACAAAAAGGACATCATAAGAATCCTAAATCATGGAGAAGCATGGAGACTATTTTAAAACTGTTTTCTAGAGGAAAGTGTCTTGTGCAGGGATGTATCTAAGACAATGGAAACCTTATGGAATGATGTCTTGTGCAGTGTTCTTGGTGTAACAGGAAGGACAATAAGTAAGTTAATAAACAATCTTTACATACATAGAGGATTTTCAACTGGGTAAAGCACATCCTTTTGTGTCTTTTTATTTTTTCACAGAAAAATGAAATTTTTGAATTAGGTTTCTGAGATATATTCCAGTTGCAAAGGCTTATCCTCTAAGTTGACATTTTTAATTTCCTTTATTTTCTTTACAAAGTAAAAACCAACCAGTAATACATATTATAGCTTCCAACGATTTAGCCTGAAAAAACTTATTTCAGGAAGATTTCAGGAAGATAAAGCCTCAAAAAGAAAAAAATAATAAAAAACTACAAAGCACTTGAGGAAAATGTGTCAGCCAAATTCAGTTCATAAGAAAGGTTAAGAAATTAAAATATAATTTTGAAACTGAAGAAAGATTACAGTGATATAGTAATTATACTATAATGCTTTTTAAATGTCTTGGTTGTATATGTAAAAAGGAATCTCTTAGAAGGAAAAAGACAGAGAAATTGAAAATGTCTTGAGGAGTTTAAACTAGTTTAGTGCATCACTCCACAACAGAATGCTTATGATTATTGAATACTTCAATTCCTCATCCAAATTATCTGTCTATTCTAGCAAGAAGCTTATTCTAGAATGAGAATTTGGGAAACAATGAGATTCATAATCAAAAGATGTAGATCTGAGTCCCAACACCACCACTTATGTGACAGATAGCAAATTATGATTCAATCTTTTTCAATTTATAAAATGAAAACATAAATACTGACTTCAAGAAAGTAAAATTTATACTGAGGAATTCAGAGAAACCCTGAGTACAGCAGGGAAAACTTAAAGCTAGCCAGTCATATATAAGGTTATCATGTGACAGCTGTGCAATTCAGGAGACCAACAACGTGTTGACATTCATAATGCTTCCATATTTCTAGAGATAGAATGTAGGCATAGAAAAAGACCATTAACATAACATACATACAGGCCTTAATTCTGAATAATCAGTTAAGATATTAACTTATCTGAATAAACAACATATGAAAGCAACTGTGGAGTACAAATGTGAGGTAGTGAGAATCATCTACACTGGGTGCAAGCAAAAAAAGCTGTATTACCTGTAGAAAATTTAAAAACAGTAATAAAACCAACAAAAACCTGGTCAGCTTTAATTATCACCATGCTCTGGCAATCTTAAACAATGTCATTGATAAAACACACCTCTCCAGAAACACATTTTCTTGGTCCAAGGTCTAAACAATTGATGAAGTTACTGTTGAGTTTTATGTATGTGTGTGTGTGTATATATATATATATACACATATATTCCAAATGAGCACATATGCATTAATAAGCATTGTATTGTACATAGAAGCAAATTTAGAGAACTTCCAGTTATACTAATGGCACCTGACACACGACACACAGACTCAGCTACAGGAGTTCCTAAGTTCCTAAGTTCAAAAGGGTTTAGAATTATTGAAGCTCACTTTGGGTGCAGTTCATGTCTCCAATCATCGGTACAACATATCCTTGTTTAAACTATAGTTTCAAAATAAATAATGACAGTGCAGTGAATGTCTCCACTTTTGGAGCAGGGTTCAGTATGCTTTCTTTATTAGTTTCATGTTGCTGCTGTAACAAATCGCCACAAACTTAATGGCTTAAAATTTTTAAATGGCTGCAGTTTTCCCTTCTGTAAATGCAAAAATTAGTCTGTGCTCTTTCCCTGCCTCCAAAAGATGTCATGGAGATAAATAAGTGGATAGGTACCACATTCTGAATAAATCACAGATGTTTACACACTATGTCAAGCCTGGCTTCATATCATCTTCCAAATAATTCAGAGCTAGGACTCAAATCTCAAACTTCCTGGCCTCTAGCTATAATGTTACCACTTATTAATAGGATCCCCCTTCTTCCAGTTTTCAATAACAATAATATGTCCTTCTGATCCCTCACCAGCAGCATCCTTAAAGTCCATATTTCCACTGACAGTCTGTACAAGGCTATTTAGGTTTTCTCTCATGCTCCTCAATATTCTTCCGGCCTCCCCCCACTGCCTGATTCCAAAGCCATTCCCACACTTTAGGTACTTGTTACAGCAGCAGTCCACTTTCATTACCAAAGTCTATGTAGTTACTACTACTCTGTTATAAATAACCACATAATTAGTGGCTTAAGACAATACCTGTTATCTCACAGTCCTGTGGGTTAGGAGTCCAAGTATGACTTAACTGGGTCCTCTATTCAGAGTCTCACAGGGCTGAAATCATGGTATCAACCAGGACTACAATCTCATCTGAGGCTTGAGTTCCTCTCCCAAGCTCACCAGTTGTTGGCAAAATTCAATTCCTTTCAACTGTAGTAGAATCCCCATTTTCTTGCTGGCTCTCAGCAACTGGGATCACTGTCAGCTCCCAACTGCCACCCTCAGCTCTTTGCCACATGGCCCCCTTCTCTCATACATCTGTTTGCTTCTTCAAGACCAACAGAACATCTGCTACTGCTTGTCTCCTTTAAGTACTCGCTTGATTAGGCCAGATCCACCCAGGATATTGTCCCTTTTGATCAACTTCAAATCAAATGGTTAGTGTGAAGTGTTCCGTGTTCTTATTCCCCCTCTTTTTCCCAGTTTTTACAACCTAGTTCTTAGATAGATGCCTCTTGTTCTAAAGCAGTCTATCAACAGTATGTTTCATATTCTCTGTAAAATCAAAGAGAAAGTTAATACAGTAAAGCATGTTCTTCATCTCAAAAAGTCTGCCTAATATGATATATTTAACACTCTCTTACCTTTTAAAAAAACATATTTTTATAAAATGAAAACTTTAACAGATGTTTTAAATATTTTTAAGAACTCGCCAAAGAGAATTCATGGAGAAACCTATTCACTTTGTGCCCAGTTGTTGCTGCTGACTGTGCATCTCTAGTGCAGCTCTTGCCTAGGGGACAACTGATCAATTAAGTTTAATTTTTGTCTCCTCCTGTGTCCACTGAGAAAAACAAGTATCATTCACCCTCCTCTCCTCTGGTAAATCTTTTCTTGCATGATCATGCTGTGGTTAGACTATTTACTGTATGCACTATGAACATTGCAGCTTTCTCTAGCTAGTTTTAGCAAACAAAGTCAGTATGTCTATGGGGACATGCACAAATCTATACATTTGTAAAGATAACTGAAAACATGCACTCTTAAAAGTCATTAGATGAGAAGGAACATCCCCCCATCCATATAGAATCAATTGGTCTATTTTTGGAGTCTGACAAAATCCCATTTAGAAATATGCTCATTTTGTATTAATGTATAAATGTGTGCTATTGTCCACAGCATTATAAAAGGAAAGCCACTCTACCAGGCTTTATATTTATTAATTTCTGCTATATTTTAGGTAACAACTTGGTTACAAGAGAGAAGCAGGTTACAAGAGAGAAGCAGGTTACAAGAGAGAGCAGGTTCAGTCTCCTGCTCCTTTAATGTGAACTGGGCTGTGTTCACTAGTGTGACAGGTTCAGGCTGCTGCTGTTATCCCCATAGAGTATTTATCAAATCTTTTGAGAGATATATCAAATAAAATCAGAAAGCTAGAGTCACTCAAATGGCAAGAGTCAATTCTTATGTAAGGACTTCTAATCCAAAACCGTATACAACTTTACAGGTTTGAGAGAACTTCACTACAGGAAATAGTGAGAAGCATTAAGAAATAGGCATAGGGCTTCCCTGGTGGCGCAGTGGTTGAGAGTCCGCCTGCCGATGCAGGTGACGTGGGTTCGTGCCCCGCTCCAGGAGGATCCCACATGCCGCGGAGTGGCTGGGCCCGTGAGCCACGGCCACTGAGCCTGCGCTTCTGGAGCCTGTGCTCCGCAGTGGGAGAGGCCATAACAGTGAGAGGCCCGCGTACCACAAAAAAAAAAAAAAAAAAAAAAAAACACAACAAAAAAAAAACAAAAAAAAGAAATAGGCATAAATCATTTTATATAAGACATGACAAAGAGATTATGTACCTAAAAAAAAATCAAGTGTCAAATAATTTTCAATACCTTTTAAAAGTTAATCACAAACATATAGTCATAAGAACCAAAAGAAATTTATTTACAAAATTTCTTACTTGACTGGTGGTGAGAAGCAAGAAACCATCAACTAAGACCCCACTAATAGTGTTCAAGCCAGTTCATACAAGAGAACAACCATTGCAGCTCCTGATGATTAGGCCAGAAAGATGTCCTTCTGCATGTCCTTCCAGTGAACAAGGAGATACATTTCACCATAGGGGCCTGTGCAAGTAGCATCATGGTACTTGTAGGCTCAGCTGAATCACAGCTTCTAGAGTGCTGTTCCCTGTCTACCTTACATAGCTATTTCACCACTTTTGTTGATTTCTTTGTAGGCTTCTTTCTCTTTTTCTCCTCCTTTGTTGATTTTCTCCTTTTCTCCTTCTCTGTTGGCTCCTTTCTCTTCTTCTCCTCCACTGTTGGCTCCTTTGTCTCCTCCATTGTTGGCTCCTTTCTCTTCTTCTTTGTCCTGAACACTAGTGTAAACTGCTTTGTTATAACCTTCCCGGTTCCGAGCAATTTCAATGGCAAAAAATTGTATCCTGGGTGCTGAAAGGTGAATAGAATTGATTATTTGTCCTAGTCACAGTTACTTCTCTAAACCTACTGGAAATCTATTGACAAAGCTGAACTAACATGCAAAGCATTCAAATATAGTCATAAGATTCAGAGATGTAAGTTCTAATCCTATACTAAATGATGCTGAAAATACTTATCTTACCTCACAGTTACTCAAGATACAGTAACATGATCTTTACAGATATAACAAATAACATGATTCCCAAACTAACTATTCATGTCATTGATTCATCAGTAAAACCAGAGCCCTCACTCTGCTTATACAGAAACAATCCCAGAGGCAAGAAACTCACCAAAGATGGTGTTTTCCTCAGTGTAGCCCTGAGAACAGTTCAGTCGCAGCAAAGTACCATAGTTGAAGTCTTCTACAATCCCATCAAACTTCAAACAGAATGGTCTCCACTTCTGTAAAGGCAAAAAAGGTACCTTAGCTAAAAAATGCAGGAGGCTGGTGAAGTCAGGCCAGGAGAGGGGCTTCCATTTCCCCGGTAAGGAAAGTAACCACAGTGAAAGAGACTAGAATTGAGCTGATTACTAGTTTCACTAGCAATGAGTTTCTGTGTTATCTTTGGTATCTTTAGGCTGGTATTTCCCAACATGAACAACAGTTTAATCTGATAAAATACTTAAATCCTTGACTAGAGAATTAAATTTTAATTTCTTAAGTATATTCTCTATTTTAAGTTATTGGCTAGTTCAGCCCAAAATGGTTATTCATCCCCACTGAAGCACAAATGAGACAAAGAAGGCAGGAATTTGGCCCAAAGTCACAAAGTTAAATTTTAAGAAAGAAGTCCATCCAATAGAGGCAATTTTCCAAAGATCAGTAACAGCCTGCTTAGAGTTAAAAGTTTGCATTCCTCATAAGCCGAGAGTCTACCCTCAAGGAAAAAAAATTCCTAACTATAAGAGTTTTAGTGCTCTGTAAAAGTATAACATAATCAAGCAAGCAATGCAAAACACAAGTTTCCAATTATCCACGGCCTGTGATAATATGATCTTAAATCCAGAGAATCCAAACACCTCTCCGTACTCTATTTGCCAACCCTCTATCTAAGCCTTCTGGCTAAAGTACTCACATAAATAAATTTATTCCTTCTCCCTTGAAAGAGCTAGGTGGGTGAGGATGAAAGGTCCAAATCAAAGGGGAAAAAAAATAGATTCAATGAAAATGAAAAATCCATAAACCAGAAAAACATTCATTTAGTAACACATTAATTACAACTGCATAAAAGCCCTGGTGCTTTAGGTATTTGCCTTAAAACAAACCCCCCAAAAGTTTAAATGTATAAAAATGTATTCACAGTCAATAATTGTTGGTCAGATGCTAGGCAATATTTAAAAGAGAATTCTTACCTCTTTAGCTCCTTCTGATTTGAGCTCTTCTGGGTCCAATACATCTATCCTGAGTTTCTTAAAATTTTCCCGAAACTCAGAATAGATTTGGTCATCCACTTTGGTGAGTTTCAGGAACTGTGGGTCAACTGATGAAATCAGCTGCCAGACAATAAGACAACGTAAAGATGCTAGTCTCTAATTTACTATATTTCTGTCCCCTCTTCCCCAGAAAATCCTCATGGTTCTCAGGGCAGAAGAGTTTATTAGAAAATATAGACAGCCTAGGTCCCAGATGAAATCATGACATAATTTTAAAGGGCCATAATATACTACAGTCCCTTCCACCAATTCAAACCCCTTTGGCCCTATTAATGTCTGGCTGTTACCCTCTGTGGATTATTCATTCAGTCAACAAACACTTATTTAGTGCCTACTATGGGCCAGGCATCCTTTTGTGGGTTAGCAACACAACACTGGGCAGAGAAGCACAACTCCTCACTGTCAAAGCAAAACTGACTTCCATGCCCCAGTTCTCCTTAGAGTAATAAAAATTATCTCCAAAACACAACTGTTTAACTTGCTGAGAATGGTGATTAGCAGAGCACAATATGCTGAAATTACATGTTTAATTCTGCTTAACAATGAAGACAGTCAACTCACTTTGTAGTAGACTTCAGCATGCTGCATTGCTCTCATGGCCCAAGCCATCTCAATATCAGGCTGCAAAGGAGTGAAGAATGCCAGGTCAGAAATCACCCAATCTTGCTACTAGAGAACAAATTAAGGAAGTCTGTGGATGTCTAGTTAATGCTCAAGAGGGCTACCAAGCTTGGTGTTACTGTCAAAGGTTAAAAACTGGACTAAGGTTGAATTCTCTTGGAACTTGTTGCCTCCTCCCCTGTAAAATGGGATAATCTTAGGCTTAAAGGGAGGCTGTATGTGAAGCTCTGGGCAATTGGTATAGTGATTGCTGACTAATATTTCTGTACTTGGGAGGGATTTATCCATAGCTTTCTTGCCTCCTGATCGAGTGTTTGTTGTAGCTGTCTTCATCTGTGATTGTAGATCTACAGAGTTGGGAGAGAAACACTACAGGAAGAGGCAAACGAAGAGATAAGGGGCTCTTTTAGGTGGAAACACCTTTTTTTTTCTTGTTGATGCTGGTACCTGGCATACAAGTGACCAATAAAAGATTCTGGATGTTAAAAAAAACTGGACTAATAAGTTTGGACAATATAATAATTCTTTTGTCTTTTGACAACCAAAAGAAGCTACCTACACAGTCTAATAAACAAAATGAGCCACTGGCTGTCTTTTCCCAGCAGCTAGTGAAAGTGTAGAAGACTATATAAAGCAGTAGATAAATCACCTTCTCAGGACTGAGTTAAATTACTGTAAAACTGAAATACCCACATACACCACTGAGTTGTTGAGAGGACAGAGTAAGATAACAGAAGTAATATTACTCTTCACTTTTAAGAGTGTACAATGTCATAATCATCACGTGTGTTCATCAGATAGCCAATTCCCTATCCTACAACACTTAGAAATGAATCAATATCGTGAAGCTGGCTAGGTTATAATAAGCCTTACCAAGTACCTGTTCCACTGGAATCTCCTACTCCAACTGGATGGATCTATTTCACTGACCCCAGAAAAAAATTTGCATTTTTACCTCCATGCCCTTTTCCTGACTGCCAATCCATATCTTTTGTCCACTTACACTTTGAGGATCCAGTTCCACATCCACTTTCTCAGCAAAGTCTTCCTTTACTGTCTGGGTCCTTAGGGGTTTCTTCTTTGGCTAACCTCCTTTGGATCTTATGCCCTGATTCACTAATCTATCATACATCACATTATTATTTGAGTGTTATTACTATTTTCATGTTCGTGTGTCTTATAACTCAAAATACATCATGTGCTTTCTCCTTAAGGATCTAAACCAGATACACCATAAGCCAGTGCAACTTTACTGCACAATTGGAGTCACCCGGGGACCTTTAAAAATACTGATTCCTGACTCTAACCACCCAGATACAGTGATTTAGTTGGGATGTATTGCGACCCGAACTTCGAGATATTTAAAAGCTTCCCAGGTAACTCTAAAGTACAGCACAGTTTGGGAACTACTCCCATTGACGTTAGTCCTGCGTTTGCGAACCAAAAGGATTAGAATTAATTGAAAGGCGCATTTTCTGGCAGACGTGGAAAGAGTCTACGGAAGCCATCTGGGTAGGAGGGTTACAATTTCGTGGCGGGCCCTGCAGACATCCCAGGATAGCTGCGTGCGTGGAAACCGTGGGTGAGTCATACTCACATCGTTGCCATAAGACTCTGCTGGGAGAGAAACAGCGTGCGCCACGGACGTCAGTTCCCCGGAAACCTGGGAAAGGAAACAGAGATGGGGAAGGAGAGTTCGAGTTTCGACCCAGCCCGGCTTCCCCATTCACCCGACCCCAGAGCAGCGTCTCACCACCTCATCATTTCCACTGGTCGCCTCCATGTTGCAGCCTACAAGGCGTGGCTCCAATTCGGAAATGACGTTTTGCGTGCTCCTTCCGCAGTTCCCAGTTCATTGAAAAGGGACGGCCGGAAAGAGTGGCTTTCATCCGACTGCGGCTGCGCCTGCGTGCCCTCTCCCTCGCCTGGAGGCAGTACTTCCTTGCCCCTCCTCTTACGCCTTGCGCAAAGGTGTGGCTTTGTTGTATACTCTGGGCTGCTTGACGGCCAGGAGGTGGTTGAACAGTCAGTAATATCTGCGATAAACATGGGAAAAGACTGAGTTAAAATAATGCAACTTTCCCATCCCTACTGCTCTGAGTGCCCTGCAGAGATTCGAATTTACATTCTCCACTTGTGCTTGGACGCGCATTCAGACGGGAACACAACTCACAGTTCCCAAAACCCCAGCCACGGAGTAAGTTACAAGCAGGCATGCAGCTAGGCAATGGAGTAGATAGTAGGTCAAGGAAGAATTATTCTGTTAAGGTGATATGTTTACCGTGAAG
>NW_020838036.1:2098560-2242861 GCF_003676395.1 Aethalodelphis obliquidens | reverse complement strand
ATAATTCTTCCTTGACCTTTATGCTAGTAGTTAGTGCATGCCTTTCCCCAACTCTCAAACTTTTACAGATGGTAATATCCCAAAACAGCTTAGGCAGTGGTCCAAAAAGTGACATCGTTTTGCATTGTCCTTCATTTTTTGAGTTACTTAGTTTCTATGGAACTTAAATCATATCTGCAAGTAGGGAAGGAAGGAGAGTCAGTGCCATGAGCAGGAGAACAAGTAAGAAAGTTTGAAGCAGGGTAAATGAATATGGTGGTGTAGAACAATTTTTATATATTCTTCCAGTCTTATCCATGCTTGACTGTTCCTCCAAATTTTGAATTATACCACCAATTACCTCAGACAGAGTCTCGAAGTCACAGAATGGTACGATTTGCAGGTTTGGACAATGAAATAAGGAAACAGGAATCTACTTGTACAAAATTACGAAGTAAATGGATAGTAACATCACAGACATCTCCTGACTCTCAAAATTTTTTTAATGTCCCCGTGCCATCAGGTTTTTTTGTTTGTTTGTTTTCGGTTTCAAGATTCTTTATTTTGTAAACTATACATAAACAGTAAAAGAGAAAATACATTTTATCTTAAATATTACATAAAATTAACATTAAAGATTTTTCTCTTAGTGTATATAAATCAAATGGAAAGAATCCAACAACTTTATTTCAGTGGATTGTATACTGGGAAACCAGCTGAACCAGTGTTTAAGTGGTGACACCAGTGTGTAACACCCAACAGGTTTTTCCACTTTTATTATGGGCCCAAAACCATAGGTCTGATGATATCCTTAAAAGGGATGGTGTACCAGAAGGGCTACATGATTAATTAACATGCTAACTTAAATACAACAATTAAAGTAATTTTTGTTGCAGTTAAATCTTAAATGGTACTCCACACAATAATCATAAACATGGTAACTATGTAACAGTAGAAAAAAGAAAGAAAGTATTCTATTTTCTTCATTCCAGCAGCAGTACCGGGACTGGTATTAATTTGTGATTAGGTGTGCCTATCTATGGCCTAATGTCCTATGTGGGGATGCATGCTGAAACCTTTCTATTTCTATTTTGCAAGGCACAATACAGTATGTTCTCTAAGTTTTGACACTAGTAACAAAAATGGCATAATTCTTAGATTAAATGCAAATATTTATCTAACATAGGAAATAAAACAAGAATGAAGATTTTTAAGTTTGATATTGAGGCAAATGACAAACTTTTTGTAAAAATATGGTTTAAAAGAATCTTTCCCTTTGTCTTTCTACTTTAAGTTCTGCACCCTAAGTTGCTGGTCAGAAAGATAAAGAAACCTAGAAAGATAAAGAAATCTTGCTGGTTAAGATTATCAAACAAATCAACATGAGACTGCTGTCCAAAATAAAATAAAAATTAGAAAGGACAACTATGTTTTTAACTTTCAAAATCCATGGTTTTCCCCTGCTGCCCATTTTGTACGATATCTGGTCACATCCAGAATAACTTCATAACTAAAAACATCATTAAAACTTCATAACTAAAAACATACAAACATGGTGGAGGTCTCCAAGATAGTGACTTTGTTTTTCTCACTTTGTGCTATTCCCTCACTCACCTCTAAATCACTCCAGCTCTGGGAAGAGTCTACTTGGAAACTACAATTAAGGTCATGCATATTTTAATAAAATCCTTAGAATCCAGGTCACTAGTATGTTATTGTAGATTTAACTTAGAATTTTTCCCAGAAAAATATCATATATGACCTCAAGCACTGGTTGTTTTGTTTGTGGCAGACTCACATAGATCAGTATCTCTTCATAACTTTCTCTTGTCTGGCTAGACTCCATATGTGTTCTCTTTTTCATATAAAAACTCAAAGTAAATGATACTTCTCTAAACATAAAGTTCTATGACTTTAGTTGCAATATTTGAAATAATTATACAAAATATTAAGTGAGTTTTAGAATCATTTTGTTTTGGGGCAAGAAGGTACTCCTCAGTAAGGGATCACTTGGTAAATAAAAGAAACGTAGAATTTGTTGCTCTCAGCTCTCATCCATCAGATGTATCCATCCTGGTCACCACCATCATCATCATCCCCTTCATCCTCATCATCATCTTCAATTTCATCTTCATCGTTCATAATGTCATCTTCATCGTCATCAGCAGCCCATTCACGGAAATCTCCACTTGCAAAATCTCCAGAGATCTCAAAATCAATAGCACAGTCTGCAGCACCGCGCTTCCTGGACCCCACGACTTCCCTTCCGTATCGGTCCACAAACCAGCACTGCCCAGTGCTGCCGTGGCACTGCGTTGGCTTGTAGTAACCATCTGCGTCACACTGGGGGATTTACTGTCCAGGGAGCTTCTTCACCCCGAGTCGCTTCTGAATACTGCCGAGCTCCGTCTGGCAAGGTGGGTCTTGTTGCCTCTGGAAGCAGTAGCACCACTCGTTGTTGGAGATGGAGCTGTCCTTGTACGTGTCACAGGAGCTGAAGAAGGCCTCCGCGCACCGCTCGTTCTTGTCCAGGTAAATGCTCCCAAGCTCCGACTGGTCCAGGAGCAGGTGGTAGTTTGTATCAAGTGTTAAACATCAAGCCGAGTGAATCCTTGCAAATTGGCAAAATACGGGTATCGAATCTGCTTCTCTCCGGCCGCAGCGATGCTTTCGTCTTCTTGTTCTGGCCCCCACTCTCATGCAGGGCCTTGAACCAGTCCAGCAGTCTGCTGGCCATCTGCCTGAGCTCCAGGTCACTGCAGGCCCTCTTCATATTCCTGCTTGAGCCCATGGTCGTATCTGAAGGACACAGGCAACATCCTTCGCACTTGACTGAGATCTGTATTCCTAAGATGCATGCCTGGTATTCTAGTTTGCACTGAGAAGAGTAGGTATGTCCATCTGAACCACAGACAGGGCTGGTAGAGACCCCCGAGCACTGCTGGCAGGTGGATGTCGGGGGACCCCTCCACTGCTTATGCCCAACTCCTGCATCTTTCATACTGTGCGTGAGCCTCCGCTGACCAACGCAGACTGCGGTCTGAGAACCTTGAATAATGCACACTTCGTGGCGACTACATTTCAGCCTTAAGCATGGGTCTTTAGTTGGGTCTAGAGCCCCATCGAAGGCCTTCCCTGGACTCCAAGTGCGGAAATAATCATCGTCTCGGGATCGGTTCCACTGTCCGGCCTCCCGGTCGTACTGGGACACCGTGCTGAGCCATTGTTTGTTGTCCAGAAAATTGCCGCCTGCGGCCGCTGCCAGAGCCTGCGCGCACCAGGCGGCTACGCACGCGCACAGCACGACAGGCGCCCGGAGCATCCGCGGCCGCCCCTCGGCTCTGCGCGCCCCTCCGTCCTTCCCTCCCCCATCCATGCTCCCCTTCCCCGGCCATCAGTTTTTAACTGATCTGCTCTAGTAATTCAACCTCTTCACACTCTGTTCCTCATCTACTATAATGGAATAATAATAGTATTTACCCTGCCAAGCTGTTGAAATGAGCTAATTTCTAGAAAACGGTTAGCTAATTCCCTGACCCACTGTAAATGAATGTTAGCCATTATTATTATATTGGATCATCTTCTCCATCTTCCAGGAGGTAATGGCCCACTCACTGCCAGTTGCACAACTGTTATCTCCTTTTATCCAGCCTGTCATCTTGCATACATGTTTTGAGCTTCCAAGTTCTAATTTCTGTTTGGATGTAGAAAGGAAGATATTATAGGTGAGAGGGAATAGAATAAGAAAAAGCACTTTGGACTAGTACTTCAGAAATCAGTATTCAGGCTAAAAAATAATACAAATAAATGTATATATGCGAAACAGAAACAGACTCACAGATATAGAAAAAAAACTTGTGGTTACCAAAGGGGAGAGAGAAGTGGCAGAGGGCAAATTAGGGGTATGGGATTAAGAGATACAAACTACTATACATAAAATAGATAAATATCCCTGACTTCAGACTATACTACAAAGCTACAGTAATCAAGACAGTATGGTACTGGCACAAAAACAGAAAGATAGATCAATGGAACAGGATAGAAAGCCCAGAGATAAACCCACTCACATATGGTCACCTTATCTTTGACAAAGGAGGCAGGAATGTACAGTGGAGAAAGGACAACCTCTTCAATAAGTGGTGCTGGGAAAACTGGACAGGTACATGTAAAAGTATGAGATTAGATCACTCCCTAACACCATACACAAAAATAAGCTCAAAATGGATTAAAGACCTAAATGTAAGGCCAGAAACTATCAAACTCTTCGAGGAAAACATAGGCAGAACACTCTATGACATAAATCACAGCAAGATCCTTTTTAAGCCACCTCCTAGAGAAATGGAAATAAAAACAAAAATAAGCAAATGGGACCTAATGAAACTTCAAAGCTTTTGCAAAGCAAAGGAAACCATAAACAAAACCAAAAGACAACCCTGAGAATGGGAGAAAATATTTGCAAATGAAGCAACTGACAAAGGATTAATCTCCAAACTTTATAAGCAGCTCATGCAACTCAATAACAAAAAAACAAAAAACCCAATCCAAGAAAGGGCAGAAGACCTAAATAGACATTTCTCCAAAGAAGATATACAGACTGCCAACAAACACATGAAAGAATGCTCAACATCATTAATCATTAGAGAAATGCAAATCAAAACTACAATGAGATATCATCTCACACCAGTCAGAATGGCCATCATCAAAAAATCTAGAAACAATAAATGCTGGAGAGGGTGTGGAGAAAAGGGAACACTCTTGCACTGCTGGTGGAAATGTGAATTGGTTCAGCCACTATGGAGAACAGTATGGCGGTTCCTTTAAAAACTACAAATAGAACTACCATATGACCCAGCAATCCCACTACTGGGCATATACCCTGAGAAAACCAAAATTCAAAGAGTCGTGTACCAAAATGTTCATTGCAGCTCTATTTACAATAGCCCAGAGATGGAAACAACCTAAGTGCCCATCATCAGATGAATGGATAAAGAAGATGTGACACATATATACAATGGAATATTACTCAGCCATGAAAAGAAACGAAATTGAGCTATTTGTAATGAGATGGATAGACCTAGAGTCTGTCATACAGAGTGAAGTAAGTCAGAAAGAGAAAGACAAATACCATATGCTAACACATATATATGGAATTTAAGAAAAAAAATGTCATGAAGAACCTAGGGGTAAGACAGGAATAAAGACACAGACCTACTGGAGAACGGACTTGAGGATATGGGGAGGGGGAAGGGTGAGCTGTGACAAAGCGAGAGAGAGGCATGGACATATATACACTAACAAACGTAAGGTAGATAGCTAGTGGGAAGCAGCCGCATAGCACAGGGATATCAGCTCGGTGCTTTGTGACAGCCTGGAGGGGTGGGATAGGGAGGGTGGGAGGGAGGGAGATGCAAGAGGGAAGAGAGATGGGAACATATGTATATGTATAACTGATTCACTTTGTTATAAAGCAGAAACTAACACAGCATTGTAAAGCAATTATACCCCAATAAAGATGTTAAAAAAATAGATAAGTAACAAGGACATATTGTATAGCACAAGGAATTATAACCATAATCTTGCAATGACTTCTAATGGAGTATAATCTGTAAAAATGCTGAATCACTATGATGTACACCTGAAACTAATATAATATTGTAAATCGACTATAAAAAAAAGTAGTCATGAAATTTGAGTTGGCCGATTTTGTGATTGGCTCAATTGTTCTATTCCTGAATCAGGAGTCAAAGAATGAGAGAGGGATAAAGCATGTAGGGTGTTGAAAACAGTTCCAGTTTGGAGTCCTACAAGCCTGTGTTTGAACCTCAGCTCTGCCTCTTGTTATATATCTTTAGGCAAGTAAGTCACTTAGCTCTCTGAGCCAGAGTTTCTTTACTTGTCAAATATGGCTCATAATATCATACTGATAGAATCACTGTGAAGATTCCTGGGGGAGTAATGCATGCACACATATATACTTTCTCCCACATGTACTGGATAGTCAATAATTGGAAACTATTACGTACTTTGGAGCTTTGTGGCAATGTTTTACACATTCTGGCAATGAGTTCCTCGTTAGTCTCACTTTTCAGGGTTGTTGCAAGCCTTTGTCCTCTTCTGGGTTATTTAAGTCAGCAGCTGGGAGAGCCAGCATCAAGGACTATTCATCAAAGACTATTTAAACCTAGAAACCCATAAATAAAAATAAAAGACATACTTTTATCAATAGTAGTGACAAAAAAGCCCCTCAAGAGTTTGATGAAAATACTCTGTTAGCAAGGCTGTGGGAAAATGTCTTGCTTTGTTGGTGGGAGTATAATTTGGTACACTTGTTGAAGGCAATTTAGGAAGTCTATCATATAATGAATTCATAAAGCCTCTAAACCAGCAACTCCTTTTCTGGAAACTTACCCTACAAACATGCCAGTATTTACACATGTTTTAAATAACATGTGTGCCAGGTTATTCACTGCAGCATTGTTTGTAATAGTAAAGTCCAAATGTCTATCATTAGGGTACTCACTAAATAAATTATGGTACAATCATACAATGATGCTATAAAAAAGAATGAGAAAGTGTTCTATACACTGACATGGAAACAAAAACAAAGGTATATTAAGTGATTTTAAAATGTTCAGAAAAGTATATATTGTATACTATCTTTTGTGCAAAAATAATGGAAAAATGGGTGGAAGGTTATCTTCTTACTTGAATATACACACACTTGAAATTTACAGAAGACACAAATAACTGTGATTAAGTGAGTGGGAGGTGGAAACTAGGTAGATGGGAGACTAAGTTGGGAAGGACATATTTTACTACATACTTTATTTTGAGTTTTTTAAAAAAATTTATTTTATTTTGGAGTATAGTTGATTAACAATGTTGTGTTCATTTCAGGTGTACAGCAAAGTGATTCAATTATACATATAAATGTATCTATTCTTTTTCAAATTCTTTTCCCATTTAGGTTGTTACATAATATAGTATTGAGCAGAGTTCACTGTGCTATACAGTAGGTCCTTGTTGGTTATCCATTTTAAATACAGCAGTGTATACGTGTCAATCCCAAACTCCCAGTCTATCCCTCTCCCCCACCCTTCCCCCCTGGTAACCATAAGTTCATTCTCTAAGTCTGTGTGTCTGTTTCTGTTTTGAAAATAAGTTCATTTGTATCATTTTGTTTTAGATTCCACATATAAGTAATATAATACAATACTTCTCTTTCTCTGACTTTATTTCACTCAGTACGCCAATCTCTATGTCCATCCATGTTGCTGCAAATGGCATTGTCTTTTCTAAGAACAAGTTTTAAAAAAATAGATTTCCTTTATTATTTTTGTTTTCAATTTTATTGACTTTTACTCTTTACTTCCTTCCTTCTGCTTGCTTTTATTTTGCTCTTCTTTTTCCAGTTTCTTAAAGTAGAAATGTAGATTATGGATTTAAGATCTTTCTTCTTTTCTAAGGTAAGTATTTAGTGCTATAAATTTCCCTCTCATTACAGCTTTAGCTGCATTCCACATATTCTGTTACATTGCATTTAGATTTTCATTCAGTTCTACTTATTTTTATTTCCTTTCAGATTTCCAATTTGGCCCATTGATTATTTGTAAATGTGTTGTCTATTTCTCAGGTATTTAAAGGTTTTCCTATTATCTTTCTATTGTTTTCTAGTTTTATTACATTATTGTCAGACTATCTATTCTGTATAATTTCAATTCTTTAAAAATTGTTGTGGTTTGTTTTACAGCCTAAGAAGTGGTCTATATTTCCTATGCTTCAATGCATCTGTTCCTATTCATTTCAATCCCCTTCCTGCATTAATTTGATCATTGAGCATAGGTGAAGTAGGTCTAAGACTTCCCATTTCTCCATTTCCATTTTATTTCTGTAGCTATAGAGAAGCCAAAATTTCAAGAGAAATGCCAAGTTTCTTCTCCTTCTTATTTATTTGGGGTACGTCTGCTGCAGTGGATTTTAGGTCAAGGAAATAACTTCTTAGTTGTTTTTAAAATAATTTTCTATAGGTGGCAGCAGAGTGTCACAAGAAAATAATCTCTCTTCTTTCACCCATTGTGTTAAAAAAAAGAAATAATAGTGGGCACATTTCTGCTGCCTTGAATTCTGGGATACACCCTTGAAAACACATACATGAAATGATGTTTAACATCACTAACCACTAGGGGAATACAAATCAAAGCAATAATGAGATAACAACCTATATCTGTTGAGATGGCTATTATCAAAAAATCAAGAGATAATGAATATTGGTGAAAATGTGGAGAAAAGGGAACCTTAGTGCCCTGTTGGTGGGAATGTAAATTGGAAGAACCACTATGGAAAATGGTATGAAGTTTCATCAAAAAATTAAAAATAGAACTACCATATGATACAGCAATCCCACTCTTGGGTATATATCTGAAGGAAATGAAATCAGTATTTCAAAGAGGTATCTGCACCCCCACATTCATTACAACATTATTCATAATAAACACAACATGGAAATAATCTAAGTGTCTATAGACAGATGAATTGATTTTAAAAATCTGGTATATATACAATGGAATATTGTTATAAAAAAGGAAGGAAATCCAATCATTTGTGACAACATGGATGGACCTTGAGGGCATTACGCTAAGTGAAATAAGTCAGACAGAGGAAGACAAATACTGTTTGCTCTCACTTGTATGTGGAATTTAAAAGTAAAACTCATAGAAACAGAGAGTAGAATGAATGATGGTTGCCAGAAGCTGAAAATTGAGGGAAATGGAGAAATGGCAAATAAAGAGTACAAACTTTCAGTTAAGATGAATAAGTTTTGGGAATCTAATATTTATTGTGATGGCTGTAACAACTGTGCTATATTCTTGAAAGTTGTGATGAGAGAAGATCTTAAATACTCTCACCACAAAAAAATATTGTAATTATGTGAGGAAATGGACATTAACCAAGCTTTTAGTAATCATTTTGCAATATATATGGCATCAAATCATCACCTGTACACCTTAATCTTTCATAGTATTATATGTCAGTTATATCTCAACAAATTTAGGGGAAAAAGTCTGTCTAGTATGTCATATCTGGGCTTCCTTGGGGATGGTTTTTGTCAATTCATTTTGTTCCTTTGAATAGGACATGTTCTCCTGTTTCTCTGTGTGCTCTGTGATTTTTTAGCTGATAGTTGGGCATTTAGAAATAAAATTCTCCCTCTTCATTAGGGTTTTCATTATTATAGATATTATTGTTTAAGGCTTAGTTGTCTATTTTGGGACTTTCATACTATTTTCGCAAAGACTATTCCTTGCCATACATGACTACTGAAGTCTTTGTTCCATTAGCTCATGTTCAACTAATGTTTTGACAGAGGTTTTTTGAATTCCAGGAGCTCACCAAGTCTTTGCAGATTGGCTCTGTGCTTGAGCACGCCTTCAAGACTTAGCTGGGCTTGCTCAGAGCCTAGAGATCAGCCCAAGCAAAATCTTAAGGTCCTGTAAGGTCTTTTCTGAGCATGTGCCTTGCATATTGCTTTCTAAATTCCTACATATGTATGACTGCTTTTGAATGTCCTAATTTCCCAAAGAGTCTCATTTCAACTTCTCTTTCAGGCTTTAGTCTATTGTATGTCTCCACCAATAATCTATTGCCCCAGGCATCTGTGGTTCTGTAGTTGCCTTGGATATTTTATGAGCAGTATCTGCTGTTTTTCACCATTCAGCTCCAAGTTAGGGGAAACAGAAATGAGCACCTTACATCAGTCTTTCAGCTATCCCCCAGAAAGGATAGAAAAGATGTACACAATACTTTTTAAATAAAGTGTGCTCTGCTACCTCCAGTTTGAATAAGGGAACTGAGAACGAGGCTGCTTCCTCTTTAAAACTAAAACCACTACCTCAGTTGAAAGGGCATGGGGCAAAGGTGAGTAAAACACCACAAAAATTTCCTACTGTTTTGAAGATGGCTTTTCTTGATTAGGTAGTTGCATGGTTGTTGTAAACCTTTGTCTGTGATTTAGACTCTGGTTGATTCAGAGAGTCCTTGTTTATTTTTTTCCCTTTGATCTTTCTGTTGGGGAAGAGGGCTTGGAACTTCTGAGTCCATCACTTTGCTGACATTAGTCAATACCTCTACTATTATACTGCATTGAAAACATTCACTCTTTGAATTGTTCCATTAGTGCAACCCCCTTTATGTTTTTCTTCCTGAGCTACCATTGATTGTAGGGTCTGATACTTCAGTCATTATCATGCTAATAACCCTCGAATTGGCAAAAGAGCAGAGGACCTAGGATAGAGAACTTGTGAACACCAGCCTTTGTAGAGGAGGAAGAGGAACATGTGGACATACTGAAAATGAATTGTCAGTGGAGTATGAGGAAAAGAATGTTACAATATCAACAAATGCAACAGACTGACCCTCAATAGATCACAAAGTACTCTACATCTTCAACTTTGTACAGTGAGCTCTCTTCATCTCCTTGACTTAACGAAAATCTAGTTCTTCACTAAGTATACCTGAATTACAGCTCTTTCAGTCACCAGGTTAAACATCTTAACAAAGGCTTTCACATCTGAGTCAACTGAAAAAAAAATGTGTATTATTAATTTCATTAGCTTCCTGAAGCTGGCAGCAGAGCTCTATAAAATAGAACTTTCTACATTTCCTCCCTGCCAACCCACACCCCCTTCCTCAAAACTTGGAACAAAGTAGATGTTTTTTTGCATTGTTGCTTCCATTGATTATGATCTTTTAAATAATCATTTCTTAATGTGATAGGTGAAAATTTGCATCTAAGAATTGTTTTAATATGCAATTCTTTGGTAAGTAGGAAAGCTAAACATATTGCTATGCTTCACAGAATTTCTATTTTTTCTTTTTTGAATGATATTCATATCCTTTACCCTATATTTACATTGGGATTTTATTTTATAGCCGTTATTTTTTCTCATTATAAAAATAATATTTATGCAACTGAACACCCATATTTTCATGCCACTAGAGACAACAATTTTAACATTTAGATGCATTTTTACTAGCTTTTCCCCATCTGTGTAGTTATTTGCATTTTCATATTTAATATCATTTTGCTTTATATCCTGCCTTTTTTCATGTAACTATGTAGTGATCTTTCCCCATACCATTAATAATTCTTGTGTAAATGTTTTAAAAGAGCTTTTGTTTATGATTTAAAAAACAAGTCTTGAGCACTGTTGAAAACTTGGTAAATACAGAAAAAATTAATAAGAAAAATCATATAAAATCCCTCAAACTGGAGATAACCATTGTTAAACTTCTGGTGTATTTTCCCAACCATTTATCTATGCAAGTGTTATACATTTTCATTCCACTGAGATCATATACTAATGTACAGTTTTACATGAGTATTATTTCATTTTATATTTTACATGCCCCTAGAACTATTTTTAAATGTTATTTTAGTGGCTATATATTAAACCAACTGTTTAATCACTTTAATATTCCACTGCTATTGAACACTTAAAATTTCCCCACTATTAGAAACTATGCTATAATGAATTTTTGAGTGCAAAATCTGCATTTCTGATTTTTATTAAAGAGCCCAAGAAGTGGATTACTGGGTAAAATGTTATGACCATTTTATAAAATACTGCAGTAGTTTAGATTTATGTAAATGGCTCTTTCCTTGAGTACACAGATTCATTTACTGGTTTTGTTCTGTTTACTCTTTTTTAAGGTGACAAGTGGTACCCTAATATTGTATTAATTTTAATTTAAAAATTATCAATGGATATTTTTCAAGCTTATTAGCAATGTGATTTCCTCCTTTGTGAATTATTGTTCACATTCTATGCTGCTTGTAAAACTTGGTACAACCTCTGGAGAACAATTTGTAAATTTCTTTCAAAATTACAAATGCACAAATCCTTTAATCATCATTTCCATTCATAGGGATTTATTCCAAAGATATATGTATGTGTGTGTGTATGTGTGTGTGTGTATCTCAAGATGATATATGTACAACTTTATTGCAGAATTTTTTAAAACTATAAAATATTAGAATATAAGTTTTAAGTGGGAAAATGTATAGATCTTTGTGTTCTACTATTCATTTAATAAAAGGGAGAGGTAAACACACACATATGTATATATTTGAGTATTAACATACTATATGTGGGAAAGAGCACACAGAGACTAATATAAGTTTTATGAAGTCCCTTTCCCTTTTATGTTCTATTTGAAGACTATTTTACAGGGTTTATGATGTATACTAAGTAACTGGAAAAGGACTGGGATGCTGAAAGTGAGGCATGGGAAAGATGTAGCTCCAAATCAAAAAGACATCTGGGAAGCCAGACACAAAAGACCTCACATTATATTATTACATCATAGATGTCCATGAAAGGCAAATCTCTAGAGACAGAAAGTAGAGACACAAAGTAGTTTACTTAGGACTGGGGATGGAAACTTGGAGTGGCTAAAAATGAGCACTAGGGATCCTCCTGGGGCAATGGAAACTTTCTAAAACTTGACAGTGTTTACACAACACTGTGAGTTCACTAAAAATTATTGAATTGTACACTTAAAGTGGGTGAATTTTATGATGTGTAAGTTACACCTCAATAAACCTGTTAAAAATAAATAAATAAACATGTCTAAGAGTATACTTTTTAAATGGACTTTGGTTTGTTAAAGAAGTTAAAGAAGGAACCAATCCTACAGCAGCATTGGCACCAGGGACATCTATCAGTAAAATTAACCTCATGATTCACAGAATAGTCTTACAGGTTTTAGAAAGACTTGCAGTGGTCCAGTCAGCTGCTCTAATGATCAACCCCACACTCCTGATATTGCTCACAAATATCCCCATCCCCAGAAGTTACAGTCAAGTATGATTAGAGGAACAGGTTGCAGTAGTGGTGGTATGTGCTTAGAATTGTGCCTGGAACAAAGTAAGTGCTAAGTAAAGTCAGCTGTTATTGTTTCCATCCAGACTATTAAAACAGGCTTGTTACTTGAACATTTTATGTCCAGTCTCTCTCATTATTTCAGTCCATATTCTTACCTCTGACTTGAAATATACCTGAAGGACTCATCACTGCAGCAGACCATACATGAGCTAGATTTATCCCTGGACAAATTGCTGTCTGGATCACCCAGGTAGTCTGCTGAAATACTCAGAGACACTGCTTCTCAACACTCAGGAAGTTTACAACCACCTCTGAGTTGCTTAGTGACAAATATCATTCATCTTGAACAAAAGTGAAGACTGACAATGTTGAATTTTACCTGAGCCCTGTGCTCCTAGAAAACAGAGGAAATTAAGAAATATTCAACCTTTTTGTGCTCCGAGAAACTACTTACTACAAAGAAACACTCTTCTCCATATAACTTAGATAAGACACACGATATGCACCTTGTTAACCTATATAACAAGGCTAAACCCAGATGCTCCAAATATCTGTTCTTTGCTTCATAAAGAATTAACTTAACTGATTGAAACCACTGACCAATCTGGACAATATATCTGCTACCTTGACTTTACCAAACTTTAGTTAAGCTTCTCTCCTTTCTTCAGACCTTTTAACTTTGACCCACCCTCAGCTTGAGTATCCTTCATGGCCCCTTAATGGCATCAATTAACCTCAGGGAAAAACATTTCATGATCACCTGTTCAGTTTGGCTACCCTTTCATCCCACTTCCCCAAGCCTGGTTCTTTCTAGTTTTGGTCTCTTTTCCCTATTAAAAAAAAAAGGCCATTTTATGCCTGATCTTTGAAATACTTACAGATTTCATGGGCAGATATTCTCCCTATTGCAATAGTCCCTTTCCCCTCTCTTGCCAAAATCCATTGGAATAAAGCCTCTTCTAATCTAAATCCAGATTTGTTTTTTATTTGAAAGGTTTAATAAAGTTTAGGTAATACCCAAACATGTTATAATGCTCAATTCCTTTTTCTGATGTTTTATCCAACTACTTATACTCCCAGGAATTTTACTTGAGTAGTTTAAAAGAAAGCTGCTATCAGAAAGAGAAATTAAGAAAACAATCCCATTTACAGTCACATCAAAAAAAATAAAATACCTAGGAACAAATCTAACTAATGAGATTAAAGACTTGTACTCCAAAAACTACAAGACACTGATGAAACAAATTGAAGCTGACACAAACAGATGGAAAGATATATATATATATATATATATAAATTATTCAATGCAATCTGTATGAAAATACCAAGGATATTTTCCACAGAACTAGAACAAATAATTCTAAAATTTGCATGGAAACACAAAAAAAAAACCCCAATAGTCAAAACAATATTGAGAATGAAGAACAGAGCTGGAGGAATCATGCTCCATGACTTCAGACTATACTACAAAACTACAATAATCAAAAGAGTATGGTACTGGCATAAAAACAGACACACAGATCAATGGAACAGGATAGAAAGCCCAGAGATAAACCCACGTAGCTATGGTCAATTAATCTAAAATAAAGAAGGCAAGAATATACACTGGAGGAAAGACAGTCACTTCAGTAAGTGGTGCTGGGAAAACTGGACAGCTACACATAAAAGAATGAAATTATAACATTCTCCAACACCGTATACAAAATAAACTCAAAATGAATTAAAGACCTAAATGTAAAACTGGATACTATAAAACTCCTAGAGGAAAACATAGGAGGAACACTCTTTGACATAAACCCCAGCAACATTTTTTTTGGATCTGTCTCCTAAAGTAAAGAAAATAAAAGGAAAAAAAATGGGACCTAATTAAACTTAAAAGCTTTTGCACAGCAAAGGAAACCATTGACAAAACAAAAAAACAACGTACTGAATGGGAGAAAGTTTTGCAAATGACTTAACTGATAAGGGATTAATATCCAACATATATAAACATCTCATACAGCTCAACATCAAACAAACAAACAACCCAATTAAAAAGTGGCAGAACTGAATAGACATTTTTCAAAGAGGAAATACAGATGGCCAACAGGCATATGAAAAGATGCTCAACATCGCTAATCATCAGGGAAATGAAAATCAGAACCACAATGAGATATGACTTCACACTTGTCCAAAGGGCTATCATCAAAAAGAACACAAATAACAACTATTGGCGAAGATGTGGAGAAAAGGGAACCCTCTTACACTGTTGGTAGGAATGTAAGTTGGTGAAGCCACTGTGCAAAACACTATGGAGGTTTCTCAAAAAACTAAACGTAGAACTATCATATGACCCAGCAGTTTCACTCCTGGATATATATTAGAAAAAACACAAAAACACTAATTCAAAAAGGTACATGCACCCCAATGTTCATAGCAGCATATTTACAATTTGCCAAGATGTGGAAGCAACCTACGTGTCTATCAACAGTTGAATGGGTAAAAAAGATGTGGTGTATATCTTCAATGAGATACTACTCAGCCATAAAAATAATGAAATTTTTGTTATTTGCTGCAAATTGGATGGACTTGGAAGTCATTATGCTAAAGGAAATAAGTCAGATAAAGACAAATACTGTATGATATCTGTTATATGTGGAATCTAAAATATGCAGCAAATTAAAATATATAAATATAATATAATATATATAATATATATAATATAAATAAATAAATAAAATATACAAATATATAGAAATATATAATATATATAATATAATATATTATATATTATGTATATTATATATAAATAATATAATTATATATAATATAAATATATAAATATAAATATAATATTATATATAATATAATATAATAAAAGAAGCAGACTCAGAGATATAAATAACAAACTAGTGGTTACCAGTGGGGAGATTGGGGAGGGACAATATAGAGGTGCGTAGAGTGTTAGGTACAAACTATTGGTTTTAAGATTAGCTACAGGGATGTATTGTACAACATGAGGAATATAGTCAATATTTTGTATTAACTGTAAATGCACTGTAAACTTTAAAAATTTAAAAAATCATAATACCATGTGGGAATAAAAAAACAGACACACAGATCAATGGAATGGAATAGAGAGCCCAGAAATGAATTTATCCTTAGAGGGACAATTAATCTATGACAAAGGAGGCAAGAATATACAATGGGGGAAAGACAACCTGTTCAATAAATGGTGTTGGGAAAACTGGACAACTACAAGCAAAAGAATCAAACTGAACTATTCTCTCACAGCATACACAAAAATAAATTCAAAATATATTAAAGCCTTAGATGTAATACCCGAAACTATAAAACTAGAAGAAAAACATGGGCAGTATGTTTTTTGACATCGGTCTTAGCAATATTTCTTTTAGGTATGTCTCCTCAGGCAAACAGAAAAAAAAAAACAAAAGTAAACAAATGGGAATACATTAAACTAAAAAGCTTTTGTACAGTGAAGGAAACTATCAAAAAAACTAAAAGGCTTCTCTTCTTTTTCTTCCCTCTTTTTGTGAGTGTGTGTGTGTGTTTCTTTGTGTGATTTTGTCTGTTTAGTTTTGCTTTTACTATTTGTTTTGGGGATCTGTATGTTCGTTATTTTTTTTCTTCTTTCTTTTCTTCTGTGCTGTGCAGCTGGCAGGGGCTTGGTACTCCAGCTGTGTGTCAGACCTCAGCCTCCGAGGTGCTAGAGCCAAGTCAAGGACGTTGGACCACCAGAGACCTCCCGACCCCATGTAATATTAATCAGCAAGAGCTCTCCCAGAGATCTCTGTCTCAACACTAAGACCCAGCTCCACCGAATGGCCAGCAAGCTCCAGTGCTGGACTCCCCATGCCAAACAACTAGCAAGTCAGGAACACAAGCCCACCCACTAAGAGAGAGCCTGCGTAAAGTCCTACTAAGTTCACAGACACTCCAAAACACACCACCAGATGTGGCCCTGCCCAGCAAAGGGAGAAGATCCAGCTGCACCAACCAGGACACAGGAACCAGTACCCACCACCAGGAAGCCTACGCAAGCCACTGAACAAAACTAACCCACTGGGGGCAGACACCAGAAATAAGAGGAAATACGAACCTTCAGCCTGTGAAAAGGAGACCCCAAATACAGGAAGTTAAACAAAATGAGAAGGCAGAGAAATAAGCAGCAGATGAAGGAGCAAGGTAAAAACCCACCAGACCAAAAATATGAAGAGGAAATAGGCACTCTACGTGAAAAAGATTTCAGAGTAATGCTAGTAAACATGGTCGAAAATCTTGGAAAGAGAATAGAGAAAATACAAGAAATGTTTAACAAGGACCTAGAAGAACAACAGAGCAAACAAACAATGATGAACAACACAATATTGAAATTAAAAATACTCTAGAAGGAATCAATAGCAGAATGACTGAGGCAGAACAATAGATAAGTGACCTGGAAAATAGAATAGTGGAAATAACTGCTGCAGAGCAGAATAAAGAAAAAGAACGAAAAGAATTGAGGAGTCTGAGAGACCTCTGAGAAACATTAAATGCACCAACATTCAAATTCCAGGGGTCCCAGAAGAAGAAGAGAAAGAGAAAGGGTCGGAGAAAATATTTGAAGAGATTGCAGTTGAAAAGTTCCCTAACATGGCAAAGGAAATAGTCAATCAAATCCAGGAATCACAGAGAGTCCCATACAAGATAAATCCAAGGAGAAACATGCCAAGACATATATTAGTCAAACTAACAAAAATTAAACACAAAGAAAAAAATACTAAAAGCAGCAAAGGAAAAGCAACAAATAACATACAAGGGAATCCCCATACGGTTAACACCTGAACTTTCAGCAGAAACTCTGCAAGCCAGAAGGGAGTGGCGTGATATATTTAAAGTGATGAAAGGGAAAAAGCTACAACCAAGAATACTCTACCCAGCAAGGACCTCATTCAGATTCGATGGAGAAATCAAAAGCCTCAGAGACAAGCAAAAGCTAAGACAATTCAACACCACCAAACCAGCTTTACAACAAATGCTAAAAGAACTTCTTTAGGTGGGAAACACAAGAGAAGGAAAAGACCTACAAAAACAAACCAAAAAAGATTAACAAAATGGTAATAGGAACATACATGTCGATAATTACCTTAAATGTAAATGGATTAAATGCTCCAAACAAAAGATGCAGACTGGCTGAATGGATACAAAAACAAGACCTGTATATATGCTATCTACAAGAGACCTACTTCAGACCTAAGTACACATACAGACTGAAAGTGAGGGGATGGGAAAAAAATATTCCATGCAAATGGAAATTAAAAGAAAGCTGGAATAGCAATGCTCATATCAGAAAAAAAATAGATTTTTAAAATGAAGACTGTTAGAAGAGACAGGGAAGGACACTACATAATGATCAAGGGATCGATACAAGAAGATATAACAATTGTAAATATATATGCATCCAACATAGGAGCACCTCAATAGATAAGGCAAATGTTAACAGCCATAAAAGGGGAAATCAACAGTATCATAATAATAGGAGGGAACTTTAACACCCCACTTTCACGAGTTGACAGATCATCCAAAATGAAAATAAATAAGGAAACACAAGCTTTAAATGACTCATCAGACCAGATGGGCTTAATTGATAATTATAGGGCATTCAATCCAAAAACAACAGAATACACTTTCTCCTCTAGGGCATATGGAACATTCTCCAGGATAGATCATATCTTGTGTCACAAATCAAGCCTCGGTAAATTTAAGAAAATTGAAATAATATCAAGTATCTTTTCCGACCACAACACTATGAGATTAGATATCAATTACAGGGAAAAAAATCTAAAAAATAAAAACAGGCTCCAGACTAAACCCACTACTGGGCATATACCCTGAGAAAACCGAAATTCAAAAAGAGTCATGTACCAAAATGTTCATTGCAGCTCTATTTACAATAGCCCGGAGATGGAAACAACCTAAGTGCCCATCATGGGATGAATGGATAAAGAAGATGTGGCACATATATACAATGGAATATTACTCAGCCATAAAAAGAAACAAAATTGAGCTATTTGTAATGAGGTGGATAGACCTAGAGTCTGTCATACACAGTGAAGTAAGTCAGAAAGAAAAATACAAATACCGTATGCTAACACATATATATGGAATTTAAGACAAAAAATGTCATGAAGAACCTAGGGTTAGGCAGGAATAAAGATGCAGACCTCCTAGAGAACGGACTTGAGGTTATGGGGAGGGGGAAGGGTGAGCTGTGATGGGGCGAGAGAGAGTCATGGACATATACACACTAACAAACGTAGTAAGGTAGATAGCTAGTGGGAAGCAGCCGCATGGCACAGGGATATTGGCTCGGTGCTTTGTGACAGCCTGGAGGGGTGGGATAGGGAGGGTGGGAGGGAGGGAGATGCAAGAGGGAAGAGATATGGGAACATATGTATATGTATAACTGATTCACTTTGTTATAAAGCAGAAACTAACACACCATTGTAAAGCAATTATACCCCAATAAAGATGTTAAAAAAAAAATAAAGATAAAAAATAAAAACACATACAGGCTAAACAATATACCACTAAATAACCCTGAGATTACTGAAGAAATCAAAAAGGAAATCAAAAATTACCTAGAAACAAATGACAATGAAAACACAGTGACCCATAACCTATGGGATGCAGCAAAACCAGTCTAAGAGGGAACTTTATAGCAACAGAATCCTACCTCAAGAAACAAGAAACATCTCAAATAAACAACCTAAACTTACACCTAAAGCAATTAGAGCAAGAAAAAGAAGAACACCAAAAAAACCTGAAAATTAGGAGAAGGAAAGAAATCATAAAGATCAGATCAGAAATAAATGAAAAAGAAATGAAAGAAACAATCACAAAGATCAATCAAACTAAAAACTGATTCTCTGAGAAGATAAACAAAATTGGTAAACTGATAACCAGACTTAACAAGAAAAAAAGGGAGAATATTCAAATCAACAGAATTAGAATTGAAAAAGGAGAAGTAACAACTGACACTGCAGAAATACAAAGGATCATGAGATACTACTACAAGGAACTATATGCCAATAAAATGGACAACCTGGAAGAAATGAACAAATTCTTAGAAAAGTACAACCTTCCAAGACTCTACCAGGAAGAAATAAAAACATGAACAGACCAATCACAAGCACTGAAACTGTGATTAAAAATTTTTGAACAAATGGAAGCCCAGGATCAGATAGCTTCACAGGTGAATTCTATCAAACATTAGGAGAAGAGATAGCACATATCCCTCTCAAACTCTTCCAAAATATAGTAGAGGGCTTCCCTGGTGGCACAGTGGTTGAGAGTCCGCCTGCCGATGCAGGGGACACGGGTTTGTGCCCCGGTCTGGGAAGATCCCACATGCGGCGGAGCGGCTGGGCCCGTGAGCCATGGCCACTGAGCCTGCACGTCCAGAGCCTGTGCTCCGCAACGGGAGAGGCCACAGCAGTGAGAGGCCCGCATACTGCAAAAAAAAATAATAATAATAATAATAAAAAATATATATATATATAGTAGAGACAGAAACACTCCCAATCTCATACTATGAGGCCACCTTCACCCTGATACCAAAACCAGACAAAGATGTCACAAAGAAAGAAAACTACAGGCCACTATCTCTGATGAACATAGTTGCAAAAATCCTCAGTAAAATATTAGCAAGCAGAATCCAACAGCACATTAAAAGGATCATACACCATGAGCAAGTGTGGTTTATCCCAGGGATGCAAGGATTCTTCAGTATATGCAAATCAATCAATGTGATAGACCATATTAACAAATTGAAGAATAAAAACCATATGATCATCTCAATAGATGCAGAAAAAGCTTTTGACAAAATTCAACACCCATTTATGATAAAACCTCTCCAGAGAGGGAGCATAGCGGGAAACTACATCAACACAATAAAGGCCATATATGAAAAACCCACAGCGAACATCATTGTCAATGGTGAACAAATGAAACTACTTCCTCTAAGATCAGGAACAAGACAAGAGTGCCCACTCTTGCCACTGTTATTCAAAATAGTTCTGGAAGTTTTAGCCACAGCAAACAGAGAAGAAAAAGAAATTAAAGGAATCCAAATTGGAAAAGAAGAAGCAAAGCTGTCACTGTTTGCAGATGACATGATATTATACATACAGAATCCTAAGATGCTACCAGAAAACTACTAGAGCTAATCAATAAATCTGGTAAAGTAGCAGGATACAAAATTAATTCACAGAAATCTCTAGCATTCCTATACACTAATGACGAAAAATCTGAAAGAAAAATGAAGGAAACACTCTCATATATGGTTGCAAAAAAAGAATAAAATACCTAGGGATAACCCTACCTAAGGAGACAAAAGATCTGTATGCAGAAAACTAAAAGACACTGATGAAAGAAATCAAAGATGATAGAAACAGATGGAGAGATATACTATGTTCTTGAATTGGAAGAATCAGCATTGTGAAAATGACTATACTACCCAAAGCAATCTACAGATTCAATACAATCTCTATCAAATTACCAATGGCATTTTTCACAGAACTAGAACAAAAAATCTTAAAATTTGTATGGAGACACAAAAGACCCCAAATAGCAAAAGCAATCTTGAGGAAAAAAATACGGAGCTGGAGGAATCAGGCTTCCTGACTTCAGACTCTACTACAAAGCTACAGTAATCAAGACAGTATGGTACTGGCACAAAAACAGAAATATAGAACAATGGAATAAAATAGAAGTCCCAGAGACAAACCCACGCACATATGGTCATATTATCTTTGACAAAGGAGACAAGAATATACAGTGGAGAAAAGACAGTCTCTTCAATAAGTGGAGCTGGGAAAACTGGACAGCTACATGTAAAAGAATGAAATTAGAACACTCCCTAACACCATACACAAAAATAAACTCAAAATGGATTAAAGACCTAAATTTAAGGCCAGACGCTATAAAACTATTAGAGGAAAACATAGGCAGAACACTCTAAGACATAAATCACAGCAATATCCTTTTTGACCCACCTCCTAGAGAAATGGAAGTAAAAACAGAAATAAACAAATGGGACCTAATGAAACATAAAAGCTTTTGCACAGCAAAGGAAACCATAAATAAGACAAAAAGGCAACCCACAGAATGGGAGAAAATGTTTGCAAACAAAGCAACTGACAAAGTATTAACCTCCAAAATATACAAGCAGCTCATACAGCTCAATATCAAAAAAACAAGCAACCCAATCCAAAAGTGGGCAGAAGACCTAAATAGACATTTCTCCAAATAATACATACAGATTGCCAACAAATACGTGAAAGGATGCTCAACATCGCTAATCATTAGAGAAATGCAAACCAAAATCACAATGAAGTGTCACCTCACACCAGTCAGAATGGTCATCTTCAAAAAATCTAGAAACAATAAGTGCTGGTGAGTGTGTGGAGAAAAGGGAGCCTTCTTGCACTGTTGGTGGGAATTTAAATTGATACAGCCACTATGGAGAACAGTATGGAGGTTCCTTAAAATATAAAAATAGAACTACCCTATAACCCAGCAATCCCACTACTGGGCATATACCCTGAGAAAATCATAATTCAAAAAGGGTCATGTATCACAATGTTCATTGCAGTACTATTTCCAAAACCAGGACATGGAAGCAACCTAAGTGTCCATCAACAGATGAATGGCTAAAGAAGATGTGGCACATATATACAATGGAATACTACTCAGCCATAAAAAGAAACGAAATTGAGTTATTTGTAGTGAGGTGGATAGACCTAGTGTCTGTCATACAGAGTGAAGTAAGTCAGAAAGAGAAAAACAAATACTGTTTGCTAACTCATATATAAGGAATCTTTAAAAAAATGGTTCTGATGAGCCTAGGGGCAGGACAGGAATAAAGATGCAGACGTAGAGAATGGACCTGAGGATACGGGGAGGGGGAAGGGTAAGCTGGGACAAAGTGAGAGAGTAGCATTGACATATATACACTACCAAAGGTAAGGTAGATAACTAGTGGGAAGCAGCTACATAGCACATGGAGATCAGCTCAGTGCTTTGTGACCACCTGGAAGGGTGGGATACGGAGGGTAGGAGGCAGAAGGAAGAGGGAGGGTATATGGGGATATTTGTATACGTATAGCTGATTCACTTTGTTATACAGCAGAAACTTACACAACATTGTAAAGTAATTATACTCCAATAAAGATTAAAAATTTTTTTTAAAAAGGAGATAAAAAATACTAAAAGTCCACTGCTAAATGGAATAATATATATGCAAGTGATCTACCTGACAAGGGGTTAATATGCAAAATATACAAAGAATTCATAGGACTCAACATTAAAACACAAACAAACAAATGAACATCCTGATTCAAAATGGGCAGAGGACCTGAACAGTTATTTTTTCCAAAGAAGACGTAGATGTGACTATCAGGCACATGAAAGATGCTCAACATCCTTAATCATCAGAGAAATGCAAATCAAATCTGAAATGAGATTTCACCTTACACCTGTCAGAATGTGTAACATAAAAGACCCCAAATAGCAAATGTTGGCAAGAATTTTGAGAAAAGGGAACTCTTGTACACTCTTGGAGAGAATGTAAATTGGTGCAGCCACTATGGAAAACAGTATGGATGTTCCTCAAAAGATTAAAAATAGAACTACCATATGATCCAGCAATTCCACTCCTCAGTATGTATTCAAAGTCAGTGAAAACACTAATTTGAAAAGACACATGCACCCCAATATTCATAGCAGGATTATTTACAATAGTCAAGATATGGCAGCAACCTATGTGTCCATCAACAGATGAATGGACAAAGAAGAGGTGGTATACATATGGAATGGAATATTACTGAGCCATAAAAAAGGAAATTCTGCCATTTACAACATGAGTGGACATAGAGAATATTATGCTTAGTGAAATAAGTTTGACAGAGAAAGACAAATACTGTATGACATCACTTAAATAGACTCACAGATATAGAGAACAAACTAGTGGTTACCAGTGAGGAGACAGAAGTGGAGAGATGCAAGATAGGCATACAGGATTAAGAGATACAAATTACTATGTATAAAATAGATAAGTAACAATGATATATTTTACAATATATGGAAATATAGCCATTATCTGCAATAACTTTAAAAGGAATATAATCTATAAAAATATTGAATCACTTTGTTGTACATCTGAAACTAATATAATATTGTAAATCAACTATACTTCAATTTTAAAGAAACCTGGTCTATAAATAAAGCTTTTCCAAAAAAGAGAAAAGCGAAGTATGTAAAAAGTACATTAGAAGGTGCCATTGAAGCCTGGACTGACATGTATGAAACTGAGACCCATATAAATAAGGATCTTGGTCTCTATCCCTACTGCTATTTTTTCCAAAGGCAAAAGGCACTCCCTGCAATTACTGTTGGTCTTGAGTATGTGAAGCCTTATCCTTACCTTGGAAATATCCCTATTTCCAGGCTTTTATCCCTGACATATATACACTACTAGATATAAAATTGATAACTAATGAGAACGTACTGTATAGTACAGGGAACTCTACTCAATGCTATGTGGTGACCTAAATGGGAAGGGAATGGAAAAGAGTGGATATATGTATATGTATGACTGATTCTCTTTGCTGTACAGCAGAAACTAACACAACATTGTAAAGCACCTATACTCCAATTTAAAAAAACTTTTTAAAGGCTTTTATTCCAATTAAGTTTCTATTTTCCAAGAGACAGAGTAAGGAACAGGAGTTTAAAATGGACTTTTAATCAAGATAGATTATTAAAGTATTCTAATTTCAGCCTCCCCACTCTCCCCATGCTGTCCCCTCCCACCTCAGATTCCCTCTTATTTCAATTTAGTGAGCAGAACGTCTGGCTGCATCACCATAGCAACCAGCAGCGAGGGCCAATTAACTGTGCCATTAGACACCTGAGTTGATTATAGAGCCCAGAATATTGTATGGAGGACAGAGCTGATGGGAAAGAAAACACAGCAGGACTTAATTGGAGAGATGTGAGGCTGCTGAGTAGCTGGGGACTGCAAATCTTTCCCCCACCTCCAGTCCATGGGATCCATGAGCTTGGATGTGGACTACCTGGAATGTTCCCTGAACAACCAGGCCGGAGGGGGGGAGAAAGAAAGTGCAGTGGGTGGGAGGAGGTCATCTTTCTCTCACCTACCCCCCTCACACACAGGTGTAAGCATACTTTCCCAATGGTCTATTTCTAGAGCTGTAAGCTCAGTGCCTAGAGAAATGTCAGGCTCACAGTAAGTGCTCTTAACTGCTGACTGGCACTCTTGCTCGACAAAGCCCTGACATAGTCAATCTGAATCCTGGGATCGACTGGCAGCTCTATCAGTAAAAAACCTATGATCTTGGACTGGGTCCCTACGACTTAATTTCCCAATATTTACAATGGTAAAACCTTTCCAGTCCTGACTGAGTTGCCCAAGATTCTAAGATCCGGTAAATGAAGACCTTTGTCTCCCATGATCTCTTTTACCTTGCCAAAATCCACATTCTGACAAAATGCTGGGCCTTAATTAGGTGAAGCAATTTAGGATGAATAACTGAGTGAAATTAGGAGACTATGGAAACATGACATTATGTGGGTAGGGTTAAGTGGAATGCAAATGCAAGATGAAGTTTTAATTTCTCTCATCCATATTTAGCAAGAGTCATACAATTACTTCAAGTGGAAATAAAGAGAAATATGATTCACATACCATAGAAACCACCTGTTTAAAATGCACAGTTCAATGGTTTTGAGTATATTCACGGAATTGTACAACGATCCACAACAATAAACTGTAGAACATTTTATCACCCCAATAAGAAACCATGTATCTTAGCAGTCACTGCCCATTTTCCCTTAATTCATCCAGGCATAGGCAAAACACTAATATACATTTACTACTTAAGGATTTGCTTCTTCCAGACGTTTCATATAAATGAAATCATAAAATATGTGATTTTTTGTGACTGGTTTCTTTCACGTAGCATAATATTTTCAACATTCATCCATGTTGTAAAATGTATCAGTTCTTCATTTCTTTTTCATATCTGTGCTACTGTAAATGGAATTGTTTTCTTATTTTCCTTGTTCATTGTTAGTGCATAAAAATACCAATGATTTTTGTATGCTGATTTTTTCATCCTGTAGTTTTTCTGAATATATTAGTTTAAATAGTTTTTCTTATATGGAAAACCTTTAGAGATTTTTACATATAGGATCATGTCACCTGCAATAATTTTAATTCTTCCTTTCCAATTTGGATACCTTTTATTTCTTTTTCTTGTCTAATTGCTTTGGCTAGAAATTCTAATGATATGTTGAATAGAAATGGCCAATGTGAGCATCCTTGTCTTGTTCCTGATCTTAGAGGAAAGGTTTTCAGTCTGTCACCATTGAATCTAATGTTGGCTTTGGGTTTTTATACATAGTCTTTAGCATGTTGAGAAAGTTTTCTTCTATTCCTAGTTCACTGAGTGTTTTATAATAAAAAGGGTGTTGAATTTTGTCAGATGATTCTTCTGCATCAGTTGGAGAAATCATGTGTTTAGTTCCTCTCATTTTGTTAATGTCATATATTATAGTGATTGATTTTCATATGTTGAACCATTCTTGCCTTCTAGGAATAAATCCCACTTAGTCATAGTGTATACTATTTTTAATATGTTGTTGAATTTAGTTTGCTAGTATTTTGCTGAGTATTTTTAACATAAATTTTCATAAGGGATATCTGTTTGTAGTTTTGCATTGTTTGGTTGTAAATCTGGCTTTAGTATCAAGGTAATGCTGGCCTCAGAATGAGTTAGGTATATTCCCTCCTCTTCAATATATTTGGAAGAGTTTGAGAAGTATTGACGTTAGTTCTTTTAAAAATGTTCTATAGGATTCACCAGTGAAGCCATCTAGTCCTGAGCTTTTCTTTGTTAGGAGGTTTTAGATTGCTGATTCAAACTCCTTACTAGTTATAGGTCTATTCAGGTTTTGTATTTATTCATGATCCAGTCTTTTGTGTTTTGTGTTTCTTGGAATTTGTCCATTTCATCTTGGTTATCCATTTTATGGCATACCATTATTCATAGGACTCACCTATAATCATTTTTTATTTCATTAAATCAGCAGTAAGTCTCACTTTCATTTGTGATTCTTATTATTTGAGTTTCCTCTTTTTTTGTGGTAAATCTATTTAAAGGTTTGTCAATTTTTTTGATTTTTTCAAAGAACCAATGCTTGATTTTACTGATATTCCCTGTTGTTTCTCTATTTGACATTTTATGATTTCTGCTCTAGTATTTTTTATTTCCTTCTTCTTCTAAGTTTGGGTTTAGTTTATTCTTCTTTTTCTAGTTCATTAAGGTGCAAAATTAGGTTGCTGACCTAATATTTTTCCTTCTTTTTTAATGAAAACATTTACAGCAAAAAATTCCCTGCTTAGCACTGCTTTTGCTGTATTCCATAAGTTTTGGCATGTTTGGTTTTCATTTTCACTTGTCTCAAGATATATTCCGATTTCCCCTTTGACTCTTTGCTTGTTTAAGAGTGTGTTGGTTAATTCACACATATTTGTGAAGTTTTCAGTTTTCATTCTTGCATTGATTTATTTCATTGTATTGTGATTGAAAAAGATAGTCTATATGATTTCTACCTTTTAAAATTTATTAAAACGTGGTTTGTGGCCTAATATATGGTCTATCCTGGAGAATGTTTCAATATGCACCTGAGAAAAATATGTAATTTGCTGTTTGGGGATGGAGTGCTCTTTGTACGTCTATGAGTTTCAGTTGTTCTAGAATGTTGTTTATGTTCCCTATTTCCTTATTAATATTGTCTGGTTGTTCTCTCCATTATTAGAAATAGAGTATTGCTGTGGTATGAAAGTTTGTGTCCCCACAGAATTTATGTGTTGAAATCCTAATGCCCAGTGCGATGGTATAAGAAGGTGGGGCCTTTGGGAGGTGATGAGGTCATGAGGGCAGAGCCCACATGAATACAATTAATGCCTTTATAAAAGAGGCCTGAGAGATCCCCCTTGTATCTTTCACCATTTGAGGATACAACAAGAACTTTACAACGTGATAAAGGGTCATCACCCAACCATGCTGGCACCCTGATCTTGGATTTTCAGCCTCTAGAACTTGAGAAAGAAATTTCTATTCTTTATATGGTATGCAGTCTGTGATATTTTGTTATAGTAACCTGAATGGAGTAGGAAAATTTTGAAGTCTTTTACTGTTATCATTGAGATATTTCTCCCTTCAGTTCTGTCAATGTTTGCTTTATATATTTCAGAGTTCTGATGTTTTGTACATATATTTTTATAACGTTATATCTTCTTGGTGACTCAAACATTTTATCTTTATATAATAACCTTATTTGTCCCTTGCAATGGTTTGTGACTTACATTATGTGTTTTTCCTGACACCAGTATAGCCAACCAAGCTGTATTTTGGTTACACTATACAAAGAATATCTGTCTCCATCCTTTTGCTTTCAACCAATGTGTGTTCTTAGGTCTAAAAAGAGTCTCCTGTAGACAGCATAGAGTTGGATCCTGTTTTTTATTTTATCCATTTTGCCAATCTATGTCTTTTTTTTAAATGGTGAACGATATGTTTAATTTTCTAAAATTTTTAAATTGAAGTATACTTGATTTAAAATGTTTCAGCAGGTGTACAGCAAAGTGATTCAAAAGGCTGTGTATATATATATATATATATATATATATATATTTATTTATTTATTTATTTATTTTTATATATAGCCTTTTTCAGATTCTCTTTTTTTTACTTCATTTAGTTATTTATTTTTATTCGAGAATAATTGCTTTACAATGTTGTGTGAGTTACTGCTGTACAAAGAAGTGAATCAGTTATATGTATACCTATAACCCCACCCACTTTGACGTCCCTCCCACCCCACATCCCACCCATCTAGGTTGTCACGGAGCACCAGCTGAGCTTCCAGTGCTTTATAGCATGTTCCCACTGGGCTATCTATTTTACACATGGTAGTGTATATATGTCAATCCTAATCTCCCAATTCGTCCAACCCTCCCATTCCCACCCATGTTCACAAGTCCATTCTCTATGTGTATGTATCTATTCTTGCCCTGCAAAAATGTTCATCTGTACCATTTTTCTAGATTCCACATATATGCGTTAATGTGTGATATTTGTTTTACTCTTTCTGGCTTACTTCAATGTGTATGACAGAATCTAGGTCCATCCACATCTCTACAAATGACCCAATTTTGTTCCTTTTTTGGCTGAGTAATATTCCATTGTATGTATTACCATATCTTCTTTATCCAGTCACCTGTTGTTGGACATTAAGGTTGTTCCCATGTCCTGGCTACTGTAAATAGTGCTGTAATGAACATTGGGCTACATGTGTCCTTTAGAATTATGTTTTTCTTGGGTATATGCCCAGTAGTGGGATTGCTGTGTCATAAGGTAGTTCTATGTTTAGTTTTTTAAGGAACGTCCATACTGTTCTCCATAGTGGCTGTATCAATTTCCATTCCCACCAACAGTGAAAGAGGGTTCCCTTTTCTCCACACCCTCTCCAGCATTTATTGTTCATAGATTTTTAATAATGGTCAATCTGACTGGTGTGAGGTTATACCTCACTGTAGTTTTCATTAGCATTTCTCTAATAATTAATGATGTTGAGCATCTTTTCATGTTCCTCTTGGACATCTGTATGTCTTCTGTGGAGAAATGTCTATTTAGGTCTACTGCCCATTTTGTAATTGGGTTGTTTTTTTGATATTGAGCTCCATGAGCTGTTTATATATTTTGAAGATTAATCCTTTGCCTGTTGCTTTGTATGCAAATATTTTCTCCTATTCTGAGTGTTGTCTTTTCGTATTGTTTATGATTTCCTTTGCTGTGCAAAAGCTTTTAAGTTTCATTAGGTCGCATTTGTTTATTTTTCTTTTCATTACTCTAGGGGTTCGGTCAAAAAGGATCTTGCTGTGGTTTATGTCAAAGGGCGTTTTCCTCTAAGAGTTTCTTTCCTCTAAGAGATTCTTCTTCATTATAGGTTATTATAAGATATTGAATATAGTTCCCTGTGCTATACAGTAAGTCCTTGTTGTTTATCTATTTTATATATAGTAAAGTGTATTTGTCTATCCCAAATTACAAATCCATCCCTTCACCCCCGCTTTCCCCTTTGATAAACATATATTTGTTTTCTATGTCTGTGAGTCCATTTCTGTTTTGTAAATAAGTTCATTTGTATCATTATTTTATTCCACATATAAGTGATATCATATGATATTTGTCTGTTTCTGTCTGAACTAGGTCACTTAGTATGATAATCTCTATGTCCATACATCTTGCTGCAAATTGCATTATTTTATTCTTTTGTATGGCTGAGTAATATTCCATTATATATATACATATAGTACATCTTCTTTGTCCAATCATCTGTCAATGGACACTTAGGTTGCTTCCATGTCTTGCCTGTTGTAAATAGTGCTGTTATGAATATTGGGGTGCACGTATCTTTTCAAGTCAGAGTTTTATCTGTATATACATCTGTTAATGGGATTGCTGGGTCCTATGGTAGCTTTATTTTTAGATTTTTTGTTTTCTTGTTTTTTGTATTGGTCCTTAGCATTTCTCTTTATCATTATTATTTTTTAAACATCTTTATTGAAGTACAATTACAATGTTGTGTTAGTTTCTGCTGTATAACAAAGTTAATCAGCTATATGTATATATATCCCCATATCCCCTCCCTCTTGATCTCCCTCCCACACTCCATATCCCACCCCTCTAAGTGGTCACAAAGCACTGAGCTGATCTCCCTGTGCTATGCGGCTGCTTCCCACTAGCTATCTATTTTACATTTGGTAGTGTATATATGTAAGTGCTACTCTCTCACTTTGTCCCAGCACACCCTTCCCCCTCCCGTGTCCTCAAGTCCATTCTCTACATCTGCGTCTTTATTCCTGTCCTGCTCTTAGGTTCATCAGAACCTTTTTTTTTTGATCCCATATATATGTGTTAGCATACAGTATTTGTTTTTCTCTTTCTAACTTACTTCACTCTATGATAGACTCTAAGTCCATCCACCTCACTACAAATAACTCAATTTCATTTCTTTTAATGGCTGAGTAATATTCCATTATATAAACGTGCCACATCTTCTTTATCCTTTCATCTGTTAATGGACACTTAGGATGCTTCCATGTCCTAGCTATTGTAAATAGTGCTGCAATGAACGTTGTGGTACATGACTCTTTTTCAGTTATGGTCTTCTCAGGGTATATGCCCAGTAGTGGGATTGTTGGGTCATATGTTAGTTCTATTTTTAGTTTTTTAAGGAACCTCCATACTGTTCTCAATAGTGGTGTGCCAATTTACATTCGTACCAACAGTGTAGGAGAGTTCCCTTTTCTCCACAGCCTCTCCAGCATTTACTGTTTGTAGATTTTTTTTTTTTTTGTGGTACATGGGCCTCTCACTGTTGTGGCCTCTCCCATCATGGAGCACAGGCCCCGGACACGCAAGCTCAGCGGCCATGGCTTACGGGCCCAGCCGCTCCACAGCATGTGGGATCCTCCTGGACCAGGGCATGAACCCGTGTCCCCTGCATGGGCAGGCGGACTCTCAACCACTGTGCCACCAGGGAAGCCCTGTTTGTAGATTTTTTGATGAGAGCCAATCTGACCAGTGGGAGATGATACCTCATTGTAGTTTTGATTAGCATTTCTCTAATAATTAGAAATGTGGAGCATTTTTTCATGTGCCCGTTGGCTATCTGTACATCTTCTTTGGAGGAATGTCTATTAAAGTATTCCACCCGTTTTGGAATTGGGATTATTTTTTTGATATTGAGCTGTACGTATATTTTGGAAATGAATCACTTGTCAGCTGCACCATTTGTAAATCTTTTCTCCCACTCCATAGTTTGACTTTTGTTTTGTTTATGATTTCCTTTGCTGTGCAAAAACTTTTAAGTTTAATTAGGTCCCATTTATTTTTGATTCTGTTTTCATTGCTCTAGAGGACAGATCAAAAATATATATTGCTGTGATTTATGTCAAAGTGAGTCCTGACTGAGTTTTCCTCTAGGAGTTTTATGGTATGCAGTCTTAAATTTAGGTCTTTAATCCATTTTGAGTTTATTTTTGTATATGGTGTTAGAGAATATTCTAATTTCACTCTTTTACATGTAGCAGTCCAGTTTTCCCAGCACCACTTATTGAAGAGACCGTCTTTTCTCCATTGTATATTCTTGCCTTCTTTGTCATAGATTAGGTGATCTTAGATGCATGGGTTTATCTCTGGGATTTATCTCCTGTTCCATTGCTCTATATTTCTGTTCTTGTGCCAGTACCATACTGTCTGGATTACTGTAGCTTTGTAGTATAGTCTGAAGTTAGGGAACCTGATTCCTCCAGCTACATTTTTCTTTCTCAAGATTGCTTTGGCTATTCGGGGTCTTTTGTGTTTCCATACAAATTGTGAAATTTTTTGTTCTAGGTCAGTGAAAAATGCCATTGGTAGTTTGATAGGGATTGCATTGAATCTGTAGATTGCTTTGAGTAGTATAGTCATTTTCATAATGTTGATTCTTTCAATCAAAGAACATGGTATATCTCTCCATCTGTTTCTATCATCTTTGATTTCTTTCATCAGTGTCTTATAGTTTTGTGTATACAAGTCTTTTGTCTTCTTAGGTAGATTTTTTCCTAGGTATTTTATTCTTTTTGTTGCAGTGGTAAATGGGAGTGTTTCCTTAATTTACTTTCCAGATTTTTGGTCATTAGTGTATAGGAATGCAAGAGATTTCTGTGCATTTATTTTGTACCCTGCTACTTTACCAGATTCATTGATTAGCTCTAGTAGTTTTCTGGTGGCATCTTTAGGAGTCTCTATGTATAGTATCATGTCATCTGCAAACAGTGAGAGATTTACTGCTTCTTTTCCAATTTGGATTCATTTTATTTCTTTCTGCTCTCTGATTGCTGTGGCTGGGACTTCCAAAACTATGTTGAATGAAAGTGGTGAGTCAACATCCTTGTCTTGTTCCTGATCTTAAAGGAAATGCTTTCAGTTTTGCACCATTAAGAATGATGTTTCTGGGCTTCCCTGTGGCGCAGTTGTTAAGAATCTGCCTGCCAATGCAGGGGACACGGGCTTGAGCCCTGGTCCGGGAAGATCCCACATGCCGCAGAGCAACTAAACCTGTGCACCACAAGTCTTGAGCCTCCGCTCTAGAGCCTGCAAGCCACAACTACTGAAGCCGATGTGCCACAACCACTGAAGCCCATGCACCTAGAACCTATGCTCTGCAACAAGAGAAGTCACCACAATGAGAAGCCTGCACCCCATAACAAAGAGTAGCCCCCACCCACTGCAACTAGAGAAAACCCATGTGCAGCAGCAAAGACCCAATGCAGCCAAAATTTAAATAAATGAATAAATAAATACATTTTTTAAAAAAAGAATGATGTTTCCTGTGGGTTTGTCATATATGGTCTTTATTATGTTGATGCAGGTTCCCTCTATGCTCTCTTTCTGGAGAGTTTTTTATCATAAATGGGTGTTGAATTTTGTCAAAAGCTTTTTCTGCATCTATTGAGATGATCATATGATTTTTATTCTGCAGTTTTTTAATATGGTGTATCACATTGATTGATTTGTGTATATTGAAGAATCCTTGCATCTCTGGGATAAATTCCACTTGATCATGGTGTATGATCCTTTGTGTTGTTGGATTTGTTTTGCTAGTATTCTGTTGAGGATTTCTGTGTCCATGTCCATCTGTGACATTGGCCTGTAATATTTTTGTGTGTAATATCTTTGTCGGTGTTGGTCAGGGTGATGGTGGCCTCATAGAATTATCTTGGGGGTGTTCCTCCCTCTGCAATTTGTTGGAACGGTTTGAGAAGGATAGGTGTTAGCTCTTCTCTAAATGTTTGAGAGAAACCACCTGTGAAGCCATCTGGTCCTGGACTTTTGTCTTCTGGAAGCTTTTTAATCACTGTTTCAATTTCATTACTTCTGATTGTTCTATTCATATTTTCCATTTCTTCCTGGTTCAGTCTTGGAAGGTTTTACCTTTCTAAGAATTTGTCCATTTCTTCCAACTTGTCCATTTTTTGGCATATATTTGCTTACAGTAGTCTCTTATGATGCTTTGTATTTCTGCGGTGTCTGTTGTAACTTCTTTTTCAATTCTAATTTTACTGATTTGAGTTCTCTCCCTCTTTTTCTTGATGAGTCTGTATAAAGGTTAATCAATTTTGTTTATCTTCTCAAAGAACCATCTTTTAGCTTCATTGATCTTTGTGATTGTTCTCTTCATTTCTATCTCATTTATTTCTGTTCTCATCTTTATGATTTCTTTCCTTCTACTAAATTTGGGTTTTGTTTGTTCTTCTTTCTCTATTTGTTTTAGGTGAAATGTTTGATTGTTTATTTGAGATTTTTCTTGTTTCTTGAGGTAGGATTGTATTGCTATAAACGTCCCACTTAAAATTGCTTTTGCTGCTTTCCATAGGTTTTGGATGGTCCTACTTTCCTTTTCATTTTTCTTAGTTTCTTTTTTTAACAACTTTATTGGAGTATAATTGCTTTACAATGTTGTGCTAGTTTCTACTGTATAACAAAGTGAATCAGCTACATGTATACACATATCCCCATATCCCCTCCCTCTTGTGTCTCCATCCCACCCTCCCTATCCCACCCCTCTAGGTGGTCACAAAGCACCAAGCTGATCTCGCTGTGTGATGCAGCTTCTTCCCACTAGCTATCTATTTTACATTTGGTGGTGTATATATTTCAGTGCTTCTCTCTCACTTTGTCCCAGCTTACCCTTCCCCCTGCCAGTGTCCTAAAGTCAATTCTGTACATCTGCATCTTTATTCCTGTCCTGCCCCTAAGTTCATCAGAACCGTTTTTTGATTCTATATATATATGATACACCATATTAACAAATTGAAGGATAAAAACAATATGATCATCTCAATAGGTGCAGGAAAACTTTTGACAAAGTTCAACACCCATTTATGATAAAATCTCTGCAGAAACAGAGCATAGAGGGAAACTACCTCAACATAATAAAGGCCATATATGACAAACCCACAGCGAACATGGTTCTCAATGGTGAAAAACTGAAACCATTTCCCCTCCGATCAGGAACAAGACAAGTCTGCCCACTCTCACCACTGTTATTCAACATAGTTTTGGAAGTTTTAGTCATGGCAATCAGAGAAGAAAAATAAATAAAAGGAATCCAAATCAGAAAAGAAGAAATAAAGCTGTCGCTCTTTGCAGATGACATGATACTATACATAGAGAATCGTAAAGATGCTACCAGAAAACTACTGGAGCTAATAAATGAATCTGGTAAAGTTGCAGGGTACAAAATAAATGCACAGAAATCTCTTGCATTCCTATACACTAACAATGAAAAGTCTGGAAGAGAATATAAGGAAACACTCCCATTTATGATTGCAACAAAAAGAATAAAATACTTAGGAATAATCCTACCTAAGGAGACAAAAGACCTGTATGCAAAAAATTATAAGACACTGATGAAGGAAATTAAAGATGATACAAACAGATGGAGAGTTATACCATGTTCCTGGATTGGAGGAATCAACATTGTGAAAATGACTATACTACCCAATGCAATCTACTGATTCAATTCAATCCCTAAGAAATTTCCAATGGCATTTTTCACAGAACTAGAACAAAAAGTTTCACAATTTGTATGAAAATACAAAAGACCCTGAATAGCCAAAGCAGTCTTAGGTTTTTTTAATTTCCTTTTTGATTTCTTCAGTGATCCCTTTGATGTTTAGTAGCATATTGTTGAGACTTCATGTGTTTGTGTTTTTTACAGTTTTTTTCTTATAGTTTATCTTTAATCTCACAGCATTGTGATTGGAAAAGATGCTTGATATGATTTCACTTTTCATAAATTCTTTTGGTTGGGGCATTTAATCCATTTACACTTAAGCTAATTATCAGTATGTATGTTCCTATTACCATTTTCTTCATTGTTTTGGGTTTGGTTTTGTAGGGCTTTTTCTTTTCTGCTTCCCACTTAGAGAAGTTCCTTTAGCATTTGTTGTAAAGCTGGTTTGGTGGTGCTTAATTTTAGCTTTTGTTCGTCTGTAAAGCTTTTGACTTCTCCATTGAATCTGAATGAGATCTTCACTGGTTAGAGTACTCTTGGTTGTAGGTTTTTCCCTTTCATCTCTTTAAATATGTCATGCCACTCCCTTCTGGTCCACAGAGTTACTGGTGAAAAATCCACTGATAACCTTATGGGGATTCTTTTGTATGTTATTCGTTGCTTTTCCTTTGCTGCTTTTAATATTTTTTCTTTGTATTTAATTTTTGTTAGTTTCAGTATATGTGTCTCAGCATGTTTCCCCTGGGCTTTATCCTGTATGGGACTCTTTGTGATTCCTGGACTTGGGTGACTCTTTCTTTTCCCATGTTAAGTTTTCAACTCTAATCTCTTCAAATATTTTCTCAGACCCTTTCTCTTTCTCTTCTTCTGGGACCCCTGTAATTTGAATGTTGGTGCATTTAACATTGTCCCAGAAGTCTCTGAGACTGTCCTCATTTCTTTTCATTCTTTTTCTTTATTGTGCTCCATGGCGATTTTTTCCACCATTCTAGCTTCCAGCCCACTTATCGGTTCTTCTGCCTCAGTTATTCTGCTATTGCTTCCTTATAGTGTATTTTTCACTTCAGTTATTGTGTTGTTCATCACTGTGTGTTTGTTCTTTAGTTCTTCTAGGTCTTTGTTACATATTTCTTGTATCTTCTCAATCCTTGCCTCCATTCTGTTTCCGAGATTTTGGATCATCTTTCCTATCATTACCCTGAAGTCTTTTTCAGGTAAGTTGCCTATTTCCTCTTCATTTATTTGGTCTTGTGGGTTTTTACCTTGCCTTTTTGTCTGTAACATATTTCTCTATCATCTCATTTTGTCTGACTTACTGTGTTTGTGGTCTCCTTTACACAGGCTGCACGGTTGTAGTTCCTCTTGTTTGTGGTGCCTGCCAGTTGGTGGGTGAGGTTTGTCCAAGTGCTTGTGTAGGTTTTCCAGTGGGATGGACTGGTGCATGTGCTGTCATGGTTGGAGCTGAGTCTTGTCCCTTTGATGGGCATGGCCACATCATATGGTGTGTTTTGGTGGGTCTGTGAACTTAGTCCAACTTTAGGCAGCCTGTCTGCTGATACGTGACAATGTCCTCCTATCTTGCTGGTTGTTTGGCATGAGTTGTCCTGCCCTGGAGCCTGCAAGGAGTTTTGTGGAGCCGGATCTTTGTGTTGAGATGGAGACTTCTGGGAGTGCTCACACTGATTAATATTCCCTTGGGCCAGTAATTCTCTGCTGGTGCAGCATCGTGGGGTCTGCACTCTTACCCTGGAAGCTCAGGCCCAACCCCTGGTTGGGGAACCAAGACCTCAGATGTTGTGTGGTACAGCCAAAAAAAAAAAAAAGAAAAAAAGAAGAAGAAGAAGAAAAGAAAAGAAAACAAACAGACAAATGCAATCTAAGACAAATGATAAAAGCAAAAACAAACAAACAAAAAATAAAGGAAACAAGAGAACAACTAAACAAAGAACTCAAAAAGAAAGTAAACAATACAACAAAATTAATGAAAACAAAAACAGATAGCAAACTAAGAAAAGCAAAGGAAACAAAACAAACACAGAAAAATGATAAAGAAACAAAAAAACCCCAGAAATCAAAACAAAGTACAAAAACAAAAACAAGAAAAAAATACAAAGGAACAAAAAAGTAAAGTAAGAATAGGAAAATTAAAAATATATTAGAAACTAAGAAAAAAGGAAAATAAATAAAAAATAATAAAAAAACAAAAATAGAACAAAAATTTTAAGAATGGTAATACTAACATTTTCCTGAGTCCTCTGCTGTCAGTTTCCCTGTCCCCACAGTGAGCCACAGCCAACCTCTGCCTCCCCAGGAGGCCCTCCAATACCTCTAGGTAGGTCTCTGGTCCCACTGTGGGCACTGTGAAGGCAGCTCAGACTCTTACCTGGCCGAACTCCTATGTGTACTTGCCCACAAAATGCACAGCTGAGACTAGAGCAGTGTCAGTTGTGGGAGAACTCTTTGTCCATTCAGATATTCCTTGGTTTACCAAGGAGATCTTGGGGATTTAATCCACCACTTGTGCAGCTGTACAGAGAGATACCCAGTTCCTCTTCCTTAGTCACACATCCCCTGGGGCTCAGCTTTGGTTTTGGCCCCATCTCTGCCTGTGGGCCACCCTCAGGCAACTTTTCTCTGCCCAGGTGAGAGGGGGTGAAAGCAGCAGCTGATTGGGGCACTCTGGCTGATTGGGGCACTTACTTGCTCAGGCCAGGGAGGGATAAGATGGCCACAACTGGAGCATGCAAAAAGTGCCTGTGGTGGCAGCGACTGAGAGGAAATTCCAACTGATTGGAATGTACTCGCTTTGATGGGAGTCTCTTCTGGTGCCCTCAGAGGCATGGGATGGTGGGTGGGGAAGAGGGTTGCAATGGCAGCCCTGCCCCTTGTGCACCACTTAGCAATGATACCTCGTTTCCAAGGCAGACCATGCTTCCTCTAGTAGCATTCCTGTCTGTAGATCCTCTCACTCCCATCCTTTCAGGTTGTCTCTGCACAGCCAACAGCAGTCCTCTCCTTGAATCTGCTCTCCTAACCCCACACTTTAACACTCAGCCCCTGCCAGCATTGGTGGCTTCCTGTTTCAGGCTGTGGCACCCAGGGCTGATTCCATCAGAGGCTTTGGCATGGGTGGAGTGAACAGGCCCACTGGGGCCTGTGTGGCCAAAGGAGGCTTTGCCTGTGGTGGCAGACAGGACACCGACTCATGTTTTAAATCTTGTAGAAAAATAAGCAGAGTTACAAACCAAAATTAAAACAGTAGTGGCTTTTACATTTCTTCATATTTTTACTGTTACCAAAGATCTTTATATTTTTAATTAATTTATGGTTTATCCTTAATTTACTGTTTAGCAACCTTTCATTTCAACTTGAAGACTCTCTTTAGCATTTCTTTCAGGGCAAGTATACTGGTGATGAATTACCTCAGCTTCTGTTAATCTGCATATGTCTTAATTACTCTCTCATGTTTTTTAGGGGATTTTTTAAACATCTTTATTGGAGTATAATTGCTTTACAATGGTATGTTACTTTCTGCTTTATAACAAAGCGAATCAGCTATACATATACATATATAAATATATTACCTCTCACTTGCATCTCCCTCCCCTCCCGACTATCCCGCCTCTCTAGGTGGTCACAGAGCACCAAGCTGATCTCCCTGTGCTATGCAGGTGTTTCCCACGAGCTATCTACTTTACATTTGGTATTATAAATAACTCCATGCCACTCTCTCACTTCATCCCAGCTTACCCTTCTCAATCTCCATGTCCTCAAGTCCATTCTCTACATCTGGGTCTTTATTCGTGTTCTACCCCTAGGATCATCATAACCATTTTTTGTTCCTTTAGATTCCATATATATGTGTTAGCATATGGTATTTGTTTTTCTCTTTCTGACTTACTTCACTCTGTATGACAGACTCTAGGTCAATCCACCTCGCTACAAATAACTCAATTAGGTTTCTTTTTATGACTGAGTAAGATTCCATTGTATATATGTGCCACATCTTCTTTATCCATTCATCTGTCGATGGACACTTAGGTTGCTTGCATGTCCTGGCTATTGTAAAGAGAGCTGCAATGAACATTGTGGTACATGACTCTTTTTCAATTACGGTTTTCTCAGGGTATATGCCCAGTAGTGGAATTGCTCAGTCATATGGTAGTTCTATTTTTAGTTTTTTAAGGAACCTCCATACTGTTCTCCATAGTGGCTGTATCAATTTACATTCCCACCAACAGTGCAAGAGGGTTCCCTTTTCTCCACACCTTCTCCAGCATTTATTGTTTGTAGATATTTTGATGATGGGCATTCTGACCAGTGTGAGGTGATACCTCAATGTAGTTTTGATTTTCATTTTTCTGATGATTAGTGATGTTGAGCATCCTTTCATGCATTTGTTGACAATGTGTATATCTTCTTTGGAGAAATGCCTATTTAGATCTTCTGCCCATTTTTGGATTGGGTTGTTTGTTTTTTTGATATTGAGCGGCATGAGCTGCTTGTATATTTTGGAGATTAGTCCTTTGTCAGATGCTTCGTTTGCAAACATTTTCTCCCATTCAGAGGGTTGTCTTTTTGTCTTGTTTATGGTTTCCTTTGCTGTGCAAAGGCTTTTAAGTTTCATTAGGTCTCACTGTTTTTTTTTTAATTTCCATTTCTCTAGGACGTGGGTCAAAAAAGATCTTGCTGTGATTTATGTCAAAGGATGTTCTTCCTATGTTTTCCTCTAAGAGTGTTATAATGTCTGTTCTTGTATTTAGGTCTTCAATCCATTTTGAGTTTATTTTTGTGTATGGTGTTAGGAAGTGTTCTAATTTCATTCTTTTAAATGTACCTGTCCAGTTTTCCCAGCACCACTTATTGAAGAGACGGTTTTTCCTCCATTGTTTATCCTTGTCTCCATTTTCATAGATTAGTTGACCACAGGTGTGTGGGTTTATCTCTGGGCTTTCCATCCCGTTCCATTGATCTATATTTCTGTTTTAGTGCCAGTACCATATTGTCTTGATTACTGTAGCTTTGTAGTATAGTCCGAAGTCAGGGAGCCTGATTCCTCCAGCTCCATTTTGTTTTTTTTTAATCTCAAGATTGCTTTGGCTATTCGGGGCCTTTTGTGTCTCTATACGAATTTAAAAATTTTTCTGTTCTAGTTCTGTAAAAAAATGCCATTGGTAATTTGATAGGGATTGCATTGAATATGTGAAATGCTTTGAGTAGTATAGTCATTTTCACAATACTGTTTCCTCCAATCCAAGAACATGGTGTATCTCTCCATCTGTTTGCGTCATATTTGATTTCTTTAAGCATTGTCTTATAATTTTCTGAGGACAGGTCTTTTACCTCCTTAGATAGTTTGTTCCTAGATGGTTCATTCTTTTTGTTGCAATGGGGAATGGGATTGTTTCCTTCATTTCTCTTTCTGATCTTTCACTGTTAGTGTATAGGAATGCAAGAGATTACTGTGCATAAATTTTGTATCCTGCAACTTTACCAAATTCTTTGATTAGCTCTAGTAGTTTTCTGGTGGCATTTTTAGGATTATCTATGTATAGTATCATGTCATCTGCAAAAAGTGACAGTTTTACTTCTTCTTGTCCAATTTGTATTACTTTTATTGCCTTTTCTTCTCTGATTGCTGTGGCTAGGACTTCCAGAACTATGTTGAATAATAGTGGTGCGAGTGGGCACCCTTGTCTTGTTCCTGATTTAGAGGAAATGCTTTCAGTTTTTCACCATTGAGAATGATGTTTGCTGTGGGTTTGTCATATGTGACCTCTATTATGTTGAGGTAGGTTCCCTCTTTGCCGAGTTTCTAGAGAGTTTCTATCATAAATGGGTGTTGAATTTTGTCAAAAGCTTTTTCTGCATCTATTGAGATGATCATATAATTTTCATTCTTCAGTTTGTTAATATGCTATATCACATTGATTGATTTGTGTATATTGAAGAATCCTTGCATCCGTGGGATAAATCCCACTTGATCATGGCTTAGAATCCTTCTAATATGTTGTTGTTTTCTGTTTGATAATATTTTGTTGAGGATTTTTGCATATATTCATCAATGATATCGGTCTGTAATATTTTTTTGTAGTATCTTTGTCTGGTTTTGGTATCAGGGTGATGGCAGCTTCATAGAATGAGTTTTGAGTGTGAGCTCTTCTCTAAATGTTTGATAATTTACCTGTGAAGCCACCTGGTCCTGGACTTTTGTTTGTCAGAAGATTTTTAATCACAGTTGCAATTTCATTACTTCTGATTGGTCTGTTCATATTTTCTGTTTCTTCCTTGTTCAGTCTCGGAAGGTTATACCTTTCTAAGAATTTGCCCATTTCTTCCAAGTTGTCCATTTTATTGGAATATAGGTGGTTGTAGTAGTCTCTTATGATACTTTGTATTTCTGCGGTGTCTGTTGTAACTTCTTTTTCATTTCTAATTTTATTTATTTGAAATTTCCTATCGTTTTCTCTGTTTCTATTTCATTTATTTCTGCTCTGATCTTTATGATTTCTTTCCTTCTACTAAATTTAGGTATTGTTTGTTTTTCTTTCTCTAGTTCCTTTAGGTGTAAGGTTAGACTGTTTATTTGAGATTTTTCTTGTTTTGTGAGGTAGGATTGTATTGCTATAAAGTTCCCTCTTAGAACTGCTTTTGCTACATCCCATGGGTTTTGGATGGTCGTGTTTTCATTGTCATTTGTCTCTAGGTAGTTTTGGATTTCTTCAGTGATGTCTTGGTTATTTAGTAACATGTTGTTTAGCCTCCATGTGTTTGTGTTTTTCACATTTTTTCCCCTGTAATTTATTTCTAATATCACAGTGTTGTGGTCAGAAAAGATGCTTGATATGATTTCAATTCTCTTAAATTTACTGAGGCGTGATCTGTGACCCAAGATGTGATCTATCCTGGAGAATGTTCTGCATTCACTTGAGAAGAAAATATAATCTGTGGTTTTCAGATGGAATGTCCTATAAATATCAGTTAAATCCATCTGGTCTATTGTGTCATTTAAAGCTTGTGTTTCCTTATTCCTTTTATGTCTGGATGATCTGTCCATTGGAGTAAGTGAGGTGTTAAAATCCCCCACTATTATTGTGTTACTGTCGATTTCCTCTTTTATAGCTGTTAGCATTTGTCTTATGTATTGAGGTGTTCCTATGTGGGGTGCATATATATTTATAATTGTTGTATCTTCTCCTTGGATTGATCCCTTGATCCTTATGTAGTGTCCTTCCTTGTGTCTTGTTACATTCTTTATTTTTAAGTCTATTTTATCTGATATGAGTATTGCTATTCCAGCTTCTTTTGATTTCCATTTGCATAGAATATCTTTTGCCATCTCCTCACTCTCAGTCTGTATGTGTCCCTAGGTCTGAAGTGGTTATAGTTTAGACAGCATATATATGAGTCTTGTTTTTGTATCCATTCAGTGAGCCTGTATTTTATAGTTGGAACATTTAATCCATTCACATTTAAGGTAATTATCAATATGTATGTTCCTAGTACCTTTTTCTCAATTTTTTGGGTTTGTTTCTGTAGGTCCTTTTCTTCTCCTGTGTTTTCCACTTAGATAAGTTCCTTTAGCATTTGTTTTAGGGCTGGTTTCGTGGTGCTGAATTCTCTTAGCTTTTGCTTACCTGTAAAGTTTTTGATTTCTCTGTTGAATCTGAATGAGATCCTTGCCGGGTAGAGTAATCTTGGTTGTAAGTTCTTCCCTTTCACCACTTTAAATATATCGTGCCACTCCCTTCTGGCTTGTAGAGTTCCTGCTGAGAAATCAGCTGTTAACCTTATGGGCATTCCCTTGTATGTTATTGGTCGTTTTTCCCTTGTTGCTTTTAATAATTTTTCTTTGTCTTTAATTTTTGTCAATTTGATTGTTATGTGTTACATCGTGTTTCTCATTGAGTTTATCCTGCCTGGGACTCTCTGTGCTTCCTGGACTTGGGTGGCTATTTCCTTTCCCATGTTTGGGAAGCTTTTGACCATAATCTCTTCAAATATTTTCTGGGGTCCTTTCTCTCTCTCCTGTCCTCCTGGGACCACTATAATGCAAATGTTGGTGTGTTCAATGTTGTCACAGAAGTCTCTTAAGCTGTCTTCATTTCTTTTCATTTTTTTTTTCTTTATTCTGTTCCACGGCAGTGATTTCCACCATTCTGTCTTCCAGGTCACTTATCCGTTCTTCTGCCTCAGTTATTCTGCTATTGATTCCTTCTAGTGTGTTTTCATTTCAGTTATTGTATTGTTCTTCTCTGTTTGTTTCTTCTCTACTTCTTCTAGGTCTTTGTTAAACATTTCTTGCATCCTCTCAATCTTTGCCTCCATTCCTTTTTCGAGGTCCTTGATCACCTTCACTATCATTATTCTGAATTCTTTTTCTGGAAGGTTGCCTATCTCCACCTCATTTAATTGTTTTTATGGGGTTTTATATTGTTCCTTCATCTGGGACAGAGTCCTCTCCCTTTTCTTTTTGTGTATCTTTCTGTGATTGTGGTTTCCGTTCTGGCAGCTGCAGAATTGTAGTTCTTCTTGCTTCTGCTGTCTGCTCTCTGGTGGATGAGCCTATCTAAGAGGCTTGTGCAAGCTTCCTGATGGGAAGGACTGGTGGTGGGTAGAGCTGGGTGTTGCTCTGGTCAGCAGAGCTCAGTAAAACTTTAATCTGCTTGTCTGCTGATGGGTGGGGCTGATTTTCCTCCCTGTTGGTTGTTTGGCCTGAGGCGACTCAGCACTGGAGGCTACAGGCTCTTTAATGGAGCTAATGGCAGACTCTGGGGGGGCTCATGCTAATGAGTACTTCCCAGAATTTCTTCCACCAGTGTCCTTGTCTCCTCCATGAGCCACAGTCACACCCTGCCTCTGCAGGAGACCCTCCAGCACTAGCAGGTGAATCTGGTTCAGTGTCCTATGGGGTCACTGCTCCTTTCCCCTCGGTTCTGGTGTGCATACTATTTTGCGTGTGCCCTCCAAGAGTGGAGTCTCTGTTTCCCCCAGTCCTGTCAACGTCCTGCAATCAAATCTCGCTGGCCTTCAAAGTCTGATTCTCTGGGGCTTCTTCCTCCTGTTGCTGGACCCCCAGGTTGGGAAGCCTGACTTGGGTCTCAGAACCTTCACTCCAGTGGGTGGACTTCTGTGGTATAATTGTTCTCCAGTTTGTGAGTCACTCACCCAGCGGTTATGGGATTTGATTTTTACCATGATTGCACCCCTCCTACCCTCTCATTACGGCTTCTCCCTTGTCTTTGGATGTGGGGTATCTTTTTTCATGCGTTCCATTTTCTTCCTGTTGATGATTGTTCAGCAGTTAGTTGTGATTCTGGTGCTCTCACAAGAGGGAGTGAGCGGATGTCCTTCTACTACACCATCTTGAACCAAACTTCCCATTCTTCATTTAGACTGGTAGCAGGGCAAGTATGGCTAGTCTTATAACTACTGTTTCATAATAGTTCTGAAAATTCTAGCTATTTCAATAATTCAAGAGGAAATAAAATGCATAAGTATTAGAAAGGACTAAGCAACAATGTTATTTTATTTATTTATTTAAGTTTTTAAAAATATATTTATTTTATTTATTTATTTTTGGCTGCATTGGGTCTTTGTTGCTGCACACGGGCTTTCTCTAGTTGTGGCGAGCAGGGGTTACTCTTTGTTGTGGTGCACAGGCTTCTCATTGCGGTGGCTTGTCTTGTTGTGGAACACAGGCTCTAGGTGCGCAGGCTTCAGTAGTTGTGGCACGTGCTTCAGTAGTGGTGGCTCATGGGCTCTAGAGCGCAGGCTCAGTAATTGTGGCACTCGGGTTTAGTTGCCCCACGGCATGTGGGATCTTCCCGGAGCAGGGCTTGAACCTGTGTCCCCTGCGTTGGCAGGTAGATTCTTAACCACTGCGCCACCAGAGAAGCCCCAATGTTATTTTTAGATGACATCATTGTAAACATTGAAACTGGTAAGAATTGGCAAAAACTAGGAGATATAATAAATGCTTGTAGGAAGTCATGGGATACGGTTTCAATAATTTAAATTGTGTTTCTATATAACAATAGCAATTATAAGATGAAATTAAGCACCTTTTTAAATGACATCAAAACGTTTTAAATAATGGGAATATATATAAAAACAGAAATGTTAGATCAAGAATAGTTTGGCAAATCAGAACAATCAGAAATGACTTTGGCCCATGTCCCGATTTTGATAATAAACTTTTATTGGAACATAACCTTGTACATTTGTTTGTGTATTGTCTATGCCTGCTTTTCCACTATGACACTGGAGTTGAGTAGTTTTGGCAGAAACTGTATGGCGCAACAATTCTGGCCCTTTATATAAACAGTTTGCTGAACCCTATGCTAGATCACTACACTGAAAAGTTCCCACTGTGCCACCAGGGAAGTCCCAAATGTTTGTTTTTGAAGACTGTGAAATCTGTTTCAGTTTTTTAAATAAGTTCATTTGTATCCTTCTTTTACATTCCACATATAAGTGATATCATATGATATTTGTCTTTCTCTGTCTGACTTACTTTACTCAGTATGATCACCGCTTGATCCATCCATCTTGCTGCAAATGGGATTATTTTACTCTTCTTTATGTCTGAGTAATATCCCATTGTATATATGTACCACATCTTCTTTATCCATTCCTCTGTTGATGGACATTTAGGTTGCTTCCCTGTCTTGGCTATTGTAAATAGTACTGCAATGAACATTGGGGTGCATGTATCTTTTCAAAGTATGGTTTTCTCCGGGTATATGCCCAGGAGTGGGATTGCTGGATCATATGGTAGTTCTATTTTTAGTTTTTGTAAGGAACCTCCATACTGTTCTCCATAGTGGCTGTACCTCCAACAGTGTAGGAGGGTTCCCTTTTCTCCACACCCTTTCCAGCATTTATTGTTTGTAGACTTTTTGATGATGGCCATTCTGACCTGTGTGATGCGATACCTCATTGTAGTTTTGATCCAGCCCCTAGAGTAATGAAAATAAAAACAAAAATAAACAAATGAGACATAATGAAACTTAAAAGCTTTTGCACAGCAACAGAAACCATAAACAAAACAAAAAGACAACCCACAGAATGGGAGAAAATATTTGCAAACAATGTGACTCACAAGGGATTAATCTCCAAAATATACAAACAGCTCAAGTAGCTCAATAATAAAAAATGAAAACCAACTGAATCAAAAAATGGGCAGAAGATCCAAATTGACATTTCTCCAAAGAAGATATACAGACGGCCAGAAGGCCCATGAGAAGATGCTCAACATTGCTAATTATTAGAGAAATGTGAATCTTAGCCATTATTTCTTCAAATGATCTTTCTGCCCCTTTCTCACTTCTGGGACTCCTATAATGCATATGTTGGTCTATTTAATAATGTCTTATAAGTACCTTATGCTCTGCTTACTTCTCTTCATGTTGTTTTCTTTCTGCTCCTCAGATTTGATGATTCCCATTTCCTACCTTCAAGTTTGCTGATTTTTCTGCCTGTTCAGATCTGCTGCTGATACTCTATAGTGAATTTTTCATTTTAGTTATTGCAATTTTTAGCTTCAGAATTTGTTTGGTCCCTCTTTATAATTATTTATCTCTTTATTGATATTCTAATTTTAAGATATACCATTTTCTAATTTCTTTAGTTCTTTTTCCATATTTCATTCTTTTTAATGGCTGACTAATATCCTATTGTATATATATATACCACATCTTCTTTACCTATTCATTTATAGGTGGGAACTTAGGTTACTTCCATATCTTGGCTATTGTAAATAATGATGCAGTGAACATAGAGGTGCATATTTCTTTTCAAATTAGTGTTTTTGTTTTCTTCTGATAAATACCCAGAAGAGGAATGGTTTGACCATATGGTCATTCCATTTTTACTTTTTTTGAGGAATCTCCATAATGTTTTCCATAGTGGTTGCATCAGTTTATGTTCTCACCAATAGTGCATGAAGGTTCCTTTCCACCATCCTTGTTATCTGTTGTCTTTTTGATAATGGCCATTCTGACAGGTGTGAAGTGATACCTCATTGTGGACTTGATTTAAATTTCCCTGATGATTAGTGATATTGAACATCTTTTCATGTTGCTGCTGGCTCTCTGTATATCTTCTTTGGAAAAATATCTATTCAGGTCATCTACCCATTTTTTAGTTGGGTCATTTGTGTTTTTGATGTTGAGTTTTATGAATTCTTTTTATACTTTTTATATTAATCCCTTGTCAGATACATTGTTTGTATCTGACAAACAATGTATGGCAAATATCATTTGCCATTTAGTAGGTGGCCTTTTCGGGTTTTTAAAAATAGTTTCCTTTACTGTGCAAAAGCTTTTTAGTTTGATGTAGTCTCATTTGTATAATTTTGCTTTTGTTTCATTTGCCTGATGAGACATATAGAAAAAAATATTGCTAAAACCGATGTCAAAGTGCATACTGCTTATGTTTTCTTCTAGAAGTCTTATGGTTTCAGGTCTCACACTTAAGCCTTTAATGCATTTTGAGTTTATATTTGTATATGGTGTAAGAAAGCACTCCAGTTTGCTTCTTTTGCATGTAACTGTCTGATTTTCCCAACACCATTTACTGAAGAGTCTGTCTTTTCCCCATTGTATATTCTTGCCTCCTCTGTCATAGGTTAATTGCCCATATAAGAGTGGGTTCACTTCTGGTCTCTCTATTCGGTTCCATCGATCTATATGTCTATTTTTGTGCCCGTGCCATCCTTTTTTGATTAATGTAGCTTTGCAGTATAGTTTCAAATCAGGGACTGTGACACCTTTTGTTTCATTTATCTTTCATAAGCTAGTTTTAGCTGTTCAGGATCTTCTGTATTTCCACACAAAGTCTAGAATTATTTGTTCTAGTTCTGTGAAAAATGACATTGGTATTTTATAGGCATTGCATTGAGTCTGTAGATTGCCTTGGGTAATATGGCCACGTTAAGAATATTACTTCTTCCAATCCACGAACAGAGTATATCTTTCCATCTCTTCGTGTTGTTTTCCATTACTTTCATCAGTGTCTTATAGTTTTCAGAGTACACATCTTTTACATCCTTAGTTAGATTTGTTCCTAGGGTTTTTTTGTTTGTTTGTTTTGTTTTGTTTTTTATGCAGTGGTAAATGGGATTGTTTTCTTAATTTCTCTTTCTGATAGTTTGTTGTTAGTGTATAGAAATGCACCAGATTTCTGAATATTAATTTTGTATTCTGCAAATTTATTGAATTCTTTGGTAAGTTCCAACAGTTTTTTGTTGGCATCTTTAGGGTTTTCTGTGTCTAGTATCATGTCATCCAAAAGCAGCGGTAGTTTCATCCTTTCCAACCTGGGTTCCTTTTCCTTTTCTGATTGCTGTGGCTAGGATTTCCAATACTATGTTGAGTAAAAATGCTGAGAGTGGGCATTCTTGTCTTGTTCCTGATCATAGAGGAAAAACTTTCAGCTTTTCACCACTGAGTGATGTTAGCTGTGGGTCTGTCATATATGGCCTTTATTATGTCGAGCTAAGTTCCCTCTGCAACCACTTTATTGAGAGTTTTTATAATAAATGGATATCAAATTTTGTCCAAAGCTTTTTTTCTGCATCTCTTGGATTATTACATGTTTTTAATTCTTCAGTTTGTTAATGTGATGTAGCACATCGATAGATCTGCACATATTGAACCATATTTACATCCCTGGGATGAATCCCACCTTATCATGGTGTATGGTCTTTTTAATGTATTGCTGGACTTGGCTTGCTAATATTTTGTTGAGGATTTTTGCATCTATGTTCATCAGTGATACTGGCCTATAATTTTCATTTTTTTGTATATTTTTGTCTGTTTTATGGTCAAGGTGATCCTGGCCTTGTAAAATGAGTTTGAAGCTATTGGACAATGCATAGACAACTTTGATCAGGGGTTACCAAGTTATAACCCATGAGCAAAAACTGGCCCACCACCTGTTTTTGTGCACACTGGGTGCTACGATTTACTTTTTCATTTTTAAGTGTTTGAAACAAATCAAAAGAATAATATTTCATAAAACTTGACAGTTATATGAAATGCAAATTTTGGTGTACACAGATAGTGGTTGACTAGTGTAGAACAACCAAACAGAAAACAAATCCCAGAACTCCCCACTCTCTGCTTCCGCGATTGACTCTTTAGGCTTTGGAGTGTAAACCAGTCATCTGACAGACTAGAGAACTGTGCGGGTTGCAGGTGGTTTGATGAGATACACAGAAACATGAAGGGATGGATTTCAAAACACATCCTTAATTCTACTACACTTGACTCTGTATGTTCAAATTCCATTGCCTGTGTTTCTCTAAGAAGAGATATGGACCAAGACAGTGATGCATTGGTTCTCTTCTTGCTGCCCTTTCTTCCTAGGATAATCAAAGTACAGTAATCCGGACAGTGTGATATTGGCATAAGGATAGAGCAGTGCTCAATGGGACAGAAAAAAGAGTGCAGAAATAGAACCACTCATTATGGCCAGTTCATTCTAGACCAAGGTGCCAGGAAATCCAATAAGGAAAGTTAAGTTTCCTTCTACAAACAGTGTTAGAACCAATTGAAGAAAATAAAAAGGAAAAAACCAAACCAATGTCAGTCCATATGCAAAAATAATTCGAGATGAGTCTAAAACTAAATGTAAAAGCTAGAAACATAATTCTTCTAAAAGAGAATATATGAGAATATCTCTGTGACCTTTGCTTAGGTCGAGATGTCTTAGACAGCACCAAAAAATTGCTAAGTATTGAAGGAAAACTCAATGAATTGAATTGCTTAAAATGTAAAATATTGTTCCTCCAGTGACACTATTAAGGTACTCAATAGACTAAAAGTAAAAAGGTTTTACCATACCAATTCTTGGCGAGGATATGGAGCCATTAAAACGATCACACACTGCTGGCTGGAATCTAAACTTGTAGAAACACATTTGATAGATGTTTGAAAGATTTCTAAATAGTGGAACATATACCTATCACCGTATAACCCATCTATTCCACCCCTAGGTATTTACCCAAGAGAAAAGAAAACCTATGTCCCTGCAAAGACACATACATGAATATTCATAGTGGCTTGATTCATATGACCTGAAAAGGGAAACAGTCCAAAGGGCCATCAATAGACAATGAGCAAAAACAAAAGGTGGACATCCATACAACAGAATAACGCTCAGCAATAAAATGGAATGAAGTACCGATGCATTTGATAACATAGCTGGTATTCAAAATTATTATACTGAGTGAATGAAGCAGAACACAAGAATGATACTGTATGCTCACATTTAAAATTCTAGAGATTGCCAGTAAACTTACAGTGATAAAAAACAGATTGGTGTTTGTCTGGGACAGGAGACATAAGGAGGGACAGACTGCAAAGAGCACAACAAATCTTTTAGATGAGGAGGAACTTTGCTGTATCTCGATTGTGGCAGTTCTTTCACGCAGTATAGATAGAACCAAGATGATAGAGCTGGAGGTAGAGAAGGAGGGCTCTCAGGGAGACAGGTCAATTTTTCAATAAAAACTCTATACCTGGATGTGTAATTTGGCACGTAGAGGGATTTATTTCTGAAGAGTGGGAAGCATCTGTAAATATTCACATGAGGCAAGGGGAGGAGAAAGAAGAGGAGAGAACCTTGGGTGGACTCAAGGTTAGCCTGGGTTATAGTCTAGATATCACAATCCAATGGGCTAGAGCCAGTGATAGAGTCAGAAGTTGCTCATTGAAGTGAAGCCCTGCTGGGGATGGGTCAAGAGGAAGATTCATCAGTTTCAGACAGAGCCCTGAAAATGGAGTCCATGGGATTATCAGCAACAGGCATGGCAGTGGAACCACAGGGCGAAAGGAAATGGGACTACATTAACCCTAACTGGGAAAAGCTGCCCGTTCATGATCCAGGGACCAGGAGGAAGCCAATTTGACCCCCTCCCTCCAATACAATGAAGTCAAATAAGCCCAGTCTCATACCCCTGCCGCCATTAAAGAGGGGAGCAAGGGTAAGACAGAATCTGAAAGACCAAGAAGTTAACACAACAAGATAAAACATTTCCTTATTATGGCCCTTTGAAATACTGTGGCCCATATAAACCCAAACCAAAACCAAACCAAAACAAACAAACAAACAAACAAAAAAACCCCTGATGATTTCACGTGTCCATTGATTCCTTGACAGTCTCTTCAAAAGGTACAGTCTAATTCCCCACTCTGAGTGTGAGCTAGTCTTAGTGACTTGCCTCCAATGAATAGAAAGAAGCAGAAGTTCCAGTGCGTCACTTCCAAGAGTAGGTTATAAAAGGCATTGAGCCTTCTGTCTCAGTTGGTCTCTCACTTGGATGACTTGCTTTGGGCAAAACCACATGCCATATCGAGAGGACACTCAAGTAGCCTATGGTGAGGCCACATGGCAAAGAACTGAGACCTCCTGCTTATAGCCATATGGGTGAATCATCTTAGAGGTGCATTGTCCAGCTCTGGTCAAGCCTTCAGATGACTGCAGCCCTGGCCAACATCCTGAATGCAATTTCATGAATACTCTGAGCTAGAACCACCCAGCAACTAGGCTGCTCCTGAGTTGCTGGCCCACAGAAACTGTGAGATAAGAGTCTATTGCTTTCAGCCACTACGTTTTGGGGCACTTTGTTATGAAGCAATAGATAACTAATGCAAATACCAAAACGTTTATCTGTAGTATGAACAACATTATTCGCTTAGGATCTTGTACATGTCAATACACCAGAAGCAACCGGGCTTCCTTAGTAAAGCAATAATCCGAAATAGGTATGGAGAAATGAAGCCCATGAACTTTGGGGTCCTGCAGAAGGGAGACAGTATCACCATCATTTCTGTGTTTCTCACTGTGTCCTGGAGAAGGGAGACAGTATCGCTATCATTTCTGTATTTCTCACTGTGCCTAGCAAAAGGTCTTATGTCCCTTAGTTGCCAGTAAATGTTCCTTCGCTGGAAGAGAATTACGGTAGTCTAGAATTGTAAGGGAGCCTTGAGTTCGTGGACTTCAAACTTCCTATTTTTAACCTGTAATAAAAATTAGTCCCAGAAATGTGAGGTGACTCTCCCAAGGTCAGGTAACCAATTAAAAGTATACCAGGAGTAGAATTTTGGGCTCCTGGCTCCTAGTTCACCAGGCTTATGCTCTCAATGCATGTTTCTACATTAGAGGATTGTGGGGATGGTTGTGAATGTTTGGGAAGGGTTGCTTAGGAGGAAAGAGTGAAGAGGATACTTTGAAGAGAGGAGAATGTGGAAATCCCTGTGACCCCTCACTTCTCTTCTGTATTTTTCAGCGTCTGTGTAAATTTGAGGGCAGGGCCAGCTCACACAAAACCATTGAATGTTCTGTGCTGTGGAGGACTCACTCCCCACAGGTCTTTCTTTATCTGTGCTTGGCTGTGTCTTCACTTCACCGCAAGGGACTGGGGCAGGGATGGGATGTTGTATCAAAGTCAACCACATATAGGCTGGACATCGGGAAGGGTGGCAGCCTGTGAGGGAGATTTACACATAACTCTGCCACACCATGATTCCTTTATCTTTGATAATGGCAGTTTCACTCAGTGAAAATACTCTTCTCCTTGGGGAAATATGAGTACAGGTTTCACTTAGTTGGGCTGGGCTTCTCCGGCTAAGGCTGTATGCCAAGTGGTGGTGACCATTTTCTCTGGTTCTCTTGGTGCCTGTTGAACAAGCAAGACTCAGAGACACCAAAAGAGAATGATATCCATATCAAGAGCGCAGAGAAGAAACAGACACACTGGGAATGCAGCTGCAGGGAAGACTGTGGCACTGGAAGAGAGTGGGGTTATGTTGGGGGACAGCAAGGATCTCCTAATCGCCCTCAGACCACTGTTTCTAGTCCATAGTTTGAGCTGTGGTCTCTCATCCCTGGATACCTGGGAGCTGTGTTCCAAAGACAAGAATTTGGGGGGACAGGTTAGGTGTCATTATTTAACAGTTAGGGGAGGTCATAGTGTGTCTGTGTAGTGAAGGCTGCTACCACTTGCATTCCTAAGTCGATGTGCAGAGGGGAAGAAACGAACTCAGGGGCCGGAAGGCCCATCCACAGGCACCTGGGAAATAAACAGCCCCATGGATGTGACAGGAGTTTTTGCTTACAACCGATGCCTTCGGATCCTGGAGCCTAGGTCCAGAAATGGAGGGTGCATCTGTCTGTCCATCTGCAGTAGCCTGATTCTTGGTCACCCAGGGATTTAGGTAGAGTTTTTATTCATATTTTAGGTCTTATGCCCTCTGAGGTTCTCTAACTTCCAGCCCCCCGCCCCAACCCACAACTTAAATTTCCTGCTGCTCTTCCAGACCTAAACTCCATTCTCTGTCATCTTCAGCTTTGGTGGTAAGGTTGTCTGTCATTTCCTGCCACAGTAGCTGTGGAGATTGAGGAGCATGCTATAATAAGAGAGCCATAAATTCTCAACTCTTACCCCTTCTCCACTGTCATTTTCAAGAGTAAACTCTCCTTGACCTCTGCCTGCATTTGGATGCTTTCAAGTAACTTTTTTTTTTATACAGCAGGTTCTTATTAGTCATCATTTTTATACACATCAGTGTATACATGTCAATCCCAATCGCCCAATTCAGCATACCACCATCCCCACCCCACCGCGGTTTTCCCCCCTTGGTGTCCATACATCTGTTCTCTACATCTGTGTCTCAATCAAGTACCTTTAAATATTTGTTTTCTTATATGCTTTTCCAGATTGCATAATTGGTATCTGTGGGATGGTTCACCTGACTTTTTCATTCATTGTATTCTTCTACTGTAACCAGTTCTGGATGATTTTTTAAACCCAAAAGAGAGAGGAAACTTAGGAACTTTGTGAAAGCGTTTTAAAGGAACAGGAAAGCGGGGTGGGGGTGGGTGGGTTTTGGCATACTATAAGTGAAAAATTTCCCCATTAGTACTCCGTTCAGTTGCGACTCCTCAATGAAAGTTACACCAGCACTCACACAGGCCCCCCTAAACACACATACAAGATATATGTAATGCTTACAGTATCGATTTCACATTGCAAATATTGATAGTAACATCCCCAGAGGCACTTTCTCTTTTCCTTCCTATCCCACTTGAATTCGATCAAATGAATTGTGTCCTGGGGAAGCAACAGTGCAAATACGGAATCTGACAGTTACATTTTCCTCTCCATATCCCTCCTGAGGAATGGAGCTGAACCCCTGGAGCTCCAAGGCTTGCAGGTCCCCTGGATGCAGAGACAGTACGTGCCTTGGAATGATTTGGAAGGGACAGTGGGACCATCCCTCACGGGGCCACATATTGTCACTGCCCCACGCTGATCATTATCTCTTCCCCACTCCAGGTCAGAGGGAAAAAGGATCTCCTGTCACCATGGTCATGGCAGCTCGGATATTATGACCTCCCCAAAGGAAGGACCAAACTGGGCAATTATTATATTTTGTGGTTGAGAAGAGTGAGGCATTCAGCTGTGCTAAAGAGAAAGAGGGGGCGGCAGTTCCTGTCAACGTCCAGTGGGCCCTCCCTGCCCACCCCTGTGCCCACCCCGGCTGTCTGCTCCTTCCAGATCTGTCTGGTCCTGGTTTGCATGCCTGGTCATGAGGTGTCCAGAACTGCATTTCTGATTATGGCTCTGCTCTGTGTACAAAAGGAGCAGGGCTGTCCACCAGGAGGAGGACAGACCTGGGATCTGGAGGGATTTCTAGAAAGAGGCTGTAACTGGAGCAGGAGAAGAGTGTCAAGAGAGGGAAGGAAGGGGGCTTTCCTCAAGGAGGGAAGTAACAGCCAGGGTGTCAGTCGCCTTTCACTCAGCCCCTAGCGGACAACTTGGACTAAATATATATGTATGTGTGCGTATGTGTGCACGCACACACACATACACAGCTGCAAGTCACCTGTAGCCGCTGTGCGGGTGGGTAGTGGTATGTGTCTGGCTTTTTCAAACAAATATCACAGAAATAGACAAAGTTCTGTACACTCTTCTCCCTTTTCTCCTTCTCCTCCTTTTCTTCTTATTTCCACCGTCTCCTCCCCCTTCCCCTCCCCTCCTCCACCCCTCCCCTCTCCTCTCCCCCTCCTCCTTCTTCTTTTCTCTCTCCCCCCCATCTTCCTCCCTCCCTTCTTTCCTCTCTCCTTTGTTTTTTATTCTTTAATAACAGCTCCAGCACTCCTCTAGCTATGCACTTAGGACCTCATTCCACCTTCACCCTCCTCTTCAGATACTTATATTCAGCTAAGCATTGCAGAGCCCCCTGGTCATGCCTCCACTTTCCTGTTGTCATCATTTCCCTGGTCGACATGAAGTGTCCTAACTCTGAACCCAGCCTGCGAGATTCCCCCAATCCCCTACATTCTTGAATATAGAAATCCAAGAATGAAAAGAAATCCTTGTAAAACTTTCCAGTCCTTTCCACACATCAGTCAAGTCCATTATAGGCCCCTCTAATTTCCCATCACCTTTTGATTTTCACTGTTTGCCTGTCGGTTCTGACCACAGTCATCGTTTTCTCCTCCTGTACTTTAAACCTTTCTCATTAGAGCCATGTAACCTTTTCCCACAGTCAGAGGGAGGGGCACCAGGACCCTTCAGGAAAGTGCCTAGGGGATGCCCCTCTCCCATCATGCCCCCTGATGCCCAGGTATGAGCATACTCTCCCCACGGTTTACTTCCAGAGAAGTTCCAAGTACACAGTAAGTGCTCTTATTGCTGCCTGGCACTCCTGCTAGCCAGAGCCCTGACACGTTGGTCGTGAGTCCAGAGAGCCACTCACAGTTTTGCCAGTAACCCAGCTTCTGATTTTGGGGGCGTCATCTCCTCACTCTGGGTGTCCTAGTTTCCCCATCCGTTTACTGATGGGGGCCTCTTAGGCACCTGCAAATTAGTATCATGCTCCCCTTGGTTATTCCTGCATATCATTTCGAGCTACTGCTCAAGGAAAGGAATATTTCCGACGAAAATCTCAGTAATAGACAAGGAGGTGTTTGTCTCTCTCCTTTCTTCCTTTGTTCCTCTTTGTTGCTCTCTCTGTTAATGGCACCAATCCCCTCTCACCAGTTAGGTGAGAACCTCTCCCATCCTGGCTCACAAGTCCTGTGGAATTCCCCATAAGTTCAAGTGCTCTCTTCCCTGTTCCCACTGTCCCTGCCCTAATTCTCAAAGCACTCGCTATTTACCTGGTCCACATTAAAAGCCAGGAGAGCTGTGTTCTCGTCCCAAAAGGGACCGTGTGGCCCTGGGCAGGTTGCTTCCCCTCTCTGGTCCATCTCTTTGTAAAATGAAGGATTTGACCATCTTGGTCTCCACGTGGAGGCTGACTGAGGTCATAGAGAGAGCTCTGGCATGGTCATCAAGAGCCCTGAATGCTACTCACAGCTCTGCCACTAGCCTAGCATGTGATGTAGCTCCAGCCCCTTCGCACTTCTGAGCCTCAGTTTCCCATCTGAACAGCTGTGACTGACAATTGAGGGCTCCTAGGCTTCTGCAAATAAAGACTTGGGCCCCTAACCTGCCTGTGTCTTTCCAAAATCCATACTCCAAGATGCTGAGCACGTGGAACATTTTCTTAACCTCCAGATTACTCCTTGGAAATGTCTCTAGTATAAAGAGCTTTTTCCCTTATGTCCGATGCTTTATTTTCCCTGATAAGCCTTCAGCTCCCTCTGCCTTGGACCCTGCGGGCCTGTGTTTATGGGCTTTTAATGACAAAAGGCTATCAATTAGTGTAATCAGAGTATTCTCCTCTTTAATCTTGGCCCTCTCCCCACGTTGTCCCCCTCCCACATCAGGGTCCCTCTTATTTTAACTTAGTGAGCAGAGCTCTTGGCTGCATCACCATAGCAACCAGAAGCTAGGGCCAATTAAGCCATGACTGAGTCATTAGACACCTAAGCTGATTTACAGAGTCCAGAATACTGGATGCAGGAGAGAGGCTGACAGGAAGGACAACAAGGAAAGTCTTAGCTGGAGAGAAGTGGGCAGCTGAGTAGCTGAGGGCTGCAAACCATATCCCACCTCAAGTCCCTGGGGACCATGGGCCCAGGTGTGGACAACATGGCATGTGCCCTCAACCACCAGGCCAGAAGGTGGGGCAACCAGGACCCTCCCCCACACAGAAATGTAATTTTTGATACCTCCCTGCCAACATGCCCCAAACACAGGGATCTGGCTCTGGATTTTTAAATAAAATTCAGAGTAACCGGCAGAGTCAATTACTGAGTTCACCCTGAGTCCTAGTCTTGTGGTGCTTTCCTTATCCTCCAAATACTCTGTGGAAGTTTCTCTAAGGAAAAAGCCTCTTCCTTTTTGAGGCTCCCTTTTCCCAATCAAAGCCCCTGCTGCCCTGGCCTCCTTTTATGGGCCTTTAATCACAAAGGGCTATCAATTAGGGTAATTAGGATATTCACATTACAATTCTCCTTCCCTCCCCCATGAGGCTGGCCACTCCCCTTTCGTGCTCCCTTTTTTATTTTATCTAGTGAGGAAAGCTCTTGGCAGGATTGCCATAGCAACCAAGCCACCAGGCCTATTAGGCCATTGAGGATCTGGACACTGAGACTCAAAGCCGATTATGGGTCTTGAGACTTGAAGGCAGAGCAAGACTGCTGGTATGAAAATAAAGAGGCTCTTGGCTGGAGAGAAGGGGCAGCTGAGCTCTTCAGGGCTTCAGCCTACCCTCCACCCTTAACTTTATCTTTACCCCCTGAATTCTTTAGGGAAGGAGAAGGAGGGAGGCAGGCGTGAGAGGGGACTGGCCCTATTAAGGATGAAAGTCTGGGTTTGGGCATAAGAACTTATGCTCTTTGGCTAACCCTTGCCATGTCCCCAAACTCACACCTGTAGCATGCCTTCCCCATTGGGTATCCTCAATTCCTAATAAGTTACCTGGCACACAGTAGGTACTTGTAGGGCTTGCTGCCCAGCAATCCCACTAGACAGAGCACTACAAGATAGAGCACAATGAGAACACCTTAGAACGTGGGCAAGTGAAGACTCCTAACTCAGTGACTTTTTCTGGGAAATGACACTAATGAAAAACCTATGTCATCTGGTGTGTAAGGCTCCCTGTTCACAGGCTGGCTCCTCTGCCTTTCGGTGTTGATGGTGTTAACTGTTTGGTGGATGGAGGGGAGGCAGTGAGGGTGGCATTAGGCTGTTAATCACCAAAGGCCCTAAGAGTATTAGGTCATTGTCACCTGCAAGAGATCCCTCCTCCCTCTCAATAGCCCTCTCTACATTCACAGGTTTCCACTCATTTTCACTGAGGGAGCAAAGCTTCTGGCCGCATCGCCATAGCAACCAGAAACCAGACAGAGTAGGAGGGTGAGTCAGTCACTTGACACCAAACCTTAGTGTAGTGTCTGTTGGAGAGGGGTTGACTTTGGGGAGGAAAATACATTAACCGTGAGCTGGAGAGAAGTAGGCCACTAGGCTTCTCAGTGATCCGACACACTTCCACCTCATCCTTCATCCTTGTGCCTCCAGGTAAGGAGGGGTATTCAGAGACAGCTTTGTTCCCTGTGGGGGCTAAGGCCCGTGTTTGGACCAGAATATGTGTCCTCTGCCCTAGCCCGCGGTGAGGGTACCAGGCACCAGATCCGCCCCTGTCCCGCCTTGTTACCAAACAAACACACATGAGTGAATATGAGTTCCGCATGTGCATTCCCATGACTGCACCTCCTGTGCCTAGAACAGTGTCAGAAATATGGTAGGGGTCTTTGATGCAAACTCATACACTTCCCCAGTCCACTCACTCCATCTTAGACATCGCAGTTCACATCTTATCCTCCTTCCTCAAACCTCCGTCTACTACTGGAACAGCCACAGTCTGGGTTGATAAGACTGAGAACGTGGAAGGAAAGATCTCACAAAACTTTCTACCTACCTGCATCTGACACTAGATACTCTGCCTTCCCTCTTGTCACTATGAACGAACTGTCCACACTCTTATCAAAACACAGCCCTGCAGCTGGGCAGTAGATTCTACCCCTTTTGGGTGAGTAAATGCATGGCCCCAGCAATGCTCCCAGAGCTCTCACCCACATCACCAATTTGCCCTTCTCAGCTGGATGATTCCCATAAGTACACAAACCTTCTGCAAAGTCCTCCCTCTTAAAAACAAAACAAGAAAGAGAGAAACTGACAAAAACCCCACCTTAACTGCACAATGTCCTCCATCTGCAGCATCATCATCTCTCGATTTGCGCTTTACAGAAAAGCTCCTAAAAAATCATTATTTATTTTTGGTATCTCCATTTCCTCTATTCCCATTTTGTCTTGAACCATCTCAATCGATCTTCTGTTCCCACCAATCCAGTGAACTAGCTCTTCTCAAGGTCCCCAAAGACCTGCACGTTGCTAAATCTAGTGGTCATTTCTCAGTATTGACATTACTTGACTGATCAGTAGTATTTGGCACTGTTGATCACTTCCTCCTCCCTGCAATACTTTCTTCACTTGGTTTACACTGCAGCAGTCCCCAACCTTTTTGGCACCAGGGACCAGTTTCGTGGAAGACAATTTTTCCAGGGACGGTGCGGGGAGGGGAGAGATGGTTCAGGTGGTAATGCGAGCGATGGGGAGCGTCAGATGAAGCTTCACTCGCTCGCTCGCCGCTCACCTCCTACTGTGTGGCCTGGTTCCTAACAGGCCTCGGACCGGTACCAGTCCACGGCCCGGGGGTTGGGGACCCCTGGTTTACAGGACATTCCTGTCCCTTGGTTGGCGTTCTGCCTCAGGTTCTGCTACTTTTCAGTGTCCTGGTGAGTCCTTCTGTGACTCCTTGACCTCTATGCATTCAAGTGCTCTAGGTTTTGATTCTCAGATTTCTTCTCTTCCCTACCTATGCTCACTTCCTGCAGAATCATACATAGTTCCATCACTTTGATCCCACCCACAAATAGAAGAATCACACATTAATATTTCAAGTCCAGTCTTGTCCCTGAAATCCAGGCTCATATATTCAACTGCCTACTCAACATTGCCTCTTGGATGTCTAATTTTCATCTCAAATTGGGCCTGGTCCTGATCAGCAGAGTGTAATGAGGAGCCCATAAGCCACTGACAGTGCAGATCCAGAGCTCCACTTCTATAAATTAAATTGAGATTCAAAGCTCATTCCCTACTCTACCTTAGGTTTGCCTACCTGGCACCAAGTCTGCCCCAGCCTCTCTTCAGACAACTGTCCTAAAGTCCTTGGCTCAGAGCCCAGGCCATTCGTAACCTAAGAGCAACTTTATTTTTGTATATTTACCCTGACTTGTGAAATAAGCCTTCTATTTATCACAATTTTGGTTTCAAAGTATGTCCATTCTACTTTTCCTTTGTCTTTATTAAATAACGAAATTATCACTTAAAATTATCTCTGTCCTTAGATCCATTTCTTTGTAATACATTCTCATATTAACCTAATTCATATTATAGTTGGTATGAGTATATTTGTGAATGTTTCTTTATGTAACTTCCCACTTGCTGTCATTACAACTGCCTCAAGAGGGACTAAATGTTCTGCTTTTCCAGTTTTATGACTGAGCAGACATTGTGTGTGTTCCTCCAGCATTCATTCTCTCCTCCACCCCAAGCACAGAGAAGCTTAATTCCTGTCTAGGAATTATACATGTGTTATTAGTAGCAATGGGAGATACTGTTACTACTTATCACCTGCTCATGTTGACTTGCATTTTCTGACATTTCTCCCGCCAACGTTTTTATAAGAAATTATATCTAAAATGATGTTTAGAGTTTTGATAAATCAAGAGTTCCAACAAAGAGATACTTAAGCAAGTGAGAAATAGATAGTCGTATTCCCTTGCATTGGCTACTGGCTTGAGAACTGACCCTCTCACATCCTGTTGGTATAAATGCAAATTGATATGAACCCCTCTGGGGTGCTCTAGAAAATATGTGCTCCCACCTGAACACTTGGCATATGTTCTGACCCCGGGGATATATGTCAAGGAAATGAATGGTTCTAAAGCAATAATTTTTCACAAGAACAAAGTTTTCACTCCCATAGTGTTTACCACAGCCATGACCAACAAAATTATTAAAACACACCAAAAGTTAGAAATGATAGGACACCTATAAAATGTGAGTATACACCTCCATTTAAAAGATAGTAGTAGCATACAAAATTAAATGAAGTGATGTTCAAGCTGTACTGAAGGTGCATAAAATTAGGTACAAATTTATGCTTAGTATGAGTCCATTTTTCCTAATATTTTGTTTTGAAACCCATCGAACATCCGGAAATGTCTACCAGGTTGTACAGTGAAAATCCATATGATCGCTACCTAGAGACTACAACATTAGCCGTTTTCTATCCTTCCTTAATCACACATATATCTCTGTGTCCATCCATTATCCATCCAACAATTCATGTTATATTCTGGATGCATTTTAAAGTAAGCTGTAAGCAACAGTACTTTCCAACCCTAGATAATTCAGCACCCAAATGATTAACTAGAGTTTAATATTTGTTTATGGTGGTTCCTTTTTTTCTCGTTGAGGGAAAATTTACACAGAGCAAAATGCACAAATCCTAACTGCACCATTCATTGAATTTTGACAATTGCACACACCTGTGTAACCCAACCCTCTTATCAGTATCTAGAACATTATCCTCACCCCAGATGTGTTCTCATGTCTCCTCCCAATCCATCTGCTCCTCCATCCCTCACAGGCAAACACTCGTCAGCTTTCTGTTTCTGTAGGTTAGTTTTACTATTTCTAGAACTTTTAATAAATGGTATGTCCTCTTTTGTGCTTGTCTTTTTCCACTCAGCAAATGGTCTTGAGATTCATACACGTTGTTGTGTGCATTGGTATTTTTTTCCCCTTTCATTGCTGAGTACTATTACATCATACGGATATTCCAGAGTTGGTTTCGGCGATCTCTTTGTTGAAATGTAAAAGGAGAAGGAGAAGCAGAAGGAGGAGGAGGAAAAGAAAAAGAAACCTGTATGTTTGCAAAGAGAAAAGTTTACTGTAATATGTTATATCCACTTATTGACAGCAATTGTCTGTAAATTATGGCATTTATGTGTCACTGGATAAGTTGATCTTCAAAAGCACCTACTCCTCTAGACTGATGTACTTTCCGTTCATAATAGTTCCATCCTTAGTGGTGTCTCTTTTTAACTTACACCAAATGACATCAGTGAATTAAGAATGAACTAAACAGAGTCAGTGAGTTGTTAACAAAATAGTAGTGTATCAAATCTTGGAATACTCTGTGACAAGGTATGTGTCAAAAATTCACGTGCATGCGACTCTGGGTGATAGTTTGGGGTTATGTTCAATGTGTATTGAAGGGAGACTGAGGAAGCTCCAAAGGACCTTTATGTGGTAGAGACATTAGGTCTTCAATCATGAGGAACAAATGCAAACATGAAGAAAACCTTAAGCAAGAAAACATTGAAGGATTCATAAACCTGATTGATTCGAAACTCTGCTCAATCACCAACTAAAAGAAGCAAGCATGAGAGCATAAATCCTTAATGTTTGCACAGGCTGAGCATGGGAGCAGCATTTGATTGGTATTCCCTGGAGGATTCTGAAATCCCAGGCTCACATATCCAACTGGTTACTGGATGTTTCCAGGTGAATTCCTTACATTTAATACTTGCTTAACATAACTCAGTGTTAATTATAATTCTAATAATTCCTGTGAGACAGTGTTGTAGGAAATCACACTGCTACACAAATATTTCTACAAGTGAAATTTGACGCTCATAGTATGTTAATGTAAAAAATTAAACATTACTGATAAGTAGTCCTTTATATCATAAGATGAATTATATTAATGCAGGCTGGGAGGAAAATACCTATTTCTTCACACTATTTCTTACTCTGAGTATTACGACACTTGTTATATTTATTAAATGCACTGAGTTATCTAATACTTTAAACATTTTTCTTGTTTACATTTTCATTTCACAAGTACTAGAGTTTGTGTATTAAAATCAGTGAATAAAGATAAGCAAAAAAGAAGAAAATATAGTTAATCTGAAGGAAAATAAAAACTGCAATCATACAACATCAAGGGAAAACTTTAAAATTGGATATAACTCCTGTGTGTGTGTATTTATGTATGTATGTGTGTATGTACATGTAAATATACATACACATGTATGTAAACAACCTATGATATATCATATATAACCTTTTAATAGGAATAGAGCCATTCTCCACCTCCTCTTACATTTATCACTATTACCCTTTCCTCAGTCATTTACTCATTCATACTTCTTACAACTATATTGTATGGAGATTTCTGCTTCTGAGCAGATGGAGGATACTTAATTTTCCCTATTTCTGCCTCCAAGTTCAGCTTAAAAATCCTGGACATTACAATTAAACAATCACAAAAAAATTCTAAAGTCAGAAAATAGGGCAGACTGGCAAGGGACCCCAGGACCAATGGAATAACGTCATGGTGAATTCCTTGTGTTTGATTTTTGGCTTATACCTCCCTATTTGGTACTGTTGGTACCAGAAACCTGGAAAATTCAGTGAGCACAAACATAAAAATTCCAGATAAAGCCTACTCTCTCTAGTCAAAGTATGAGGAAGTAGCAGCCTCACAAGACGGACAACTTTTAGAAAATAATCACTCTACTCCAGCCCAACACAGAAAAAACCTGCAGTCCCATCACCACCCTCACTAGAACAGACTGAGTGGAGAACCTAGACTTCTACATTTACCAGGCAAGAATGAGGCCCTGTAACCACCAATCATGGATGGTATTAGAGCAGACCCACTGGGGATCAGGGGCTTTCATCTCACTGATAAGTAAGAAGACCCCATACCTTTGGTGTCAGTGGTAATCATGTGGGAAGCCTGTCCCACTAGCTCCCCCCAGTGATTATGAGGTACTTCCACCCCTCCTCAATGGGGTGGTGTCAGAGGAGACCTAGAGGGGTTTCATGGCTTTCACCAACACTCAGAAGTAATAAGGCTAACTCTTTCCACAGGGTTAGTAGAGGCATAGTAGGGAGGCATAATGCATCATCCTTATAACTCCTTGCCAGGGTGTTATCACCAGAGATGTAGTAGTGAGCTTGAAGTGGAGCTCAAGTGGAGAAGTGAGCTTCCCACCACTGCCCATATGGATAAGGATCCTCTCCTCCCCCAGATTTTAGTGGCAGCCAAGTTGGAAATCTGGACTTGTCTCACATGTAAGTAAAAAGGCAGCATCCTGCCCTTCCTCCACTGGAGTTGTGACAGAAGAGGCCTGCTAAAAATACAAGATTTAAATAAGATCCATTCTTATAATATAATAACCAAATATTCAGATTTCAATAGAAAATCATATGACATAGAAAAGAACAGGAAGTTCTCACTGTGAAAAAGAAAAAAAAATCAACAAATGTCAACACTGAAATGACACAAATGTTAGAATTATCTGACATGAATTTTAAAGGAATAAAAATGCTTCAACAAGCAGTGACAAACATTTTCGAAACAAATGAAAACATAGAAAGATTCAGCAAAGAAATAGAAACTATCATCAAAGAAATAGAAAATATAAAGAAGAGCCAAATGGAAATTTTATAACTAGAAAATGCAATGACCAAAATGAAAAACTCAATGAATGGGCCCCATAGCAGAATGGAATGGACAGAGTATAGAGTTAGTGAACTTGAGGACAACACAACAGAATTCACCCAATCTGGAAAACTGAGAAACCATATACTAAAAAAAAAGCATGAGGAACTTGTGTCAGTACAACAAAATATCTAATATTCATGTCCTTAGAATCCTGGATGGAGAAGATAAAGATAGTGGGCTAAAAATATTTCAAGAAATTATGGCTGCAAATTACCACATTTATTCTAAGACATAAACTTGCTGAGTCAAGAAACTGAGTGAACAATAAACATGGTAAACCCTAAGAAACATGTCATAACAAATCATAATCAAATTTTGAAAACTAAAGACAAAGAAAAAATATCATGAAAGCATCCAGAAAGAATTGAAGCATTGTAGGGAAAAGCAATTCATATGACAATGGATTTTTCATCACAAACCATAAAGACCAGAATGTAGTGGCACATAATTTTTCAGTGCTGAAAGCAAAGAACTATAGAACCAGAATTCTATATCTAGTGGGAAAAAATCCCTCAATAATGGAGGGGAAATCAAGACAGTCTGTGAAAAAGGAAAGCTAAGGAATTTGTCTCTAACAGAGCTACCCTAAAATAATGGCTGCAGGAAGTTTTCTAATAAGAAAGGAAATGATCAAAGAAGGAATCTTGGGACATTATGAAGAAAGAAAAAATAATTTATTTTTAAAAATGGGTAAATATAATATCCTTCTCCTTTTGAGTTTTCTTTTCTTCTTTTTTTTTTTGTGGTACACGGGCCTCTCACTGTTGTGGCCTCTCCCATTGCGGAGCACAGCCTCCGGACGTGCAGGCTCAGCGGCCATGGCTCACGGGCCCAGCCGCTCTGCGGCATGTGGGATCTTCCCGGACCGGGGCACAAACCCGTGTCCCCTGCATCAGCAGGTGGACTCTCAACCACTGCGCCACCAGGGAAGCCCTCCTTTTGAGTTTTCTAAATTATGTTTGAGGTCAAAGCAAAAATTATAACACTGCCTGATGTAGTTCTCAATGTATGTAGTGGAAATATTTACAAAAATCATATTATAACTAGGGAGACTAAAGGAATGTAAAGGGTAAAACACCATTGCAACTATACTTCAATTTTGAAAAAAGAAAAAAATCATGTAAAGGGAAGTGAGTTTTCTGCATTTCATTTAAAGTGGAAAATATCTGACACCAGTAGATTGTGATGTTATATATGTATATGTACTGTAATACCTAGAGAAACCACTAAATACACTATACAATGAGGTAAATCCAAAAACATTATAGCTAAATCAAAATGGAATTTGAAAAAATATCCAAGTAACTCAGAGGAAGCTAGGATAAAGAAAACAAATAAAAATCAGGGAGAACAAACAGAAAACAAAAAATAAAAAGGCATACTTACACCTTTTATATAAAAATCGTATTAAATGAAAATGGTCTATATACACCATCTAAAAGACAGACATTGGCAGAGTGGATTAAAAAAACATCACCCTACTATATGCTATCTGCAAAAAGTCTCATTTCAAATATAATGATACAGAGTATAATGATACTTTGAAAGTAAGATGATGGGAAAAGTTATACAACACACTCATTAATTAACAAAAAGCAGGAGTGGTTATATTAATATCAGGTAAAGGAGATGATGGAGCAAGGAAAATTTTCAAGGGAGAGGGGAAACTTGCATAATAAAATAATAAATCAACCAAGAAGACATATCTATCCTAATGTGTATGTACCAAACAACAGCTGCAAAATGTATGAAGCAAAAACTGATAGAACTGAAAGAAGAAATAGACACATCTCCAGTTATAGTTGATAACCTCAAGACTCCTCCAAGCAATTCATAGAACAGCTAAACAGAAATTCACTAAGGGTATAGAAGAACTCAATGACACTATGAGTCAACAGGATCTCATTGACATTTAGAGAACACTCTTCCTGACAAGAGCAGAATACACACTCTTTTCAAATGCCAACAGAATATATAATGAGATAGACCATGCCCTGGGCCTTATAACAAACCTCAGTAAATTTTCCATGTTGAAATCATACACAGTGTGTTTTCTGAACACAGGAAAGCAAACTAGATATCAACAACAGAAAGAAAACAGGAAATCTCAACACCCAGAAGTTTAAAGTAAGCTTCAAATGAATCCATGATTAAAACCAGAAAATCAGTAGAGAAAAACAATACAATAAACAGCCAATTCTTTAAGAAAATTAATAAATTTGACAAAAATCTAGCAAGAAAAAAAGTAGAAGATGCAAACTATTGATATCAGTAATTAAACAGTGGATATCACTACACACCCTGCAGATGTCAAAAGGATAACAAGGGAATACTATGAACAACTCTAAATACATACATTTTACAACTTAGGAAGAAACAAAAAGCAGAAACTACCACAACTACCTCAGTTTGAGATAAGTACTTTGAATAGCCCTATTGGAGTTAAGGTAAATTGTTAAAAAGATTTCCAAAGAAGAAAACTCCAGGCCTTGATGACATCACTGGAGAATTTTCTAAAATATTTGAATAATAACACCAATTTTACACAGTCACTCCCAGAAAATATAAAAGAGGAGGGACCACTTCTCAATTCCTTCTAACAAACTCAATATTGACAACATACACCAAATCCCAGCATACAAAGTATAAAAGGAGAATGACACACCAGTATCACTCATGAATATAGATGTAAAAATTCTTTAAAAAAATTGGTGAATAGAATTAAGCTATAATATGTACATACAAAAATTATACACTATGAGTAAGTGGAGTTTATTTCATGGATGTAGGCTTGTTCAATATTTGAAAATCAATGTAGACCACTATATTAACAGGCTAAAGAGAAAAATCATATGATCAAATGCAAAAAAAAGCATTTCACAAAATTCGACAGCCATTTATGATAAAAACTGTCATAAAATAAAGAATCCAAGGGAGTTTTCCTCAATTTTATTCATATCAGCTTTATTTGTAATGGTGAAAAACTGGAAACAACCCAAATGTTCTCCAGTAGGTGAATGGCTAAACTGTGGTTTTCATACCATGGAATATTACACAGGAGTAAAAAGGGACAAGCTATTGATACCTGCAACAACTTAGATGGATCCCAAAGGCATTATTCTGAATTTAAAAGCTAATCTCAAAAATTTACATGCTATATGATTCCATTTTTATAAACTACTTGAGATGACAAAATTATAGAGATGGAAAACAGATCAGTGGTTACTGGGGATAAGGGATGGCAGCAGTGTATGTGGGGTAGAGTGTGGGTGTTGACTATGAAGAGGTAGCAAGAAGGAAATGTTTCTTGGGATGGAATAGTTTTATATCTTGTGTGTGGTGGTAATTACATGTGATGAATTGACTTAGAACTACACACGTACATTTATATCCATGTCAGTTTCCTGGTTTTGATATTATTCTAGATATATTTAAGTAGTAATCACTGGGAAATATTGGGTGAAAAGTACACAGAATCTCTCTGTACTACCTTTGCAACTTCCCGTGTATCAGTAATTATTTCAAAAGAAAATGTTTAAAAACCCTATTATTCAATTTTTTCAATTTTCTGTGTCTTTAAAAATTATTCTAGATGTGGCACATATATACAATGGGATATTACTCAGCCATAAAAAGAAACGAAACTGAGTTATTTGTGGTGAGGTGGATGAACCTAGAGTCTGTCATACAGAGTGAAGTAAGTCTGAAAGAGAAAAACAAATACCATATGCTAACTCATATATATGGAATCTAAAAAAAAAAAAAGGTTCTGAAGAACCTAGGGGCAGGACAGGAATAAAGATGCAGATGTAGATAATGGACTTGAGGACACGGGGAGGGGGAAGGGTAAGTTGGGACGAAGTGAGAGAGTGGCATGGACATATATACACTACCAAATGTAAAATAGCTAGCTAGTGGGAAGCAGCCGCATAGCATAGGGAGACCAGCTCCGTGCTTTGTGACCACCCAGAAGGGTGGGGTAGGGAGGGTGGGAGGGAGATACAGGAGGGAGGGGATATGGGGATATATGTATACATATAGCTGATTCACTTTGTTATACAGCAGAAACTAACACACCATTGTAAAGCAATTATACTGCAATAAAGATGTTAAAAAAATTCTTCTATGGCATAATTTGCAATGCTTGTAGTACCTTAAATTCCCATGAATGATTCCTACTTTCTCAACCCTCTCCATCATTGTTGAGTAAAGGTGATTCAAATTGTTCCCAATTTAAATAGGTGGTGGTGAACAGAAAATCATTGTATTTAAATTCGTGCTGATATCCAGAATTACTTATGAGGCAAAGATTTCACAAGATTAAGTGGCACTTTGAAAGTACCTGTATATTTCAGAGCTTTGAATGAAATGTTGCCAAATGGCTTTCATTGAAGTTGCTCCAGTATAAGGTCCCATGGGTAATATGATACAGTGCCCAAGTGAATACCTTCATTGGGTACCTTTAATTATACTGGGTCTGTGCTCATTTAATTAATTAAAACTACTTGGTTCTTATTGTTTTGTACAGGCTTTAAAATGTTATTACACAAGAGACAGTACTTGGCTGTAGGCAAATAATAAATCAGGATAAGAAGATAAAAAAATCACCAGAATTCCATGCAATATAGAGATGTGACCAAAGTTTGAGAGCATTAATTTCCATTGCATAAATTTTATGTATATATGCCTATTTTTACAAAAATATAATCATACAAAATATTTGCTTTTTATCACAAATGAGAAATCTTCAGCATTTATGTGCCTTTAAATATTTTTCTGCTCCTTCTTGTACAATGACAGAATTCAATTTAATTAACAAATCCTATTTTCTGTAACTAATTTTTGGTTTTAAAATAATTTCATATTTTAGCCTGATCAATCAATATTACTACGGAATCCATATAGCCACATCTATGTTTATCTGCAGGATTATTTCCTGAGAAAACCTTCAAAAGTGTTATTTTGCTGCCAAAAGACCCTCCACAAAGGGGCTGTTCATATGTATGCTCCCACCCACAGCATAAAAGATTGTCTCCTCAACCAAACCCTCATTTAGAACATTTAAATTCTTTTCCACTTTTAAAAAGAAAGAGGTTGGGCTTCCCTGGTGGCTCAGTGGTTGAGAGTCTGCCTGCCGATGCAGGGGACACGGGTTTGTGCCCCGGTCCAGGAAGATCCCACATGCCGCAGAGCGGCTGGGCTCGTGAGCCATGACTGCTGAGCCTGCGCGTCCGGAGCCTGTGCTGCGCAGCGGAAGATGCCACAGCACTGAGAGGCCCGCGTACCGCAAAAAAAAAAAAAAAAAAAAAAGAAGAGGTTATCACAGTGTGCCTTTGGTGTTTTCTTCAATTCATTAGAACAAATATAATTCCAGTGTGGAAAATTAAGAAAATAAACATTAGAGTATATTTTAAAAAATAGAAATCACCTGTAAAAGCACTAACTAAAGATAAATAAGATTATAATGTGGCTGGAGAAATAGTCCTTTTTTATTCCATAGAAATTAAGTCACACTGTTAATATTGTTTCCTAAACGAACTTTCTTGCTATTAACCATTATTGAATATCATAATTTCTGATGTCTTTATATCATTCCATTACATAGAAAGACCTTTATTTTCCTTACCAATCAAATATTATTGAAGATTTAGTTGGCGTTTTTAGTTGGTTTTAGTTGGTGTTTTTCCTCATTTAAATTAAGCCTGGGATGATACTTTCAAACCAAATGTAAGCTCACATCCAAGAATGTTTTCTCAAAATCCATTCTTAGAAATGAAACTGCAGGGTACAGGACACAAGCATTTCCTTAAAATTTTTATGTTAATACTTAATGTAGCCCTACATAACCCACTATCACTTTAAACTTCTGTGAGACATGTAACTACTTGCATTTTTTTTCCTTCTGCATTCTTCTACATGGGTATTGCAACACTTTAATTTTTTACAGTCATAAGCTGACACCATAGTCTCATTGTTATGGGCAGATCCAGCTGCTTTAAACACTGTATTTTATTTATCTTATTTATCTGAATGTTAATTTCTTTTCAAGCAAAATAGACAGAAATCTAAATTCCTCTGCCCTGTAGTAAGCATTTGTATTAGTTTCCTATTGTTGCTGTAGCAAATTATCACAAATTTAGTGGCTTAAAACAACAAAAATTTATTATTTTACAATTTTGGAGGTCAGAAGTCCAAAATCAATCTCATTGCACTAAAGTCAAAATGTCAGTACGGCTAGTTCTCTCTTGAACCTTTGAAGGGAGGATCCATTTCCCTGTCTTTTCAGCTTCCAGAGGCTGTCTGCATTTCTTGGCTCAGGATTCCCTCCTCACATCACTTCAACCTCTTGCCTCATTTGTCACACTAACTCGGATCCTCCTGACACTCTCTTATAAAGACTCTTGGGATAACATTGGGTCTATCTGGATAATCCAGGATAATCTCCCCAATTCAATTTCCTTAATTCAATCAATCTGAAAAGTCCCTTTTGCCATGTAAAGTAACATATTCACAGGTTTCAGGGATCAGAACGTGGACATCTTTGAGGAAATGTTATTTTGTCTACCACACCACTATTCATCAGTTTGAAAGGAAATATATTTCCATTATTTACACACACATTTTTGCAAGATAATATTGACTCCATTGTTTCATAGCTTGTATTTTGTATTTAACAATATATATTAACCATAATTTGCTATTCTTTAATAGTCTCTACTCCATCATTCCCAAATATTTTATACTGTTCCATTAAAAGGAGGGGCTCTAATTATATTAACAAATAAAACCAAAATATTTGCTGTGAGAATTTAGATTGACTTCAACTTTTACCTATTAAAATAAAAGTTGTGTTCTGGTCATGATGCAGGATTATATCCCTCTTTTCCTCTTCTTTCCAAAATCCCATTAAATGACACTAAAGATTTATAAAAGGATTAAACTATAAGAGCACTGAGTGATAAAAGGCAACAGAGATTTGGATAAATATCTCAAAGACATATATAGAGGAGAAGGCTTCCATGAGGCAGGAGGTATTCTCTTCAGCAGAGCGCAAGAGAGCCTTCAAGCTCAGAAAGACATTGTATCTGTGCTGGAAGGACTGGGGTAGAACAGCTGCACCAGACAGCACATAACTCCATCCTTCCTCCCCAAGAGGGAGAGATTGGCAGCAGAGGCAGCCTTAGAGAGTCTCTCAGAAGGTAATGCCAGCTAAGGATTAACACACAGATACAAGTTATAACGCACATACAAAAACTCACCACCGTTAGATACTGAGCAGACCCAACAAAATGCAGAATTTACAACTAAAGAAATAAGCAATAATAGACAAATATGAAAAGAACTGGAAAAAAATAAGACTGCTTAAAATGTTTAAAGACATGAAAAGAGGACTGGAATCTAAGAAAAGAACAGAGTATTTTTTTAAATAAGGTATATTTGAAAAAGAAACAATTAGAAATTCTAGAAATGAAAAAGGTACACATTGAAATAAAAATCTTAATAAATTGATCATATAGTTGACCAGACTCAAAGGTGAATAGAGAGTTAGAACACAGATAAGGTAGGGGCCTTATCTGAATCATCCCTGTGTCTCAGTATCTAATATAACAAGGCTAGCATATACCAGGTATTCAGCAATTGCTGGTTGAACTGAACCGGGTAGGTGACTTTTGGACAAGCCTGACATCCAGGGGGCTCCTCCAGTGTAGGTGAGTCTCAGGGACCAAGACAGTCTTAGGTGGAACTACCTGAGGATTGGGCTGAGCTGGGTCTGGCTCCTTGTTGGTCGGGTCAGTAGGGTTGCCATTGACCTCAGGGGCCAGTTTGTTCCCTGTCAGAGCTGGTGATCAACTTCTCTTCACTCAGTATGTCCCTGTTAGGAACTTTGAGGATGTCCATGGCCATATTTGTGTGAGGAGACATTATATAAATGGTTAACAGTTTTGCCAAAGCTCCCTCTCCTTACTTCCTCCCTCCTAGGCCTTATACTCTCCCTGACCCTGCCCCCAATCCAGAGAAAGGAGAGCAGTGATGTGTGCACCCATCTCTCCACACCTGGCCTTCATAGCTGGATCTCAGGGTGGTCTCCCTCACTGTCTGGAATAATGAACATCTTCTTCTAGGACAGCATTACTCTTTGTCTTGCAGAAGGAGAGAAATCCAGGCTGGGGCCATTCCAGGGCACCTTGTACCCTGCAGCCCTCACCACCAGGGAAGCTTCTTTGAGGTGTGGTTGAGGCTTCAGAGCAGAGGGCAGCTTCAGAAGCAATGACCATTCTTGTCTCCTTTCTACATCCTCCTTCTCTTCTATATTTCAAGGGAAGTAGACACTCAGAGGACAGATGCTCTACCCTGGCCAGCCCATGCCAAACCAAGTGCTTTCAGGAGAAAGGCAATTTGAGATAGGCTTCTCAGACCATAGGCTTCAGATCCCAAATCCCTTCCTAACCCTGCCTCCTTTTAAGAGAAGTCATCCTCACTGTTTGTTTGGGACTCCTGGAGTGGTATATAGAGAAAGTGATTATCTGTAGGTCACTGAGGACTACTTAAAGAGACCACACATGAGCTCCTAAAAAAGTGTCTTGTGGATAGGTGTCTGCAAAGAATATAAAGAATATATTACCAATGCAGCTAAACCTCAGTAATTCATAACTACCTGGGGCTAATATTTACCTGAAATATTTACTAAAGAAAACAAACACTAGTAAGTCTAAGAACCCAGTAACCATTTGAACTCAGCTACCAAGGTGCTGACAAGTAGCAGTCTTAAAAGCAGTGGTGTAGGTTGGAAATATCAATAGACTAAGATACAATTGGCCTGGGTTATAGTTCTGACATTATCAAATAATAAATGTGTGACCCTGGGCTTTTCTATCAATTTCTTGAAAACAGCTTTGAGAGGTCTAGAAAGAGATGTTGAGTAACTTGCCCAAGGTCACAGAGTTAGGAAGTGACAGAGCCAGCATTGTCCAGATCCAGAGTTCATAGCCATTCTGATATACTGTCCCCTCCTTATGCCTAGTGTGTTCGTACAAGGACTAGAACAAAAATGTCTCAGGGAGGAGGGCCTACTCTGGTATTTCTTTTACAGCTTTCTTTGCAACTAGCCTCAAACCCTGCCTGCAGACAATTCCTTAAGACATTTTTTTTTATAAATTTATTTATTTTTGGCTGTGTTGGGTCTTCGTTTCTGTGTGAGGGCTTTCTCCAGTTGCGGAGAGTGGGGGCCATTCTTCATCGCCATGCGCAGGCCTCTTACTGTCATGGCCTCTCTTGTTGCAGACCACAGGCTCCAGACGCGCAGGCTCAGTAGTTGTGGCTCACGGGCCTAGTTGCTCCGCGGCATGTGGGATCTTCCCAGACCAGGGCTCGAACCCGTGTCCTTTGCATTAGCAGGCGGATTCTCAACCACTGCGCCACCAGGGAAGCCCTCCTTAAGACATTTTTGAGTATTCATGGAAGGGGAAGAGAAAGCCTGTTGAGTGAGAAATTTCACGGTATGGAGATACCCTTAGGAAGGGAGGAGGAGACTGTAGGGTCCTTGTCTGAACCTGAAGGGTACTTACAGGCTGCCCTAGATTGTTGGTACCAGAGGGTTTAGGGGCAGCAATCCTGTGGCTGGGAGAATTGGCTTGAAGTCCACATTTGTCAGTCCAGCTCAGCTTTTCCTTGGATTGTATTGCTTATTTGTGACAACTAGTATACAGAAACTGATGAAGAGAAGGGCAGGAAAAGGCTTCTCTAACCATCCATCCTCTCCAAAAGAGGGCGCTCCTGGGCCTCAGCAACTGAACATGAATGTATTCTCAATGTTTTTTTCTCCAGCAATGATCCTAATCATAGATCAAAGGGGACTCTGGATAGCATTGTATATACAGGATGATGCATATACAATACATATCTAACCAACACCCAGTCGGCAAGCCCCACCTTGGCCAAAACTTCAATACTTGGTGGGTATCAATAGCCCAAAGAATCTGCAAATGAACTCAGACTGTACCATTTTACAAACTAATTCACATAGATAAGAAGGGTATTTTGTTCGGTGTTCTAAAGGCTTAATGGAGATTGTACTTCGGAGTAATACATACAACATCCTTTGTAAGTCTTGCTTGCCATACACTCATTTCCACCCCTAAGTGTTTCTCCTAAGGGATGCTAATTCTAATTTGGTACGTGAATAAAGGAGAGTATCCAGGCCTCGCATGACCTTCAAAGGAATGGCTGTAGCCACTAAGATAACTACACCCTTTCCCTTACCATAGGTATACAAGCTTCACCTTTGTTACTTCTGGGAAATTACATGTGGCATGTATGACACAGAGTCTAGTTCCCACTTCTGTTTTTGCATCCTGAGCTGGGCAAAGCAAGAGCTCCCCTGGGCAAGGCAAGAGCTCTGTCAGGTCATTGTTCTTTCAGGATTACAAAAAACAGAAATAGTGATATTTGACTCTCCCTGAGTAAAAGCCAGCATATAAGGCTGGAAGCTTGCAGAAGAGAGCAAAGTGGGGAAGATTCTTAGGACAGAGCAGGGAGATTGGACAGAAATGCACATTTCACACCTACACAGCTCTCAGGGAGCCCGAGTAATGGAACAAGGAAGAGCCTGGAGAAATTCCAGCCTCACTTTCATCCTCTTTTGGAGGGCTGTCATGTTGCCCCTCCCAGCCTGGCATTCAGCCCTTCCTTATATTTTTTGAGAGTCAACAAATTCGAGTGAGAACACAGCAAAGGCTGAAGGGGGCCTGTGATGCTATGCACTGTAAACAGGGTGAATTGTAGCCAAAAGCAGACTTAAACTCTAATCCCAGCTGTCATTGACTGGCTGTGTGACCTTGGGCACATTACTTAAGCCTCAGTTTCCTATAGTGTCAAATGGGACTATTAAAATGCTTTTTGGAGAACTGGTGGAGCGATTGGAGCTAAAGAAAGTGAAGAATCCAGCGTAGTGCTTGGCACATATTTAGTACTAAAAAAGTTGGCAGCTTTACATTATTGTTGGTCCATATGCTACACCTTCCCCTTGGCAAGTTTCTCTCAACTGGTGCCCCCAGAAGAACTGATGTGCCTGAAGATCCAGGAGTCTACTAATCCCCCCCACCAAAAAAAAATCAGAGCAAGAAAAACTTGGCACTTTAATCAGCTTGCCCCTTTCCCCCCTGCCCCACAAGCATGTACAGATTAAAGGTCCAAGGAGGCTGAAGAATGAGAGGCTCTCAGTTTAGCATGGAGGCAATACCCTATTTCAAGGTCCCAGATTTCAAGATGGATATTCTCCTGCCTCTCAACTCCACCCCCATCCTATTTTCCAAAACCCCTTTCTCTCCAGTTACTCATTTCCTTGTCACCGGAAATCCCGCCCTTAGCATTCAGTTTTCCTCGGAATGCGAAGATAGAGAAGATCTCAGAGACTAGTGGGGCCTATATCTCCCAGGCAACTTCGGAGTGCGCCTGCGCAGTGGCTTCCCCAAGCAAGCACCTCTAATTTGGCTTCTGCACGGCTGCTGGACTTGGGGGCCGAAAGGGTGTATCTCCCGTCTTTCTGTCCCCTCCCCACAGCGAGACGGTTATGTCGTTCTCTTCCTGAGGCTGACGAAAATGTGAGGAAAGTCCTCTCTCCCATCTTATAGGAGGTGGCAGTTGAGGGTAACCCCTAGTGATTAAACGGATGAAAGGGCAGAAAGCTTGTGGGTGCCAGGAGGTGAGGAAGCATAAAACCTACACCACTGATAGGTAGCCCCCTTCTACCCCCGCCACCTCGCGTTATAGGTGACTTTATGTATAACATCCACCACTGAGCCAAGACTTCCTTACAGAAATTGTTAGCTGCCTGTTCTCTAGGGAAGGCTTGGAGAGAGCCCCGAGCAGGGTTAGAAGCTGCGAGATCCGGCATCTGAATGAAGAGAACCAAAATACTAACACTCACCTTAACGGCTTGAGTGCAGAAATAAACAGCGCAGGCAGAGGTTGCCATTCAGAGTTCCTCCGGGTGGATTGTTCCGTCTGACACGAGATCCAAGACCAGCTGGCTTCAGGAGAACCATTGTTGATTCCTAAGACCCACTCTCTGAGGATATGGACCTTTGTTATCTCTGCCACAGGTTTATCTCTCCCACACTTCTCTTGAACTCAACACTGTCTTTCTGAGCTACACTAAATCCCGCGAAGCTGTTTTACATACTGCCCTTGACCCCACGGACTAGTCCTCCCTCCCTCCCTCTCCCCAACCTCAGGTCTTACAATAGAAGTCACTAAAGGTTAACTTGTCCCAGCTCTCCATACCACCTCATCCTCCCCTGCCACCACCCCTGACCACTCCCGCACTCACCCTTTGCTTGACACTCCTGCCCCTTCACCGTCCCCTCCCAGAACCCAAAGTTTAGTTGGGAGTTACTCCTGTAAACTCTCATAGCTCTCTGAGCTTACCCCTATTATACGACTTGCCACAGAAATAATTGTTGGTTTACTTCCACAGCCCCTCCCCCTCAATCTCTGGGGCTCAGCTGGGCCTTCCTCACCCTTATATTCCCAGCATAAACACTGTGCTTAGAGCATGGCAGGTACTTAATACATGTCTGTTGAATAAAAGAATGCTTAAGCATGGAGCCTAATTCATTATACTTTTATTTTTCACTACACTCTGGAATCACAAAGCAAATACAGGTAAATGCCAATATTAAAAAAATAATAAAACCATAGACACGATGGGAGAACATCAACAGATGAGTGATTTTGTGTTTGTTGTGGGTATGTTATTACTGTTGTTACTTAACTCCTGTACCAGACCATTTTACTGATTATTTCAAACGGTTAAAGAACAACTGTATATTCTCTTCCACATCATAGAAAGATGTAAATATTACCACTACACTTTATGCAGCTCTATGAACTTTTATATTGAAACAAGACAGGAATGGCAAATGAGCAATTTCATTTATAAACACTGATCATGAATCTAATTCAAGGGTATATTAAAAGGAAGGAAATACTATTAGAAATAGAACACAAATAGCAAGCACAATGTGTACTTTTCACCCCAACCCTGCCCAGCTTCTGATTTGGGGCCCCAGTGCCCATTTCCCCAGGGCCCCTTTAATTGATGCCACCCAACTGAAGTGACATACTTCCCCCAGACTTCACATGGGGCCAAAGAAGAACATAGCAGTTGCCTCAGACCTGGCTCTGGCCTCCTCATCTTCAACAGCCTCCCTATATTGCTCTGGCCAGTCCTGTGGTTGCTTTCTGTAGAGCCTGGCCATGTACTCCAAGGCTTTCATTTTGGTGGTTTCAAGGTGAGCTCGAGGACCCCACAGAAGCTCATATTCAACTGGATTAGAATAGGACAGTGGCCTGCATTCCAAGTAGCGCTGTCTCATAAGTTTGCAGGTGATGGCATGCTTTCTCCCTACATCCACACCAAATCTCCGAAGCAAATTCCAGACACTGGCCTCTTTGACACGGTTGCCCATCAGGAAGATCAAACCCAGGATTGGCATCAAATATTCTTGAGTGGGTCTCCCCAGGCTCTCTAGCATCATTTGCTCTTCTTCTGATTCTGGTTGCTGGACAAGGAGGTAAATGTGCTCACTGGTATCAACCTCAATCAGAGAGAACCCATAGAACAGATCGAGGATTAGAGTAGCTCGACTGAGGATATTTGGGAACACGTCCTCAAATTCTTTGCCAGTGTGAGCCAACAGCTCATCCTGATGTATAGGCAGCAACTCCTCTGTGACATTAATGGCCAACTGGACCAAATCATTTGCCTTATCATTCATAGTGTCCTCTGACCAGAACTCCAAGCCAGCAGCCTGGCTTCTTTCTTTGGCCTTGTCAGCTTCCAGGGCTTTATTATATTCTTCTGGCCAGCTCCAGGGTTCTTCATCATGGGCCTCTGCCACAAACTTCAGGGCTTCCATCTTTGTGATTTCCTTGTGGGCTCTAGAGCCCCACAAGAACTCAAATTCGAGGGGATTAGTGCCATACACTGGCCAGTACTCCAAGAACCGCATATGCAAAAAGTCAGTAGTTAGGAGGTTCCTTGTGCTGCCAAAGGGGATGTTGATCCTCTGGGGCTCATCTAACACATCAACCTTTAGCAACAGATCCCAAATGGAGGCCTCTCTTGCTCGGTTACCATTCAGGAGAATGTGGCCTAGGACCAAGGCCAGGAGACCTGCCTTTGGCATGTCCAGGGATTCTGCTATCCGATCAGTGGTCTGGAGACCCCGTTTGCTGATTAGTTTGTAGGTGTCAGCCTGGGGATCAAGAACCCTCAGGTTCAACCCAAAGACCTGGTCCAGATGGGCTGAGGCTCGTCTGAGGATCTCAGGAAACTGATCTGAGTATTCTCTGAGGAACTCTAGCATCTCTGTCTGCTGAATAGACCCCTCGATTTGGCTTTTCATTCGCATGAAATTCACCAAAGCAATCGACCTGTCCTCTAGAGGGTCGTGGACCCTGAGCGCCCCCAAACGTCGGGACTGCTCATCTATCAGCACCTCGAAGTCGTTCGGGTCCTGCGCAGCTTGGGAAGCGCTAGCGCCCTGAGAATCGATTGGCGCCTGAAGGCCCTGGGGAGCATCAGGAACTAGCATGGAGGTGGGGGACCCGGAGGCATTAGTAGCCTGCATCTCACCATGGAAGTCGCTGTAATCTACAGTGGTCTCTGCGTTGCGGTGGCACGCATTCTGGCTTACCAGAGACATGGTTCCAGGAGACAGGAACAGGAATGGGGAGGTCAGCGATCCGTCGGAGAGAGGATGGTAGGTGTGTCGGCGCCTCAGCACAAAGCTGAAGCCAGAGACCCAGGAGCTGCGCGGATCAGAAGTGAGAGCTGGTGAGAGGAGCGATCCTCCTACACAAACACCAGCCAGCAATAAACGCAACCCTCAGAGAGCTAGGCTTTGCCGCAGCCTACGCAGGCGCAGTTGCGTTCTGCGACGTGGTGGCCACGCCCCGCTCCCAGTACCCGACTCCGGCCCCCTACTTCTGCCTGGCCCGAGAGGCTAGTTGAAGTGGTTGTTGCTAGAGTCAAACTTGTCAGAGAAAAGAATTCATGAAAGCGGGTAACAAACAAAGGTAAAGCAAAGAGGGTGAGGGTTGGGGAATGTTCAGTGATGCAACACAAAGGTTTTCTGTGAGATATAAAGCTAATAGGCAGTAGAGGATTTGGAGAGGAGGAGGATGCTAAAGATGAGAATTATTTCACGGATTCATTAATTCATCCACTCATTCAACATATGTTTCTTGAGTATGTGTCACATGCTAGGCACAGTATTGGGTACTAGAGGTACACCAGAGGACAAACAATGATTATCCCTTTCTGTGTAGAGCTTACATTTTGGGGTAGGTTCAAACAATGGTAATAATAATGGAGCACTTACTATGTACCAGACACTATTTCTGGTATTTTCACTTATCTCATATTAAATCACTTAATCTTAACTATGAGGTACTACTCTTAATGGTCCTCATTTTACAGATGAGGAAATTGAGTCATAGAGGTGAATTTACCTGTCCAAAGTCAGGCAACAAGTGGAAGAGACCAGGATTTGAATCCAGGTCTGTCAGAATCTCAAGCATAAGTACTTTCTCTCAATACCAGCTGTCCTTCACAAATGATTAGCCCTGTTTATTTAAGATACTCTTAATTAAAGTAGTTGAAAATATATGCTCTGATGGAGGGACAGTTAACATATGGTACAAACACAGAAGGAACAAGCAATGAATTACAGCTTAGTCTGGGGTGTCTTGGATTGGGGGCACATGCCTCAAGGAAGAATTGAGCTCTAAGTGATGAATAGGATGGGAAGGATTTATAAGGGCATTCTAGGCTGAGGGATCAGCATCAGAAAAGGCTCAGAGGTTTGAAAGTACAAAATAAGTTTGCATAACAGCTGGACACCCAGGGTGGCTAGAGCCAAAGTGCACTAGGTTGGGAGGGAGATGCGGATGAAAGTGATGACAGGAATGATTGGATTTCCTGTTTCTTCATTTAGCAGTATGTGAGGACTGGTTGGGGCTCCATAAGGTGAGAACAACACCACCAGAATAGGACCTGATTATTTAAGTAGTTGGTCTTGTGTTTGGGGAGGCATAATTCAAACGCTTCAGCAAGGAAGAGGAGTCAGCTGCTTTATTTTCTGGGAGTGCTACCAAAGTAATTGGGCTAAATCCTAGCTCTCAACCATCAGGGTATGCAGTGGAATATTGAGAAGGAGAAAAATTTACATTTTTCTCCACAATTGAAATCCTTCCTTAAATTCTTGATGGTAATGAATACTGTTACATTCAGTTATCCTGTGCCCTAGAATTCCCTCAGAGGGCATTGCCTTCACATGAGGGTCCAGACACTTAACCTCTGACATTTTCTACATTCCAGATGCTTTCTTAAAGTAGGGAAGCAGGCAGTTCAGGACCATGGATTTGGCCAAACTGGAGTAAAAAGATCAATTTTTATACAAGTGAATGTGCATGTTCTACAGGTAGAAATGTTCAGTTTCTGTGCTGATCATATCTTAGGAGAATCTTGTGGAAAGCAGCAGCATCTTTTGAGCTGCTACAAAGGAGTAATTGAGATCAGACCCGATGGGATCCCTCACCCTGGTCTTTCCTCTTTGCCGGAAGCACTCCATGCTCCTTGTCTAGACAGGTGCTTCCCAAGGGCAGATTCAGAGAGGATTTTAAATTCTGCAGTCATTAAAGAAAACAAATGCGATTTCCCCCTGAAATCCAGTTCACATTTTTTTGTAAGTTGAATTTTCTACTACCCCTGCATCTAATAGATAAAAATAGCATTGAATGACAATATCTTACCTCTGAAATGACATGCTGATCCCATTCTACAGCATTCAAATTCTTCGCAAATTGGTCCTTACCTGGCTCTCCATCTTCATCTTTATCCCCCCTGTACATCCTTCCATGAAATCTGTTCCATAGCCACATTGAACTACACTTCTGGTCTCAGCCATTTCTACTTTACCAGTGTCCAAACTGTTCTAGTTATTGCTAAATGAAAAACGAAGGAGCTGTGCCTGTGGCTGTGACATATGACATGTTTTCCACCCTAAGTATGAAAGTAAAAGGATGGGATCATACTCTCCATTCTGAACTTCTTTTGAGAGTTTCTGACCTTCTTTTTGCATTTTAAAAACCTGTGAATATCTTTCCATACAACTGTTTATCTTCAACATAATTTTAATAAAATATTTTAACTTTGAGTGCTTTTACTGAGATAACATAGACAAAGTACACAAATCGTGAATGTACACTTGATAAATTACGACAGATTTAACACACCTTATGACCATCATGCCAGTCAGGAAACAGAACATTACCAGCATCTCAGAACCTACTATGGCACCCATCCCATCTCGCCCCTCATATTTGTCCCAAGAGGAAGCCCCTATTCTGACTTCTAGCATCACAGATTAGTTTTGCTGGTTTCTGAGTTTTGTACAATATCAATGGAATTATACAATATGTACTCATTTGTAGCTCTCTTTTTTCCAATAAAAATCCACTATGTCTTGTTAATTATCTTTGTTGTATATAGCAGTATTTGCTCATTTTCATTATTATATACTTTAACATTGAATGAATGTAGTACAACTTATCCTGTCAACTGCTGGTGGACATTACCTTTTTTCCAGTTTGGAGTTCTTACCAAAAATGCTGCTATGGACCTTCTCGTACCTGTCTTTCTGCTCACAGGTTCGTTTACGTTGGAAATAAATCTATTCATGGAATTCCTGTATTATAAGTGTATGTGATTTCAGTTTACATAGCTTTTTCCAGAGAGTTTTTGAAATTTTTACACCAATTTACACTTCCACTAGTAGTGTATGAGAGTTCCTATTACTCTATATTCTTATCTGTAGGCATTCTAGTGTTTTTTTTTTCATTTTTTTCATTTTGCGTTTTTTTCTTCACTCATATTTAGCTTTTTTTTAAAACTGCTTTTCAAATAAGAGTTGTCATTTGTTTTCCCAGTGGACGTTAAAGGCCAATGGACATTAAAGGCAGAAAGTTAAGAAAATGGGAGATGCTAGAATTTAGCTAGAAGACAGCAGCAAGAAGTGATAGTTGGTAGACACTCAAAGGGAAAGAGATAGAAACACTATTGAAAACTGAAATTAGAACGTAAATACTATAGCTGTGTTAGAGCACTCAGTGCAAGGACAAGAAATCCTCAGTGTACTAATTGTCCTCAAAATTTTCACTGCATATTATAATTTTTAAAGACCTAGATCTATCAAGAAAAGTTAACTTCTGCTTATGAAAACAAATAAATATATATTACAGAATTATTAACCCAGAAAATACATAGCATTAAAAAAAGTGTTAGTACTCAAAGGAATAATATAATCACATATGTAAAATCTCATTCCTGACAAACTGGTGTTCACCAGAGGGGAAGGGGATAGGGGATTGAGTGAAATAGGTGAAAGGGATTAAGAGATACAAACTTCCAGTTATAAAATAAGTAAGTTACAGGGATGTAATGTATAGCATGGGGATTATAGTCAATAATATTGTAATAATTTTGTGTGGTGACAGATGGTAACTAGAATTATTGTGGTGCTCAATTTATAATGTATATAAATGTTGAATCACTATGTTGTACAACTGAAACTAATATAATATTGTATGTCAACTGTACTTCAATTTAAAAAATTAAAAGGAAAAAATCTCATTCCTGGATAGTGATGTATAGATACAACATTGTGGTAACTATACCCCAATTTTTTAATAATATGCATTCTTTTATATCTAAAATTGTAATGATCACCTGATTTATTTTTTAAACAATAGTATTTTTATTCAGAGTCAAATAACAAGACCTGATTATTGTTATTAAGTTGGCCTGTACAGTTGACCCCCTTCACCCATTTTGCCCAACCCCCAACCCCCTTCTCCTCTGGTAACCACTACGTTGTTCTCTGTATCTATGAGTTTGTTTTAGTTTTATTTTGTTTTTTCATTGGTTTTCTTCATTTTTTTAGATTCCACATATGAGTGAAATTATATGGTATTCGTCTTTCTCTATCTGACTTACTTCACTTAGCATAATATCCTCCAGGTCCACCTATGTTATGGCAAATGGTAGGATTTCATTCCTTTTTATGACTGAATAGTAGTATTCCAGTGTGTGTGTACCTAAGTTTCTGTGTGTGTGTGTGTGTGTGTGTGTGTGTGTGTGTATCTCACATCTTTAACCATTCATCCATTTATGGACTCTTATGGTATTCCCATTTCTTGGCTATTGTAAATAATACTGAGATGAGCATAGGAGTGCATATATCTTTTTGAATTAGGGTTTTCATATTCTTTAGATAAATATCCAGAAGTGGAACAGCTGGATTTATTTAGCAGTACTATTCTTAATTTTTTGAGGAAACTCCTTATTGTTTTTCATAGTTGTTGAACTAATTTACATTCCCACCAACAGTGTACAAGTGTTCCCTTTTCTCCCCATTCTCACCAATACTTGTTATCACCTGTATGCTTCAGGATAGCCATTTTAACAAGTGTAAAGTAATATATCATTGTGGTTTTGATTTGCATTTCCCTGATGATTAGTGATATTGAGCATTTTTTCATGTGCCTCTTGGGTATTTGGTGTCTTCTTTGGGAAAATGTCTATTTAGTTCCTCTGCCCATTTTTAAAAATTGGACTGGGTTTTTCGTTGTTACTGTTACGAGCTATATGAGTTCTTTATATACTTTGGATATCAACCCCTTATCTGATACATGGTTTGCAAAAATTTTCTCACATTCTGTATGTTGTCTTTTAATTTTTTAAATTGTTTCTTTTGCTGTACAGAGTCTTTTAAATTTGGTGTAGTCCCATTTGTTTATTTCTGCTTTTGTTGTTTGATTTGGTGCCATATCCAAAAAATTATTGCCAAAACCAAAGCCAAGGAACTTCTTCCCTGAATTTTCTTCAAGGAGTTTTATGGTACCAGGTCTTATGTTTAAGTATTTAATCCATTTTGAGTTAACTTTCGTGAGCGATATAATATAAGGGTTGAATTTTATTGTTCTGCATATGTTTACCCAGTTTTCACAACACCATTTGTTGAAGAGGCTATTCTTTCTCTATTGGGTGTTCTTGGTGCCATTGTCAAATATTAGTTGACCATATATGTGGGGCTTTAATTCTGGGTTCTGTATTGTGTTCCACTGGTCCATGTGTCTACTTTTATGCCAGTGTCATACTGTTTTTATTACTACAGCTTTGTAATAAAGTTTGAAATCAGGAAGTATGATACGTCCAGCTTTCTTCTTTTTCTTTATGATTGCTTTGTTTATTCAGACTCTTTTGAAGTTCCATATAAATTTTTGGTTTGCTTTTACTATTTCTGTGAAGAATGCCATTTGTATCTTGATGCGGATTGTATTGAATCTATAGTTGGCTTTGGGTAGTAGGTACATAAAATGTTTTTAAGAGATTATTTTGGATGCTCTCTGGTGAATGGATAGTAGGAAGGAGCAAAAGTAGGTCCAGAGAGACTATTGGCTATTGGAATAATGCCAGTTAGTGATAATGATGGCTTGGACTTGAATTATGGTATGAGAAGGAGGAAATTTGTTAGATTCTCAACATGTATTAGGAAGAATTAAGATTTGGTGATAAATTATATGTGGAGGAACAAGAAAATTTGGGAAAAATTCAGAGTAAATTTTAAGGTTTTGGCTTAAGCAATTTGGTACATAGGGATGATTTACAAGGATCGTGAAGATTGGGAAAGGAACAGGTTTGCTTGGAGGAAATCAAGAGTTCTATTTTGACCATGTCATATTTTAAGTGGCTTATTATTAATTCAAACAGCAGGGTCAAGTAAGCTTTGGGGCCTGTGAATATGGAGATGTATAGGCTAGAGATTGCATTTAAAACCATCAAACTAGGAAAGAACACCCAGGGGCAAAGTGTAGAATAAGGGAAGAAACAAGGGCTTTAAGACATAACACTGAATGAAGCCTTCCTACATTTAGAGTTTAGGTAGATTACATGACTGTTGTATTCCTGGTGAGAATCATATCTCTCTGATCCCTTCAGCAAAGGATTTCATGTCCACAATGATCTCGGGAACAATTTTTCCTAAGGACAAATGCTGCCCACCAGTCTCTCAGGTGGAGGCAGATAGGTGTTTGGTGGATGTTATAGAGGAGGCTAAGTTTTTAGAATTCAGTTTTCAAAACCTTGATGAGCACTTGGGTCTGTCCCATCACTCAGTCAGTGGGGCTCCACTATGTTCCAGGTTCCCCATCCTGTAAGGTCATGGGAATGCATATTTTAAAGACACAGTCCATGTCTTTATGGAGCTGAATAAGGTTAAATGCAAGATGCTGTTGAGACATAGAAGAGGGAGTTCTTAACCATGTCTCTGGGTGTCTGACAATACTTCAAAGAGGAGATGATATTTGTGCATGGTAGGAGCTTTTCTAAGGCAATGTTTCTCCATTTGAAATGCATGGTGGTCCTTGAGATGATTTTAGTTGGTGGTCATACATTGATTTTAATGTGTAAGAGAAATATAGGTAAAGATATAAATAGATACAAACAGGTGCATGCACACATTTATAGCATAAACAAATCACAATTTCTCAAACATTAGTATTGTGCCTGAAAAAATGTACACATCCCTACTGATTGGTCTCATTTATATTCAAGAACTCAAAATCTCAGATGGGAAGATAACATTGCCCAGTAAGGTTAATATGCTACCCTACTGTTTCTTTCCTATTGCCAAAATTCTTCTCCTACCTCAAACCTCCACTATTTCATCTCTTCCCCTTTCTCACAGCAAACTCATGACTGTGATTCACCTGTCGCTTAGAAAATATTCACAGTTAGATGGAAAGTCCATTGCCTTCATCCACCAAAGCTACCAACTTACTGACATCTTTACCCATATGCCTTCCTTTTATAATAGATGACATGTCCCTGTTTCTATTAAAGGCTGACATCTCTTCTTGTGCTATGGATATGACTCCTTCCTCCCCATCCTAAAAAATTATGTTTAAATATTTTCATAATGGTCTACAGTAAGGATACTATACAATTGATTCAATTCTCAATTGGTAGGTTATTTACAAACCTTACCACTATAAACAGCACAGCAATAAACATTCATATACATATGAATATATATATTTTTTAGTGGTACTTTTATATGATAAGTTTCCAAATGTAGGATTTATGGGTTGAAAAGTGTTTTTATTTTCAGTTTTGATAGGTATCTGTACATCACTTTCCCAATCATTTGGTTTTAGCTATTCTAGGGCCCGTGCCTTTCCAGGTGAATTTAATTTAATTTATTTTCTTTTATTTAAAAAAATTTAATAACACATTTTATTTAGCCGAATATATCCAAAATATTATGATTGCAACATGTAATCAATATAAAAATATTATTATTTTTTAGATGGTGCATTCTCTTATTGGTGCCACTGAAGGTTTAAAACAGTATTTTTATTGTGGTAAAATACACATGACACAAAATTTACCATTTTAACCATTTTTAATTGAAGCATAGTTGATGTACAATATTATGTAAGTCAGAGGTGTACAATAGAGTGATTCACAATTTTTAAAAGTTATATTCCAAAGTTAAACCATGTTGTAGCATGTACCTGAACCTCATTCCTTTTTGTGGTTGAGTATATATATATATATATACATATTCCATTGAATGTATGTGCCACAATTTGTTTATCCAGTCATCTGTTGATGGATACTTTTCTTGTTTCCACCTTTTGAATATTGTGAATAATCCTGCAATGATAATTGACATACAAATAAATGTTTGTGTCTGTCTTTTTATTCTTGAGTATATATACCTAAGAGCAGAATTGTTTGGGCACGTGGCTTAACTTTCTGAATAACCACCACACTGTCTTACACAGCACCTGCACCATTTTACATGCCCAACAGCAATGTGTGAGTGTCCCAAATTCTCCACATCCTTGCCAACGCTTGCTTGTTTTTTCTTATTATAGCCATCCTAGTAGGTATTAAGTGGTATCAAATTGTGGTTTTGATTTGCATTTCCCTAATGAATAATGATATTGAGTACCTTTTCATATGCTTACCAACGATTTGCATATCTTCTTTGGAGAAATGCCTATTAAAGTCTAACTTTAAAAAATTATATTCCATTTATAGTTATTATAAAATATTGGCTGTATTCCCTGTATTGTACAGTATATCTTTGTAGCTTATTTTACACATAACTGTTTCTACCTCTTAATCCCCTATCCCTATATTGCCCCTCCCCATTTCCTCTTCCCACTGGTAACCACTAGTTTGTTCTCTATACCTGTGAGTCTATTTCTTTTTTGTTATTTTTACTAGTTTCTTTTATTTTTTAGATTCTACATATAAATGATATCACACAGTGTCTTTCTCTGCCTGACTTATTTCACTAAGCATAATACCCTCTACGTCTACCCATATTTTTGCAAATGGTAAAATTTCATTCTTTCTTCTGGTTATTATTCCATTGTATATATATACCACATCTTCTTAATACATTCATCTGTTGATAGACACTTTGGTGGCTTCCATGTCTTAGCTATTGTAAATAATGCTGCTATGGACATTTGGGTGCATGTATCTTTTCAAATTAGTGTTTTCATTGTCTTTGAATACATACCCAAGAGTGGAATTTCTGAATCATATGGTAGTTCTATTTTTAAATTTCTAAGGAATATCCAGAATGTTTTCCATAGTGGGTACACCAATTTACATTCCCACCAACGCTGTATGAGGGTTCCCTTTTCTCTACATCCTCGCCAACATTTGTTATTGTGTTCTTTTTGATAATAGCCATTTTGAGAAGTAAGGTGCTGTATCATTAATTTTGATTTGCATTTCGCTGATGATTACTGATGTCGAGCACCTTTTCATGTGCCAGCTGGTCATCTATATGTCCTCTTTGGAAAAATGTTTATTCAGGTTTCTGCCCATTTTTAAATTAGGTTGTTTGTTTGATTTTTATATTGAGTTGCATGAACTGTTTATATATTGATATTTTGGATATTAATTATTTATTGGTCATATCATTTGCAAATATTTTCTCCCATTTATTAGATTGTCTTTTCATTTTGTTTATGGTTTCCATTGCTGTGCAAAAGCTTTTAAGTTTAAATAGTTTAAAAGTTTGTTTATTTTCTTTTTTTTTTCAAGGATGTTGGTTTTATTTTATTTATTTTTTAAAACATTTTATTGGAGTATAATTGCTTTACAATGGTGTGTTAGCTTCTGCTTTATAACAAAGTGAATCAGGTATACATATACATATATTCCCATATCTCATCCCTCTTGCATCTTGCAGAGCTGTGCAAAAGCTTTGAAGTTTCATTAGGTCCCATTTGTTTATTTTTATATTTTCGATTTCTGTAGGAGGTGGGTCAAAAAGGATCTTGCTGTGATTTATGTCATAGAGTGTTCTGCCGATGTTTTCCTCTAAGAGTTTGATACTGTCTGGCCTTACATTCAGGCCTTTAATCCATTTTGAGTTTATTTTTGTGTATGGTGCTAAGGAGTGCTCTAATTTTATTCTTCTACATGTAGCTGTCCACTTTTCCCAGTACCACTTATTGAAGAGGCTGTCTTTTCTCCACTGTATATTCTTGCCACCTTCATCAAAAATAAGGTGACCATATGTGCGTGGGTTTATCTCTGGGTTTTGTATCCTGTTTCATTGATATATATTTCTGTTTCTGTGTCAGTACCATACTGTCTTCATTACTGTAGCTTTGTAGTATACTCAGAAGGCAGGGAGGCTGATTCCTCCAGCTCCGTTTCTCGTTCTCAAGATTGCTTTCGTTATTCATGGTCTTTTGTGTTTCCATTCAAATTGTGAAATTTTGTTCTAGTTCTGTGAAAAATGCTAGTGGTAGTTTGATGGGGATCGCATTGAATCTGTAGATTGCTTTGGGACTATAGTCATTTTCACAATGTTGACACTTCCATCCCAAGAACATGGTATATCACTCCATCTATATATTTGTATCATCTTTAATTTCTTTCATCAGTGTCATAATTTTCTGTATACAGGTGTTTTGTCTCCTTAGGTAGGTTTTTCCTACATATGTTATTCTTTTTGTTGCAATGGTAAATGAGAGTATTTTCTTTTTTTTTTTAACATCTTTATTGGGGTATAATTGCTTTATGATGGTATGTTAGTTTCTGCTTTATAACAAAGTGAGTCAGTTATACATATACATATGTTCCCATATCTCTTCCCTCTTGCGTCTCCCTCCCTCCCACCCTCCCTATCCTACCCCTCCAGGCGGTCACAAAGCACTGAGCTGATCTCCCTGTGCCATGCAGCTGCTTCCCACGAGCTATCTACCTTTCGTTTGTTAGTGTGTATATGTCCATGACTCTCTCTTGCCCTGTCACAGCTCACCCTTCCCCCTCCCCATATCCTCAAGTCCGTTCTCCAGTAGGTCTGTGTCTTTATTCCTGTCTTACCCCTGGGTTCTTCATGAAAATTTTTTTTCTTCTTAAATTCCATATATATGTGTTAGCATATGGTATTTGTCTTTCTCTTTCTGACTTACTTCACTCTGTATGACAGACTCTAGGTCTATCCACCTCATTACAAATAGCTCAATTTTGTTTCTTTTTATGGCTGAGTAATATTCCATTGTATATATGTGTCACATCTTCTTTATCCATTCATCCGGTGATGGGCACTTAGGTTGTTTCCATCTCTGGGCTATTGTAAATAGAGCTGCAATGAACATTCTGGTACATGACTCTTTATGGATTTTGGTTTTCTCAGGGTATATGCCCAGTAGTGGGATTTCTGGGTCATATAGTAGTTCTATTTGTAGTTTTTAAGGAACCTCCATACTGTTCTTCATAGTGGCTGAACGAATTCACATTCCCACCAGCAGTGCAAGAGTGTTCCCTTTTCTCCACACCCTCTCCAGCATTTATTGTTTCTAGATTTTTTGATGATGGCCATTCTGACTGGTGTGAGATGATATCTCATTGTAGTTTTGATTTGCATTTTTCTAATAATTAATGATGTTGAGCATTCTTTCATGTGTTTGTTGGAAATCTGTATATCTTCTTTGGAGAAATGTCTATTTAGGTCTTCTGCCCATCTTTGGATTGGGTTGTTTGTTTTTTCCTTATTGAGCTGCATGAGCTGCTTGTAAATTCTGGAGATTAATCCTTTGTCAGTTGCTTCATTTGCAAATGTTTTCTCCCATTCTGAGGGTTGTCTTTTGGTCTTGCTTATGGTTTCCTTTGTTGTGCAAAAGCTTTGAAGTTTCATTAGGTCCCATTTGTTTATTTTTGTTTTTATTTCCATTACTCTAGGAGGTGGGTCAGAAAGGATCTTGCTGTGATTTATGTCATAGAGTGTTCTGCCTATGTTTTCCTCTAAGAGTTTGATAGTTTCTGGCCTTACATTTAGGTCTTTAATCCATTTTGAGCTTATTTTTGTGTATGGTGTTAGGGAGTGATCTAATCTCATACTTTTACATGTATCTGTCCAGTTTTCCCAGCACCACTTACTGAAGAGGCTGTCCTTTCTTCACTGTACATTCCTGCCAACTTTATCAAAGATAAGGTGACCATATGTGAGTGGGTTTATCTCTGGGCTTTCTATCCTGTTCCATTGATCTCTCTTTCTGTTCTTGTGCCAGTACCATGCTGTCTTGATTACTGTAGCTTTGTAGTATAGTCTGAAGTCAGGGAGCCTGATTCCTCCATCTCCTTTTATCGTTCTCAAGATTGCTTTGGCAATTCGGGGTCTTTTGTGAATCCATACAAATTGTGAAATTTTTTGTTCTAGTTCTGTGAAAAATGCCAGTGGTAGTTTGATAGGATTGCATTGAATCTATAGATTGCTTTGGGTAGGAGAGTCATTTTCACAATGTTGATTCTTCCAATCCAAGAACATGGTATATCTCTCCATCTATTTGTATCATCTTTAATTTGTTTCATCAGTGTCTTATAATTTTCTGCATACAGGTCTTTTGTCTCCTTAGGTAGGTTTTTTTTTTTTTTTCCTTAGGTAGGTTTATTCCTAGATATTTTATTCTTTTTGTTGCAATGGTAAATGGGACTGTTTTCTTGATTTCACTTTCAGATTTTATGTCATTAGTATATAGGAATGCCAGAGATTTCTGTGCATTAGTTTTGTATCCTGGTACTTTACCAAATTCATTGATTAGCTCTAGTAGTTTTCTGGTAGCATCTTTAGGATTCTCTATGTATAGTATCATGTCATCTGCAAACAGTGACAGCTTTACTTCTTCTTTTCCAATTTGGATTCCTTTTATTTCCTTTTCTTCTCTGATTGCTGTGGCTAAAACTTCCAAAACTATGTTGAATAAGAGTGGTGAGAGTGGGCAACCTCGTCTTGTTCCTGATCTTAGTGGAAATGCTTTCAGTTTTTCACCATTGAGGATGATGTTGGCTGTGGGCTTGTCATATATGGCTTTTATTATGTTGAGGAAAGTTCCCTCTATGCCTACTTTCTGGAGGGTTTTTATCATAAATGGGTGTTGAATTTTGTCAAAAGCTTTCTCTGCATCTATTGAGATGATCATATGGTTTTTCTCCTTCAATTTGTTAATATGGTGTATCACATTGATAGATTTGTGTATATTGAAGAATCCTTGCATTCCTGGAATAAACCCGACTTGATCATGTTGTATGTTCCTTTTAATGTGCTGTTGGATTCTGTTTGCTAGTATTTTGTTGAGGATTTTTGCATCTATGTTCATCAGTGATATTGGCCTGTAGTTTTCTTTCTTTGTGACATCCTTGTCTGGTTTTGGTATCAAGGTGAAGATGGCCTCGTAGAAGGAATTTGGGAGTGTTCTTCCTTCTGCTATATTTTGGAAGAGTTTGAGAAGTATAGGTGTTAGCTCTTCTCTAAATGTTTGATAGAATTCGCCTGTGAAGCCATCTGGTCCTGCGGTCTTTTTTGTTGGAATATTTTTAATCACAGTTTCAATTTCCGTGCTTGTGATTGGTCTGTTCATATTTTCTATTTCTTCCTGATTCAGTTTTGGCAGGTTGTGCATTTCTAAGAATTTGTCCATTTCTTCCAGATTGTCCATTTTATTGGCATAGAGTTGCTTGTAGTAATCTCTCATGATCTTTTTTATTTCTGCCATGTCTGTTGTTACTTCTCCGTTTTCGTTTCTAATTCTATTGATTTGAGTCTTCTCTCTTTTTTTCTTGATGAGTCTGACGAGTGGTTTATCTATTGTGTTTATCTTCTCAAAGAACCAGCTTTTAGTTTTATTGATCTTTGCTATTGTTTCCTTCATTCTTTTTCATTTATTTCTGATCTGATTTTTATAATTTCTTTCCTTCTGCTAGCTTTTGGGTTTTTTTGTTCTTTCTCTAATTGCTTGAGGTGCAAGGTTAGGTTGTTTATTTGAGATGTTTCCTGCTTCTTAAGGTGGGCTTGTATTGCTATAAACTTCCCTCTTAGAACTGCTTTTGCTGCATCCCATAGGTTTTGGGTCGTTGTGTCTCCATTGTCATTTGTTTCTAGGTATTTTTTTATTTCCTCTTTGATTTCTTCAATGATCACTTCATTATTAAGTAGTGTATTGTTTAGCCTCCATGTGTTTGTATTTTTTACAGATCTTTTCCTGTAATTGATATCTAGTCTCATGGCGTTGTGGTCAGAAAAGTTACTTGATACAACTTCAATTTTCTTAACTTTACCAAGGCTTGATTTGTGACACAAGATATGATCTATCCTGGAGAATGTTCCATGAGCACTTGAGAAAAATGTGTATTCTGTTGTTTTTGGATGGAGTGTCCTATAAATATCAATTAAGTCCATCTTGTTTAATGTATCATTTAAAGCTTGTGTTTCCTTATTGATTTTCATTTTGAATGATCTGTCCATGGGTGAAAATGGGGTGTTAAAGTCCCCTACTATGAATGTGTTACTGTCGATTTCCCCTTTTATGGCTGTTAGTATTTGCCTTATGTATTGAGGTGCTCCTATGTTGGGTGCATAAATATTTACAATTGTTATATCTTCTTCTTGTATCGATCCCTTGATCATTATGTAGTGTCCTTCTTTGTCTATTCTAATAGTCCTTATTTTAAAGTCTATTTTTTCTGATATGAGAATTGCTACTCCAGCTTTCTTTTGGTTTCCATTTGCATGGAATATCTTTTTCCATCCCCTTACTTTCAGTCTGTACGTGTCTCTAGGTCTGAAGTGGGTCTCTTGTAGAGAGCATATGTAAGGGTCTTGTTTTTGTATCCATTCAGCCAGTCTGTGTCTTTTGGTGGGAGCATTTAGTCCATTTACATTTAAGGTAATTATCGATATGTATGTTCCTATTCCCATTTTCTAAATTGTTTTGGGTTCCTTATTATAGGTCTTTTCCTTCTCTTGTGTTTCTTCTCTAGAGAAGTTCCTTTAGTATTTGTTGTAAAGCTGGTTTGGTGGTGCTGAACTCTCTCAGCTTTTGCTTGTCTGTAAAGGTTTTAATTTCTCCATCAAATCTGAATGAGATCCTTGCTGGGTAGAGTAGTCTTGGCTGCAGGTTTTTCTCCTTCATCACTTTCAGTATGTCCTGCCACTCCCTTCTGGCTTGTAGGGTTTCTGCTGAGAGATCAGCTGTTAACCTTATGGGAATTCCCTTGTATGTTATTTGTTGTTTTTCCTTTGCTGCTTTTAATATGCTTTCTTTGTATTTCATTTTTGACAGTTTGATTAATATGTGTCTTGGCGTATTTCTGCTTGGATTTATCCTGTATTGGGAGAGTGTTTTCTTAATTTCACTTCCAGATTTTTCATCATTAGTGTATAGGAATGCCAGGGATTTCTGTGTATTAATTTGGTATCCTGCTACTTTACCAAATTCATTGATTAGCTCTAGTAGTTTTCTGGTAGCATCTTTAGGATTCTCTATGAAGAGTATCATGTCATCTGCAAACAGTAACAGCTTTACTCCTTTTTTTTCCGATTAGGATTCCTTTTGTTTCTTTTTCTTCTCTGATTGCTGTGGCTAAAACTTCCAAAACAATGTTGAATAATAGTGGTGAGAGTGGGCAACCTTGTCTTGTTCCTGATCTTAGTGGAAATGGTTTCAGTTTTTCACCATTGAGGATGATGTTGACTGTGGGTTTGTCATATATGGCCTTTATTATGTTGAGGAAAGTTCCCTCTATGCCTACTTTCTGCAGGGTTTTTATCATAAATGGGTGTTCAATTTTAGCAAAAGCTTTCTCTGCATCAATTTAGAAGATCATATTGTTTTTCTTCTTCAGTTTGTTAATATGGTGTATCACGTTGATTGATTTGCGTATATTGAAGAATCCTTGCATTCCTGGAATAAACCCGACTTGATCACGGTGCATGATCCTTTTATTGTGCTGTTGGATTCTGTTTGCTAGTATTTTGTTGAGGATTTTTTCATCTATGTTCATCAGTGATATTGGCCTGTAGTTTTCTTTCTTTTTGACGTCTTTGTCTGGTTTTGGTATCAAGGTGATGGTGGCCTCGTACAATGAGTTTGGGAGTGTTCCAACCTCTGCCATATTTTGGAAGAGTTTGAGAAGGATAGGTATTAGCTGTTCTCTTCATGTTTGATAGAATTCGCCTGTGAAGCCATCTGGTCCTGGGCTTTTGTTTTGGAAGATTTTTAATCACAGTTTCAATTTCAGTGCTTGTGATTGGTGTATTCATATTTTCTATTTCTTCCTGGTTCAGTCTCGGCAGGTTGTGCCTTTCTAAGAAGTTGTCTGATTCTTCCAGGTTGTCCATTTTATTGGCATATAGTTGCTTGTAGTAATCTCTCATGATCATTTGTATTTCTACAGTGTCTGTTGTTACTTCTGTTTTTTCATTTGTAATTCTACTGATTTGAGTTTTCTCCCTTTTTTCTTTTTTTTTTTTTTTTTTTATTGGTACAAGTGAATAATACAGTCCTTTATTACCATAAAAATGGTAGCACTTCCCAAAGTTGATCATGATTAAAAGTAGTTCCATGGTTGAAAACACTACTCCACCACACAGATATCAGAACAGAGAGACAGCAAGGGGAAAATAGACACATACCGAAAGGGAGGTCAGGGGAAAAGTTAGCAAAAACAGGATGCTACAGATTGGTGGGAGATAACAGTGGAACCGCTTTTAGAAGCGGCTGATGTGAGTAAATGAAGGGATGCAGTAACCTGGCAGCCCCATATTCTACAAAACAAATGAGAACATGTATGCTCCACTTGGAGGGACATCCACTTTCCCCTTAGAAGAAGTCATTTATAAAAGAGCAAATTGGTGATTTGTACTTATAGACTGGACCCTTTTCAAGCCTCTGTCAAGGAGTGATAAATTATTGAAGCATAGTTTTATTTTTGGTGTGCAGTAATACCTTGTGAAATGTTTCTGTTCACCTTTCCTAAGTTATTAATTAAAAAATAATTGTTTCCAATTACTCTGTGACCTTTAAGCTAAAACCAGACAAAATACCACACATGCCTCTCCAGGCCCAGCACCGCCCCTTCCCTCCCCTCCTTCCCCATCCTGCCCGCACATCCTTCAACCAGGAAACTGTTGAAACTCACACGGCGCTCCTGGAACAGGACTGCTGCTTAGAAGGGAGAGGGGCGGAGGAGGAAGGCCAACACGATGGTCACACAATTGTCTGGTGTTCGTTCAACCGCAGTGCCCAGATGTGTTTGTTGTTCCGAGAGAAAGCGTGAACTGTTCAGGGAATACAGCAGGGTTGTGGAAACGTCATGAATAGAGTGGGAAACCCTCTCGGCAGGAGCCACATGACACAGAGAGGCTGCCTCGTGCCAAGCAACGTGGACACTTGTGCTCTGATGAGGTCACATCAAACCCAGCTGGGACTGGAGAGAAAGGCTTCCCGGGAGCCCCTCCCTAAGCCAGAGCGCAGAGAAATTCTTCCAGTCATAGCAGAGCAACTGGAACCTGAATGAGTTTACAAATTCCAGGCCTCGCTTTCCACCGTGTTCACAAAGTGAGAGGACGGCGTGGATGGCCCGGACTCCGTCACCCACCGCGTGAACCGCCCGGGGGAGATGTAAGATGAGTGCGCACAGACTTGGCTTAAAAGGAACGTTTACACCTACACCTAGCATGTTCGAACCTTTAGAATCTCTCCCCCAGCTCAATTCGGATTCCCACTCCTTTTGCAGAAGTGCCACGGTTAGACGCCCAATTCTATTTCCTATCAAGATAATGGAAACAGAGGCTGAGCATCTGGTCTCAGGGAACCTTTTCAGCCTGAGACTGAAACTGGATGCCTCGTGGAACATTTTCCCTCAAGCATTCTGTACGGTGAACAGAGCAGGAGAGAGGAAGCCGTCTCTACAAATGTTTTAATTGTCCTCACGTCCATCATTTCAGTCAATCCCACAAGCAAAGCAGGCAAATCAAATGGTGTTGTTTGAGACTTCAGTTACAAATCATGCAGGGAGAAAGATTTTCTCTTTTTTGAAAATTCTTTTTGCTTTCTGCTCACTGACATAGAGGTAAAAGAAAATGACTGCAACTTAAATATGAAAGAACTCTTTACAATTAAATCCACAATTTTATACATTTATCTCACTCACGTGTCAGTGAAAAATCACCAACTATGACAAAATAGGACAAATTATATGACAGAAGAACCAAAAAACTTAATAAAAAACATATCCGAGTGTGAAAAGTATGGCACTCTAGGTGTCTTCACATCCTCCTCTTCTGTGTACTTATGTACAACACATTGTTTCCTCGGATAAATGCATCCCCGTACTTATTCTTCAGCTGTCCATTTACATACTCCTCTGTCTGCTCCAAGGCTATATTCATATAGCCATCCAGGCAAGCCAGGACCCCTCGGTAATCCACTCCGGAATTTAATTTTACCACGACTGGTCGTCCGATGATTTGCTTCAGGAAGTCACTGGGTGTTTGCTTCCGCAGACTCATTTTAACAATCCTGATCAGAAATCTCGCGGCCGGGATCAGCACCCCGACTCCGGGCACCCCACAAGCCCGGCCTCCGCCGATCAACCCTCTCCCTTTTTTCTTGATGTGTCTGGCTAATAGTTTATCAATTTTGTTTATCATCTCAGACAACAAGTTTTTAGTTTTATTGATCTTTGCTATCATTTTCTTCATTTCTTTTTCATTTATTTCTGATCTGATTTTTATGATTTCTTTCCTTTTGCTAACTTTGGGGGTTTTTTTTTGTTCTTCTTTCTCTAATTGCTTGAGGTGCAAGGTTAGGTTGTTTATTTGAGATGTTTCCTGCTTCTTAAGGTGGGCTTGTATTGCTATAAACTTCCCCCTTAGAACTGCTTTTGCTGCACCCTATAGGTTTTGGGTCATCGTATTTTCATTGTCATTTGTTTCTAGGTATTTTTTAATTTTCTCTTTGATTTCTTCAGTTATCTCTTGGTTATTTAGTAGTGATTTATTTAGCTTCCATGTGCTTGCATTTTTACAGTTTTTTTCCTGTAATTGATATCTAGTCTCATAGCGTTGTGGTTGGAAAAGATAGTTTATACAGTTTCAATATTGCTAAATTTACCAAGGCTTGATTTGTGACCCAAGATATGACCTATCCTGAAGAATGTTCCATGAGCACTTGAGAAGAAAGTGTATTCTGTTGTTTTTGCATGGAATGTCCTTTAAATATCAATAGAGTCCATCTTGTTTAATGTATCATTTAAAGCTTGTGTTTCTTTATTTATTTTCCTTTTGGATGATCTGTCCGTTGGTGAAAGTGGGGTATTAAAGTCTCCTACTATGATTGTGGTACTGTCGATTTCCCCTTTTATGGCTGTTAGTATTTGCCTTATGTTTTGAGGTGCTCCTATGTTGGGTTCATAAATATTTACAATTGATATATCTTCTTCCTGGATTGATCCCTTGATCATTATATAGTGTCCTTCTTTGTCTCTTGTAATAGTCTTAGTTTTAAAGTCTATTTTTTCTGATATGAGAATTGCTACTCCAGATTTCTTTCGATTTCCACTTGTATGGAATATGTTTTTCCATCCCCTCACTTTCAGTCTGTATGTTTCCTTCAGTATGAAGTGGGTATCTTGTAGACAGCATATATACGGGTCTTGTTTTTGTATCTATTCAGCCAATCTGTGTCTTTTTGTGGGAGCATTTAGTCCATTTACATTTAAGGTAATTATCGATATGTGTGTTCCTGTTACCATTTTCTTAATTGTTTTGGGTTTTTTATTGTAGGTCTTATCCTTCTCTTGTTTTTCCTGCCTAGAGAAGTTCCTTTAGCATTTGTTGTAAAGGTGGTTTGGTGGTGCTGAATTCTCTTATATTTTCTTCTCTGTAAAAGTTTTAATTTCTCCGTCGAATCTGAATAGAATCACTGCTGGGTAGAGTAATATTGGTTGTAGGTTTTTCCCTTTCATCACTTTAAATATGTCCTGCCAGTCCCTTCTGGCTAGCAGCGTTTCTGCTTAGAAATCAGCTGCTAACCTTATGGGGATTCCCTTGTATATTATTTATTCCCTTTCCCTTGCTGCTTTTAATACTTTTCCTTTGTATTTAATTTTTGATAGTTTTTTTTAACATCTTTATTGGAGTATAATTGCCTTACAATGTTGTGTTCCTTTCTGCTTTATAACAAAGTGAATCAGTTATACATATACATATGTTCCCATATCTCTTCACTCTTACATCTCCCTCCCACCCACCCTCCTTGTGCCACCCCTACACACAAAGCACAGAGCTGATCTCCCTGTGCTATGCGGCTGCTTCCCACTAGCTATCTAACTTAGGTTTGGTAGTGTATATATGTCCATGCCTCTCTCTCACTTTCTCACACCTTACACCTCCCCCTCCCCATATCCTCAAGTCCATTCTCTAGTAAGTCTGTGTCTTTGTTCCTCTCTTACCACTAGGTTCTTCATGACATTTTCTTACTTAAATTCTATACATATGTGTTAGCATACGGTATTTGTCTCTCTCTTTCTGACTTACTTCATTCTGTATGACAGACTGTAGGTCTATCCACCTCATTACAAATAGCTCAAATTCGTTTCTTTTTATGGCTGAGTAATATTCCATTGTATATATGTGCCACATCTTCTTTATCCATTCATCCGATGATGGACACTTAGGTTGTTTCCATCTCTGGGCTATTGTAAATAGAGCTGCAATGAACATTTTGCTACATGACTCTTTTTGAATTATGGTTTTTTCACTGTATATGCCCAGTAGGGGGATTGCTGGGGCATATGAAAGTTCCATTTGTAGTTTTTTAAGGAAACTCCATACTGATCTCCATAGTGGCTATATCAATTTACATTCCCAACAACATTGCAAGAGGGTTCCCTTTTCTCCACACCCTCTCCAGCATTTATTGTTTCTAGATTTTTTGATGATGGCCATTCTGACTGGTGTGAGATGACATCTCATTGTAGTTTTGATTTACATTTCTCTAATGATTAATGATGTTGAGCATTCTTTCATGTGTTTCTTGGCAGTCTGTATATCTTCTTTGGAGAAATGTCTATTTAGGTCTTCTGCCCATCTTTGGATTGGGTTGTTTGCTTTTATGTTATAGAGCTGCATGAGCTGCTTATAAATTTTGGAGATTAATCCTTTGTCAGTTGCTTCATTTGAAAATATTTTCTCACATTCTGAGGGTTGGCTTTTGATCTTGTTTATGATTTCCTTTTCTGTGCCAAAGCTTTGAATTTTCATTAGGTCCCATTTGTATTTTTTTGCTTTTAATTCCATTTCTCTAGGAGGTGGGTCAAAAAGGATCTTGCTGTGATTTATGTCATAGAGTGTTCTGCCTACGTTTTTCTCTAAGAGTTTGATAGTTTCTGGCCTTACATTTAGGTCTTTAATCCACTTTGAGCTTATGTTTTTGTATGCTGTTAGGGAGTGATCTAATCTCATACTTTTACATGTACCTGTCAAGTTTTCCCAGCACCACTTATGGAAGAGGCTGTCCTTTCTTCACTGTACATTCCTGCCTCCTTTGTCAAAGATAAGGTGATCATATGTGCATGGGTTTATCTCTGGGCTTTCTATCCTGTTCCATTGATCCATGTTTCTGTTTTTGTGCTGGTACCATACTATCTTGATTACTGTAGCTTTGTATTATAGTCTGAAATCAGGGAGCCTTATTCTTCAAGCTCCATTTTTGGTTCTCAAGATTGCTTTGGCTATTCTGGCTCTTTTGTGTTTCCATACAAATTGTGAAATTTTTTCTTCTAGTTCTGTGAAAAATGCCAGTGGTAGTTTGATAGGATTGCATTGAATCTGTAGATTGCTTTGGGTAGTAGAGTCATTTTCACAATGTTGATTCTTCCAATCTAAGAACATGGTATATCTCTCCATCTATTTGTATCATCTTTAATTTCTTTCATCACTGTCTTATAATTTTCTGCATACAGGTCTTTTGTCTCCTTAGGTAGGTTTATTCCTAGATATTTTATTCTTTTTGTTGCAATGGTAAATGGGACTGTTTTCTTGATTTCACTTTCAGATTTTTCACCATTACTATATAGGAATGCCAGCGATGTTGGTGCATTAATTTTGTATCCTGGTACTTTACCAAATTCATTGATTAGCTCTAGAAGTTTTCTGGTAACATCTTTAGGATTCTCTATGTATAGTATCATGTCATCTGCAAACAGTGACAGCTTTACTTCTTCTTTTCCAATTTGGATTCCTTTTATTTCCTTTTCTTCTCTGATTGCTGTGGCTAAAACTTCCAAAACTATGTTGAATAAGAGTGGTGAGAGTGGGCAAACTTGTCTTGTTCCTGATCTTAGTGGAAATGCTTTCAGTTTTTCACCATTGAGGATGATGTTGGCTATGGGCTTGTCATATATGGCCTTTATTATGTTGAGGAAATTTCCCTCTATGCCTACTTTCTGCCGGATTTCTATCATAAATGGGTGTTGAATATTGTCAAAATCTTTCTCTGCATCTATTGTGATGATCTTATGTTTTTTCTCCTTCAATTTGTTAATATGGTGTATCACGTTGATTGGTTTTCATATATTGAAGAATCCTTGCATTCCTGGAATAAACCCACTTGATCATGGTGTATGATCCTTTTAATGTGCTGTTGCATTGCTTGCTAGTATTTTGTTAAGAATTTTTCATCTATGTTCATCAGTGTTATTGGCCTTTAGTTTTCTTTCTTTGTGACATCGTTGTCTGGTTTTGGTATTAAGGTGATGGTGGCCTCATAGAATGAGTTTTCGAGTGATCCTTCCTCTGCTATATTTTGGAAGAGTTTGAGAAGAGTAGGTGTTAGCTCTTCTCCAAATGTTTGATACAATTCGCCTGTGAAGCCATCTGGTCCTGGGCTTTTGTTTATTGGAAGATTTTTAATCACAGTTTCAATTTCAGTGCTTGTGATTGGTGTGTTCATATTTTCTATTTCTTCCTGATTCAGTCTTGGCAGTTTGTGCATTTCTAAGAATTTGTCCGTTTCTTCCAGGTTGTTCAGTTTATTGGCATAGAGTTGCTTGTAGTAATCTCTCATGATCTTTTGTATTTCTGCACTGTCAGTTGTTACTTCTCCTTTTTCATTTCTAACTCTATTGATCTGTGTCTTCTCCCTTTTTTTCTTGATCAATCTGGCTAATGGTTTATCAGTTTTGTTTTTCTTCTCAAGGAACCAGCTTTTAGTTTTATTGATCTTTGCTATTGGTTCCTTCATTTCTTTTTCATTTTTTTCTGATCTGATCTTTATCATTTCTTTCTTTCTGCTAACTTTGGGATTTTTTTGTTCTTCTTTCTCTAATTGCTTTAGGTGCAAGGTTAGGTAGTTTATTCGAGATGTTATCTGTTTCTTAAGGTAGGATTGTGTTGCTATAAACTTCCCTGTTAGAACTGCTTCTGCTGCATCCCATTTGTTTTGGGTCATCGTGTCTCCATTGTCATTTGTTTCTAGGTATTTTTTGATTTCCTCTTTGATTTCTTCAGTGATCACTTCGTTATTAGGTAGTGTATTGTTTAGCCTCCATGTGTGTGTATTTTTTACAGACCTTTTCCTGTAATTGATATCTAGTCTCATAGTATTGTGGTCTGAAAAGATACTTGATATAATTTCAATTTTCTTAAATTTACCAAGGCTTGATTTATGACCCAAGATATGATCTATCCTGGAGAATGTTCCATGAACACTTGAGAAAAATGTGTATTCTGTTGTTGTTGGATGGAATGTCCTATAAATATCAATTAAGTCCATCTGGTCTGTTGTGTCATTAAAGCTTGTGTTTCCTTATTGATTTTCGTTTTGGATAATCTGTCCATGGGTGAAAGTGGGGTGTTAAAGTCCCCTACTATGAATGTGTTACTGTCGATTTCCCCTTTTATGGCTGTTCGTATTTGCCTTATGTATTGAGGTACTCCGATATTGGGTGCATAAATATTTCAATTGTTATATCTTCTTTTTGGATAAATCCCTTGATCACTATGTAGTGTCCTTCTTTGTCTGTTCTAATCGTCTTCATTTTAAAGTCTACTTTGGCTGATATGAGAATTGCTACTCCAGCTTTCTTTTGGTTTCCATTTGCATGGAATATCTTTTTCCATCCTCTTACTTTCAGTTGTATGTGTCACTAGGTCTGAAGTGGGTCTCTTGTAGACAGCATATATATGGGTCTCGTTTTTGTATCTATTCAGCCAATCTGTGTCTTTTGGAGGTAGCATTTAGTCCATTTACATTTAAGGTAATTATCAATATGTATGTTTCTATTCCCATTTTCTTAATTGTTTTGTGTTCGTTATTGTAGGTCTTTTCCTTCTTTTGTGTTTCTTGCCTAGAGAAGTTTTTATAGCATTTGTTGTAAATCTGGTTTGGTGGTGCTGAACTCTCTCAGCTTTTGCTTGTCTGTAAAGGTTTTAATTTCTCCATCAAATCTGAATGAGAGCCTTGCTGGGTAGAGTAATCTTGGTTGCAGGTTTTTGTCCTTCATCACTTTAAATATGTCCTGCCACTCCCTTCTGGCTTGCAGAGTTTTTGATGAAAGATCAGCTGTTAACCTTATTGGGATTCCCTTGTCTCTTATTTGTTGTTTTTCCCTTGCTGCTTTTAATATGTTTTCTTCGTATTTCATTTTTGACAGTTTGATTAATGTGTGTCTTGGTGTATTTCTCCTTGGATTTATCCTGTATGGGACTCTCTGTGCTTCCTGGACCTGATTAGCTCTTTCCTTTCCCATATTAGGGAAGTTTTCAACCATAATCTCTTCAAATATTTTCTCAGTCTCTTTCTTTTTCTCTTCTTCTTCTGGAACCCCTATAATTCGAATGTTGGTGTGTTTAATGTTTTCCCAGAGGTCTCTGAGACTGTCCTCCGTTTTTTTCATTCTTTTTTCTTTATTCTGCTCTGCAGTAGTTATATCCACTATTTTATCTTCCAGGTCACTTATCCGTTCTTCTGCCTCAGTTATTCTGCTATTGATCCCATCTAGAGTATCTTTCATTTCATTTATTGTGTTGTTCATCATTGTTTGTTTCATCTTTAGTTCTTCTAGGCCCTTGTTAAATGTTTCTTGCATTTTGTCTATTGTATTTCCAAGATTTTTGATCACCTTTACTATCATTATTTTGAATTCTTTATCAGGTAGACTGCCTATTTCTTCTTCATTTGTTAGGTCTGTTGGGTTTTTATCTTGCTCCTTCATCTACTGTGTGTTTCTCTGTCTTCTCATTTTGCTTGTCTTACTGTGTTTGTGGTCTCCTTTTTGCAGGCTGCAGGTTCCTAGTTCCCGTTGTTTTTGGTGTCTGTCCCCAGTGGCTAAGGTTGGTTCAGTGGGTTGTGTAGGCTTCGTGGTGGAGAGGACTAGTGCCTGTATTCTGGTGGATGAGGCTGGATCTTGTCTTTCTGGTGGGTAGGTCCATGTCTTGTTGTGTGTTTGGGGGTGTCTGTGGACTTATTATGATTTTAGGCAGCCTCTCTGCTAATGGGTGGTGTTGTGTTCCTGTCTTGCTAGTTGTTTGACATAGGATGTCCAGCACTGTAGCTTGCTGGTCATTGAGTTAAGCTGGGTGCTAGTGTTGTGATGGAGCTCTCTGGGAGATTTTTGCCATTTGATCTTATGTGGAGCTGGGAGTTCTCTTCTGGACCAGTGTCCTGCAGTTGGCTCTCCCACCTCAGAGACACAGCACTGACTTTTGGCTGTAGCACCAAGAGCCTTTCATCCCCACAGCTCAAAATAAAAGGGAGAAAATTAGAAAGAAAGAATTAGTAGAAGTAGAAAGAAAGAAAGAATAAAATAAAATAAAATAAGATAAAATATAATAAAGTTATTAAAGTAAAAAATAATTATTAAGAGAAAAAAAATTTAAAAACAAACAAAAAAAAACTCGACAGATAGAACCCTAGGGTAAATGGTGGAAGCAAAGCTATACAGACAAAATCTCACACAGAAGCATACATATACACACTCTCAAAAAGAGGAAAAGGGGAAAAAATCATAAATTTTGCTCTCAAAGTCCACCTCCTCAATTTGGGGTGATTCGTTGTCTATTCATGTATTCCACAGATGCAGGGTACATCAAGCTGATTGTGCAGCTTTAATCCACTGGTTCTGAGGCTGGTGGGACAGATTTCCCTTTCTCTTCTTTGTTCTCACATCTCCCAGGGCTCAGCTTCGGATTTGGCCCTGCATCTGTGTGTAGGTAGTCGGAAGGTGTCTGTTCTTCACTCAGGACGGGGTTAAAGGAGCAGCTGCTTCGGGGACTCTGGCTCACTCAGGCCATGGGGGAGGGAAGGGCACGGAGTGCAGGGCAAGCCTGTGGCGGCAGAGGCCAGTGTGACGTTGCACCAGCCTGAGGCGTGCCGTGCATTCTCCTGGGGAAGTTGTCCCTGGATCCCGGGACCCCGGTAGTGGCAGGGTGCACAGCCTCCCTGGAAGGGTTGTGTGGATAGTGACCTGTGCTCGCACACAGGCTTCTTGGTGGTGGCAGCAGCAGCCTTAGCATCTCATGCCCGTCTCTGTGGTCCACGCTTTTAGCCGTGGCTCACGCCCATCTCTGGTTCTCCTTTATGCAGCACTCTTAATCCCCTCTCCTCACGCACCAGGAAACAAAGAGGCAAGAAAATGTCTCTTGCCTCTTCGGCTGGTCCCGGACTCCCAGCTAGCCATCGCGCACTAGCCCCCTGCAGGCTGTGTCCACGCCACCAATCCCAGTCCTCACCCTGAGCTCCAAACAAAGCCCGAGTCTCAGCTCCCAGCCCCGCCCTCCCCGGTAGGTGAGCAGACAAGCCTTTCAGGCTGTTAAGTGCTGTTCGGCACTGATCCTCTGTGCAGGAATCTCTCCGCTTTGCCCTCCGCACCCCTGCTGCTGTTCTCTCCTCCGCGGTTTGGAAGCTTTCCCCCTCTGCCACCCAGTCTCCGCTGGTGAAAGGGCTCCCAGTGTGTGGAAACCTTTCCTCCTTCACAGCTCCCTCCCACTGGTGCAGGTCCCGTCCCTATTCTTTTATCTCTGTTTATTCTTTTTTCTTTTGCCCTACCCATGTACGTGGGGAGTTTCTTGCCTTTTGGGAGGTCTGAGGTCTAATGCCAGCGTTCAGTAGGTGTTCTGTAGGAGTTGTTCCACGTGTAGATGTATTTCTGGTGTATCTGTGGGGAGGAAGGTGATCTCCGCATCTTACTCTTCTGGCATCTTCCCCTCCAAACACCAATTTTTGATAGTTTGTTTAATATGCATCTTTGTATGTTTATCCTCGGACTTATCCTGTATGGGACTCTCTGTGCTTCCTGGAATTAATTGTCTATTTCCTTTCCCATCTTAGGGAAATTTTCAACTATAATCTCTTCAAATATTTTCTCAGTCCCTTTCTTTTTCTCTTCTTCTTCTGGGACCCCTCTAATTTGAATGTTGCTGTGTTTAATGTTGTCCCAGAAGTCTCTGAGACTGTCCTCAATTCTTTTCATTCTTTTTTCTTTATTCAGCCTTGTGGAAGTTATTTCCACTCTTTTGTCTTCCAGTTCACTTATCCGTTCTTCTGTCTCAGTTTTTCTGCTATTGTTCCCTTCTAGAGAAATTTTAATTTCATTTATTGTGTTGTTCATCAGTGTTTGTTTGCTCTTTAATTCTTCTATGTCCTTGTTAAACTTTTCTTGCATTTTCTCTCTTCTGTTTCCAAGATTTTGTATTATCTTTACTCTCATTACTCTGAATTCTTTTTCAGGTAGACTGCCTATTTCTTCTTCATTTGTTTGGTCTGGTAGGTTTTTACTTTGCTCCTTCATTTGCTGTGTATTCCTCTGTCTTCTCATTTTGCTTAACTTACTGCATTTGTGGTCTCCTTTTCACAGGCTGTAGGTTTGTAATTTCCATTGTTTTTGGTGTCTGCCCCCAATGGGTAAGGTTGGTTCAGTGGTTGGTTGCATGTTTCCTGGTAGAAGGGACTGATTTCCTGTGTTCTGGTGAATGAGGCTGAATCTTGTCTTTCTGGTGGGCTGGACCACATCTGGTAGTGTTTTTCTGTGTGTCTATGACCTTATTACGATTTTAGGCATCCTGTCTGCTAATGGTTTTTGTTGTGTTTCTCTCTTGCTAGGTGTTTGGCATGGGGTGTCTAGCATTGTAGCTTGCTGTTCATTGTGTGGAGCTTGGTCTTAGCATTGAGATGGAGATCTCTGGGAGAGCTTTCACCATTTGATATTATGTGGGGCCAGGAGGTGTCTGGTGGACCAATGTTCTGAACTCTGCTCTGCCACCTAAGAGGCTCAGGCCTGACACCTGGCTGGAGCACCAAGACCCTCTCAGCCACATGGCTCAGAATAAAAGGGAGGGGGAAAAAGAGCAAAAAAAAAAAAAAGAAAGAAAGAAAAATAAAATAAAATAGTTAAAATAAAAAGAATTTTTTTTAAAAATTGAAAGTAATAAAAAAAGAAAGATTAGCCAAACCAATAAACAAATCCACCAATGATAACAAGCACTATAAACTATACTAAAAAAAAAAAAGAAAACGGACAGACTGAACCCTCAGACAAATGGTAAAAGTAAAGCTATACAGACAAAATCACACAAAGAAGCATACACATACACACTTACAAAAAGTCAAAAAGGAAAAAATATATATATATAAAAGGAAGAGAGCAACCAAATCAATAAACAAATATACCAATGATAATAAGCTCTAAGTACTAATCTAAGGTAAACGTTAACCAGAAACAAATTAGATGCAGAAAGCAAACCCCAAGTCTACATTGCTCCCAAAGTCCACCACCTCAATTTTGGGATTATTTGTTTTCTATTCATGTGTTCCACAGATGCAGGGTACATCAAGTTGATTGTGGAGATTTAATCCGCTGCTTCTGAGGCTGCTGGGAGAAATTTCCGTTTCTCTTCTTTGTTCACACAGCTCCTGGGGTTCAGCTTTGGATTTGGCCCCACCTTTTTGTGTAGGTCTCCTGAGGCCACCTGTTCTCTGCCCAGACAGGATGGGGTTAAAGTAGCAGCTGATTCAGGGGCTCTGGCTCACACAGACCAGGGGGAGAGAGGGGTACACAATGTGGGGCAAGCCTGCAGAGGCAGAGGCCAGTGTGATGTTGCAACAGCCTGAGGAGCACCGTGTGTTCTCCTGGGAAAGTTGTCCCTGGATCATGGAACCCTGGCAGTGGTGGGCTGCATAGGCTTTCAGGAGGGTAGGTGTGGATAGTGACCTGTGCTTTCACACAGGCTTCTTGGTGGCTGCAACAACAGCCTTAGCATTTCATGCCAGTCTCTTGTGTCTGCACTGATTGCCGCAGTTTGTGCCCTTCTCTGGAGCTCATTTAGGCAGTGCTCTGAATCCCCTCTCCTCACGTACCCCTAAATAATTGTCTCTTACCTCTTAGGCAGTTCCAGACACTTTCTCAGACTCCTTCCCAGCTATCTGTGGCTCACTAACCCCTTTCAGGCTGTGTTCATGCAGCCAACCCCAGTCCTATCCCTGGAGTCTGACCTCTGAAGCCTAAGCCTCAGCTCCTAGCCCCCACCATCCCCAGCACGTGAATAAACAAGCCTCTCAGGCTGGTGAGTGTTGGTCAGCACTGATCCTCTGTGCAGGAATCTCTCCACTTTGCCCTCTTCACCCCCGTTGCTGCTCTCCACTCCGTGGCTCTGAAGCTTCCCTGCTGACCACCCCCCATCTCCGTCAGTGAAGGGGCTTCCTCATGTGTGGAAACCTTTCCTCCTTCACAGCTCCCTCCCAGAGGTGCAGGTCCCATCCCTATTCTTTGTCTCTGTTTTTTCTTTTTTCTTTTCCCCTATCCAGGTATGTGGGGAGTTTCTTGCCTTTTGGGAGGTTTGAGGTCTTCTGCCAGCATTCAATAGGTGTTCTGTAGGAGCTGTTCCACATGTAGATGTATTTGTGGGGAGGAATGTGATCTTCACATCTTACTCCTCTGCCATCTTGAAGGTCTCACACTATGTATTTATATTTAATGTAATTATTGACTATTTTGTGTTAGGTCTGCCATTTTTTCATTTATTTCTGTTTCTTTTTTTCTCACTCCCCTTCTTCTATTTTCTTTCATTACTTTGGGTTATTGGAATATTTAAATGATTCAATTGTATTTTATAGTGTTCTTGAATGGACATCATTTTGTATAATTTTCAGTGGCTTTTCTAAGATTTAAAATATATATACATAATTTATCACAGCCTACTATTATCTGTGTTTAACCACTTTGAGTGATGTATTGAAAGTTTTCTTCCATTTAGATACTTCTGTCCTCTCCATTTAAAAATTTTAATTGTCTCATATATTTCCTCTATGTTCATTGATCCCCATAACAACATTATTTTAATTTTTGCTTCAACCCTCAAATATGATTTAAGAAATTCACGAGGAGAAGAATAGTCTCTTATGCTTACTCTATTTTTACCCATTTTGCTGTTCTTCTTACTTTTCTGATGGTCTACTTTTTCTCCTTTTGTTATTTTCTTTTGCTTAAGAACAATAATTTAGTTATTATTTAAGGATACGTTGGCTAATGGTGAATTCTCTGTTTCCCTCCATACAAGAATGTCATAATTTCTTCTTAATTCTGGAAGAATAGCTTTACCAGCTATACAATTCATGGTTGGCAATAATTTTCTTTCAGCACTTGCAAGATGTGCCACTTCCTTCTGGCCTCAACAGAAATTCACTGTTATTCATTTTTTTCTCCTCTAGGTAATGCGTAGTTTCTCTTTACCCACTTTTAAGATGTTTTCTCTTGGTATTTATTTTTCAGAAGTTTATGATGTGTCATTCCATGGGTTTCTTTTTATTTATCTCTTTTGAGGGTTCACTTAGCCATTTTAGTCTGTAAGTTGCCTTATTTGGAGATTTTTTTGAATGCTTTTTCGGACTTACTCACTTCACCCCCCTCCTCATCTGAGACTTTGATGATATACATGTTTGAACTTTTGTTAATGTCTCACAGAGCAATGAGGACTTGTTCTTTTTTTTTTCAGTCAACTTTCTCTGTTTATCAGATTGAGTAATTCTATTGCTCTGTCCTTAGGTTTACTGATTTTATCTTCTATCATTGCCATTCTACTATCAAGCCAATCAGCAAATTTTTCTTTTGTTTATTCTATTCATCAATTCCAGAATGTACAGTTGGTCCTTTGTTATAACTTCTATTTTTATATGATACTTTCTAATTTTTCATTTGTTTCAAGACAATTTGTAATTTATTATTGAAACTTTTTTATGATGACTGCTTTAAAAACCTTGTTCAGAACAGTTGGAACCTCATATATTGCTGGTGTAAATGCAAATGTATGCAGCCACTACAGGAAATATTTTGGAAGTTTATCAAAAAGTGAAATATAAAGTTACAGTGTGATCCACCAATTCCACTCTTATATATACACTGAAAAGTAATGGAAGGATACATTTAAACAAAACTTGTCACATAGCAGCATAGTACAAAAGTGGAAACAGCACAAATATCCACTAACTGATGAATAGATCAAAAAATATTAGCATATCCTTTCAATGGAATATTATTCGTCAATAAAAGAAATAAAATACTAATACACACTACAATATGAATGACGCTTATAAGCATGCTAAGTGAAATAAGCCAATTACAAAGTGTGATATATTATATAATTTCATTTATATGAACCGTCCATAATAGGCAAATTTATAAAGACAGAAAATTGATTCCTGGTTTCTTATGTCTGGGGCTTGAATGGGGATGATGGTTGACTTCTCATAGATATGGGTTTCTTTTAGGGATGTGTAATTTTCTAAAATTAGATTGTGCTGTTATAAAGCAGAAACTAACACGCCATTGTAAAGCAATTATACTCCAATCAAGATGTTAAAAAAATTTTTTAAATAAAATTAGATTGTGCTTATGGTTGCACAACCCTATGGATATACTAAAGAACACTGAACTGCCTACTTTAAATGGGTGAATTGTATGTTATGTGAATTATATCTCAATAAATCTGTCTATAAAAATCCTTCTCAGATCATTCCAATATCTGATTGATATTGCTACTGACATGAGTTGATTATCTTTTCTCATTCAAGTTGTTATTTAGTTTTCTAGGGCTGCCATAATAAAGAACCACAAATTGGGTGGCTTAAACAGAAATTGATTGTCTCAGAGTTCTGTTGTCTAGATAACCAAAATTAAGGTACTGGCAGGGTTGGTTTCTTCTGAGTACTGTGAGAAAAATCTGTTCCATGCCTCTCACCTAGCTTCAGGTGGTTTCGTATATAGTTCTGGCCTTCTTTTGTGGGCTGTAGTTTTCTGAGCCTTTGCAATGATATTGTAGTCTACTTCATTCTTCTGGTTCTGCTTTATCTCCTGCTGTATCCATGCTAGTGCCACCTGTGAGTATGAAACTTTTTTCCTCTGGGCCACTGGTGCCATTAGGGGAGGAATAGAGGATACCAACCCACTGGACAGAAAGCACTTCCGTTGGACAATTTTTCAGCCACTCAATGTGAGTGAGCTCCCCACTCTATCTCTACTAGTAGCACCAGGTAATGGAAGCACCTATCTATACAACTTTCTTCCACTGACTGGAGGATCAAGAGTCACAGGATCTGGGTAAGCAGAGGTTCAGGAGACCATCTACCTGATGCACCTCTACCACTGGACAGAGAACCAGGAATCAGTGGACCAGGTTGTCTTCTGCTATTATGTGAAACTCTGGGAGACATTTGGCTTTGATTTTATTCTGCCACTTCACTGAAGACCAGGAGCTGCTGGGTCTGGGTGGTCCTCTTTCACACTGGATGGAAGGTTGGGAGACACCAAGCCTATTGACACCCTTGGTGATAACAGAGGGACCTGTCCACTGCTGATGTGCTTGACACATTAGTTAGCTGGCTTGCCTGGTTGCTCTGTTGCTGCTGATTCAAGAATATTCGTCCATTACTGCCAGTGGACATAGTTGGAAAAAGGTATGGTTTTCACTGCCACAGGTAGATTGTCTTACTTCTACTGACCAATAAATGGGTTGTACCCTCTTCCTGTTCTTCTGGCACTGCTTCTGGGGCAGACTGGGTTGGATGTATTGACCCCGTGGGCTCTTCTAATGCTGCTACTGTGGGCAGATCCAGCTGTCTATAATGGTTTTTAATATACACCTCTTCTAATATACACAAAAAACTCATCTATGAGACTTATGTTTCTGGCCAAAGTGAGTACTAGTGACCAGATTTACTTTCCTTCCTGAAACAACTTTTTAAAAACAGACAAAATATATGAAACTATCATTTAAAAAATCATGCAGTGAAATACAGTGATACCTGAGAATCATGAAGGAAAAAAATTGATCTTTATAATTGTCTCAGCTTATTTCCCTGAGAGTTTCCAAGTCTCAGTGTAGTAATGGGAAATCCAGGTGTGCCTTAGGGACTCTGAGAGTTGAAGAAATGAAGCCGAGAGTCAGGGGAAACCTAAGGTAAATAGAGTTTGCAGGACAGAGTAAAGAAGACAAGGCAGCTATGTGCACAGAGAGAATAATAGAGAGCAACAGAGAGTTCCACTCAAGTATGCAGTAGAGTGCTGATCAAGGCTTGCATGTGAAGAAAGTACCTAAAAGCAGGAAAAAGAACCACATGATAAAATCTAAGGGAAGAGCACTCACTCAGAAATAGGGCCTCTTCCAATCATCTAGTGGGAAAACCTTATAAGTCCTGGGAAAGTAGGTAAAGTACTCAGAAGGGTCTTGTCTCAATAGTGGGGAATAATTATCCCTAGACTAAAGGGGATAACCCAGGGGACATGGGTTCAATCCCTGGTCTGGGAGGATCCTACATGCCACAGAGCAACTAAGCCCATGTGCCACAATTACTGAGCCTGCGCTCTAGAGCTGGTGAGCCACGACTACTGAAGCCTGCATACCTAGAGCCCCTGCTCTGTAAGAGAAGCCACTGCAATGAGGGGCCTGCACACCACAATGAAGAGTAGCCCCCACTTGCTGCAACTAGAGAAAGCCCACCCACGCACAGCAACAAAGACCCAACACAGCCAAAAATAAATAAATAAATACAAATTAAAATAAAAAAAAATAAAAAGGGCAGACTACTGACCTGAGAAAAACACGACTAGATAATTACATACCTAGAATAGATATCACTGAATGCCATATAAGCTATAAGAAGATTAAACTAGAAATATTTGGCCAACTGCTAAAGGCTAATTGTGAATTAGCCTGAGAGCATGAAGCCCCTGGGGGACCTCAAGCATAAGTGGGTTCTCACCCCTTTGCAGGCCTTTTTTCTCCCAGAAACCCCACAGATAAGACAGAAGAGGATCCTAAGAAAACTCTCCCATGTTTCTGGCTGGAGGGAAAAAAAGCAACAGCTTCTGCCAAAATCAACCTAGACCAACATCCTCCTCCCCTCCATCTGCATTACAGAGCAAATACTTTATCTTCAGGGTAATGCACTAGTGGAAACCCATTCCACATTGAGTGAGGGGAATGGAGACCACCACCAAAATTGCACCCATATTTGTCTCCCTAGAGGCTTCTACATTTGGAGAAGGGATAGGGGTACCTGTGAATAACATAACTCAAAACCCAGGTTCAAAATACTTGCCTAAAACTGAGACTTATAAAGAATATCAGAGAATGGCCCCTTCACCCACCTTCTTCTCACCAGGTTAACAAACCTTGAGTAAACATTATAGTGGAGTACACCTGGAAGAATCGCAAGAGACAGATTATGAGGAGCAAAACAAAACAAAAAGATCTAAAGCCAAGAAAAGGGACAAAAACAAGGTATCACTAGAGGATTCTGAAATCTCTGGTGCTCTTAGCAACAGCAAAATCCGACTCTGATAACCATAGCAACAAATTCCAACTCTGGTAACCATAGCAACTAAGCAAATTTCAAACCTAGTCCAACTCCTGACTAGATCAACACAAACGTCCACATTAAAGGCCCAGCAGAAGGAAAAGCATGCTAATCTTGAAGTATAAAAAATTTATCTCAGTATCTACTATTCTATACATGATTCTCTTTCAACAACAAAAATTGTGGCATAACAAAAAGCATGAAAAAACACAGATTAAGGAGACAGAGAAATCATCTGAAACAGACTCAGATATGACATGGCTGTTAGAATGATCAGAAAAGAAATTTAAAACAACTATGATGAATATATTTTTGTTTCTGTTTTTTTCTTTCTCTGTGGTCTTTATTTAAAGTTTCTCTCTTATTTTTTGTTTTATTAATCCAGTCTTAAATCTTTTTAATTGAGATATAATTGATTTATAACATTATATTACTTTCAGGTGTACAACTTAATGATTTTATATTTGTACATATTGCAAAATGATCACCACAGTAAGTCTAGTAAACATCTAATGCCCCACATGGTTATAGATATTTTTCTTGTGATGAGAACTTTTAAGATCTACTCTCTTAGCAACTTTCAAATATACAATACAGTGTTATTAACTATAGTCACCAAGCTGTACATTACATCTCCATGACTTAGTTTTTTAAATTAATTTTTATTGGAGTATGGTTGCTTTACAATGCTGTTAGCCTCCACTGCACAACAAAATGTATCAGCCATACACATACAGATATCCCCTCCCTTTTGGACTTCCCTCCCCCTTAGGTTACCACAGTGCACTAGGTGAGTTCCCTGTGCTATACAGCATGTTCCCATCAGTTGTCCATTTTACACATAGTATCAATAATGTATATGTGTCAATCCCAGCCTCCCAATTCCTCTCACCCCACCCCTTTCCCCCTTGGTATCCATACATTTGTTCTCTATGCTTGTGTCTGTATTTCTGCTTTGCAACTAAGATCATCTTTATCATTTTTCTAGATTCCACATATATGCGTTATTATACGATACTTGCTTTTCTCTTTCTGAATTACTTCACTCTGTATGACACTGTCTAGGTCCATCCATGTCTCTACAAATGACCCAATTTCGTTCCTTTTTATGGACGAGTAATATTCCATTGTATATATGTACCACATCTTCTTTATCCATTCCTCTGTCGATGGATATGATTAACATGTTTAAGCACTGTTTCTCAAAGTGGGGAAACTTTGCTCACAGGGAACATTCGGTAATGTCTAGAGATATTTATCATTGCCATAGTATGTGCTGCTAGCATCTACTGGGTAGAAGCTTTCTATAGTCTTTTGATTAGGTCTCAGTCTATTAGTGAGCCTATGCTTCCAGAATGTGAACTTCACAAGTGTTTCTCAAAATTTTCTCCCCCCATTAGGAAGGGCAGGATGGCTAGAGTAGACTGGAGCTGTTTTTTCCTTCTCCCACATGGAAGGCTAGAGCCATCTGGAGTTGAGTATTTCTCTCCCCCAGGTTAGTTTGACTCTGATAATACCCAGCAAGTTAGGCTCTAGTTAAACTAGTTTTTCCTGAGGGCATGACTTGTTAAGAGCAGAGTGCTCCTGTGTATTTCACAATGTTTCCTTTTCTTCCCCCAGCTGGAATCACAATGGGATATTTCTTTAATATTTACTGTTGGAACCTGGTCGAGCTCTTGGAGATAAATCTCACAATATTGTTGGGGAGTCCCGCTATGACTGGGTCCTCCTAGAGTTTTTGACTCTCACGTTTGTTTTCACTGAGCCTCCAGAAATTCACCAATTACGTTTCCCACCTCAGCACTGGTTCCCATGGCAGTTTCTGCTTGTGAGTCTCTGCTCTGGTAAACCACGACTCCCTGTATCTATTTGTTTCTCCAATCTTGCAGGCAGTGGTTTGCCCTGTGTCCTCCTTTCTCTTATGGATCCAAGAAGAGTTTAAATTTTTATTTGTTGTTAGGACATAGTGGCAATTTCCAAACTTCTTACATATAGAACTGGAAACAGAAATCTCTAATTCTATGTCTTTTGATTGGGAGTTTAATTTATTTACATTTAATATAATTACTCCTCGGAAAGCACTTAGTATTGCCATTTTGTTAGTTTTTTTTCTGTATGTCTTATACCGTTTTTGTTTCCTTCCTTACTGCTTTCATTTGTGTTTAGTTAATTTTTTGTAATGACACATTTTGATTACCTTTCATTTCCTTTTGTGTATATTCTACAGATATTTTCTTTGTGGTTAACATGGAGGTTACATAAAATATCCTAAAATTATAACAATCAATTTTGAACTGATACCAACTTAACTTCAACCACATGCAAAAATCTATTCCAACACTTCTCACCCTCAGCCACTTTTTGTTATTGATGTTACAAATTATATCTTTATTGTGGACCCACATAGATTTATAGTTTTATACTTTTGTCTTTTAAATACTATAAAAGAATTAAAAGTGTAGTTGTGAAAATTGTCAGTTATATAGGATTTTATATTCATTCATATATTTACCTTTTCTGGATAATTTTATGTTTTCATATGACTTTGAGTTATTATCTAATGTCCTTTCCTATCAAATTAGAATCCCTTTATCATTTCACAGAGGGCAGTTCTTGTGGTAATAAACTCCCTCAGCTTTTGCTTCTCTTGGAATGTCTTAATTCTTCATTTTTGAAGGACAGTTTTCCTGAATATAGTATTCTTGGTTGACAGGTTTTTTGTTCTTTAAAGACTTTAAATATACCATCCTACTTCCTCCTGGGCTTCAAGTTTTCTCATGAAAAATCTGTTTATAATTTTATTGAGGTTCCCTTTATGTGATGAGTAATTTTTCTCTTCTTGCTTTCAAAATCCTGTTTTTTGACAATTTGATTATATTGTACTTGTAGATTCATGTCTTTCCTCAAACTTTGGAAGTATTCTGCCATCATTTCTTCAAATAATCTACTTCTTTCACTCCTCTTGCATTTTTTCTTCTGAGATGTGCACAGGGCTTATATTGGTTGACTTATGGTCTCCATAAATCCCTCAGGATCTGTTCTCTTTTCTTAATTCTTTTTTTTCTTTTTGTCCATTAGACTTGATAATTTCAATTGACTTACCTTCAAGTTTACTCCCTCTTCTACCTGTTCAAGTCTGCTGCCGAACTCTCTAGTGAATTTTTCAATTCAGTTCTTATATTTTGCAGCTCCATTATTTGGTTCTTCTTATAATTCCTATCTCTTTTAAAGTGTTCTCATTTTGTTCATATATAATTTTTCTTATTTCATTTCATTGTCTATTTGTATTCTCCTTTAGGTCACTGAGTGTAATCGTCAAACTTGCTAAGAGACTAGAATTTAATTATTCAAATCACTAGAAAATGGTAAATATGTAATATAATAGCAGTGTTAATTATTGCTACAATGGCAATCATATTACAATATATAAATGCATCAAATTAACATGTCGTGCACCTTAAATGTGCACAATGTTATACTTCAAATATATTTCAATTCAAAAACAGTTGTCTTAAAGTCTTTGTCAAGTAAATCAGAAGCCTCTGGATTTGTTGTGTGGTGATATCTCATTCTGGCTTTAACTTACATTTCCCTAATGACTAATGATGCTAAGCATATTGTTCTTATTTATGCTACATATAACTTTTGGGGGCTAGTTATCTCTTCAAATATTTTCCTGGTTTTTATTGGGTTGCAAATATCTCCCAGTTTATGCCTGTCTTCTCATGGTCTTCACAATACAATTCAAAAATCAGATGTACACTTTATCATTTTTCTCTTTTATCGATCACATGATCATCCTTTTTTCATATCTAAGAGATATTTACCCAATCCAAAGTGAAACAGATTTTCTGTTTTCTTCTAGATGTTTTATGATTTTAGTTTTCACATTTAGGTCTGTAATCCATGTTGAGTTGTTTTTTATATATGGTAAGAGGTGTGGATTGAAATTCCTTTTTTTTTTTTTTGGTATATGGATATCTAGTTATTCCAGAATCATTTCTGGAAGATATGATCCTTTATCCACTGAATTGTGTTTGCACATTTATCAAAAATTAATTATCTATCATATCTATATCTATATCTATATATATATATGTGTGTGCCTATTTATGCTCCATTGATTTGTCTACCTTCATGCTAATACCACAATGACTTTATTACTATAAATGTACAATAAGTTTTGAAATTAGGTAGTTTTAGTCCTCCAAATTTCTTCTTCTAGTTCAAATCTGCTTGGTTATTCTGTGTTTTATGCATTTACAAATGAATTATGGAATCAGCCTGTCATTTTCTAAGGAAAGACTACTTGGATGTATTTGGGACTGAGATGACAATATTGAATCTTCTGGCCCAGGAACTTTGTATATATCTCCATTCATTTTTGATCTTTTAAAATTTCTTTCAACAAATTTCTGTGTCCTACAAATCAATGTACAGGGTTACTTCTTTTGTCAGATTTACCCCCTAAGTATTCATATTTCTAATACTACTGTTAATGTTAGTGTGTTCAATTATTCCTTGCTGATATATGGAAATTCAGTTGTTTTTATATCGATTTGATATCCTTCAAACTTGATAATTCATTTATTATCCCTTGTTGCCTTTATGCATATTCTATAGAATTTTCTACATAGACACTGATGGCATTTGTAACTTAGGAGAGTTTTATTTCTTCCTTTCCATTCTGGATGTGTTTTATTTCTTTTTACTCTTATATTGCATGAGTTCGCACCACCAGTACAATATTGAATACAAATGGTGAGAGAGAGCATCTTTGTCTAGTTTATATTTCGGGGTGGAAACATTCACCATTAAGTATCATGGTACCTGTAGGTTATTATAGAGGCCCCTTATCAAATTGAGGAAGTTACTTTCTATTCCTAATCTGTTGAGAGTTTTATCAGAGATGGATATTATCAAATGATTTTTCTTCTTCTATTGATCTGGTCTCATATTTCTTAATTTTTAAATGATTAATTACATTAATTTTGTACATTAAACCCATTTTGCATTCTTGCAATAAACACTGTTTAGTTATCATATATTTATTATTCATTTTGCATATTGTTGGATTCATTCTGCTAAAATTTTATTTATAATTTTTGCATCTATGTTCATGACAGATATTTGTCTCAGTTTTCTAGTAATGCTATCTGGTTTTGAATATTAGGACAATTTGGGTCTCACAGAATGATTTAGGAAATATATTTTTCCTCTTCAATTTTTTAGATTTTGGGTTATTTTTGTATCATTTTTAATTAAATATTTGGTATGATTTACCAGTGATGCCAACTGGGCTAGGAGTTCTTTTGTGGGAAGACTTTTATTTGTACATTCAATATTTTTCTTAGATATAGTGCTATTCAGGTTATCTATTTCTTGTTGGGAGATTTGGGTAGTTTGTGTCTTTCAGGGAAATTGTCCATTTCATCTAAGTTGTTGAATTTATGGGTATAAAGTTGTTTATAATACTTCCTTATTATTGATTTAATATCTGTAGAACCTGCAGTGGTGACATTTCTCCTCCTTTCTCATTTTTTCTAATCAGTCTGCCTGATTTATCAGTTTTACTTAGAGATTCATCAATTTTGTTGATCTTCTCAAAGAAACAGTTTTTGTTTCTTTATTTATCATTTTTGGTTTTTAATTTTATTGTCTTCTGCTCTGATGTTTATTATTTCAATTTTTCTGTATACTTTGCAGTTTATTGGCTCTTTCTTTTCTAGCTTCATAAAGTAGAGGCTGAGACCATTTGATTCAGACATGTCATCTTTCTAATATAGATGTTTAGTGCCATAAATTTTCCTCTAAGTACTGGCCTCCCACAAATTTTGATATGTTTTATTTTTATTTCTTTCAGTTCAAAATACTTTATAATTTCATTTTGTTTTATTCTTTGATTCATGTGTTATTTACAAGTGTTTTATTTACTTTGTAAATATTTGGGAATTTTACAGATATCTTTCTGTCATTGATTTCTAATTTAAATCCATTTAGATCAAAGAAAATACCTTGTATAATTTGAACTTTTTAAAATTTATTGAGACTTGTTTTATGGCCCCAAATATGGTCTTTGTTGGCATATGTTCTGTATGCACTTGAAAAGAATTTTTATTCTGACGTTTTTGGATTTGTTAGGTTGGTTGATAGTACTTTTCAAGTCTTCTACATGTTCACTGACATTTTGGCTACTTGTTCTATTAATTATTGAGAAAGTGTTATATGACTATCCAATTATAATTCTGACCTTACCTATTTATTCTTGCATTTATATCAGTTTTTGCCTCACGTATTTTATGGCTGTATTAATAAGCACATGAAAGTTTATAATTTTATCCTCTTGAAGAATTGGCAGTTTATTATGAATTTATTATTTTTGATAATATTCTTTGCTCTAAAATCTACTTTGTATGATATTGATACAGTTATTGGTCCCTTTTTATTAGTGTTTGCCTAGTATATCTTTTTCAAGTCTTTTAATTTTTAACCTCTTTGTATTTTATTTATTATTGTGAATTCCTAGTGGGCAGCATATGGCAGTGTCTTGGTTTTTTCATCCAATCTGATGATCTGATTTTATTTTGGATATTTTCAAACTTTACAACTAGTGTGAATGTTGATATGATTGAGCATTTAATTACAGTCTTAATATTTGTCTTCTAATTGTTCAATGTGTTTATTGGTCACTTTATCTTCTTTTTGCCTTCTTATAGATTAATATAATACGTGTTATAATTCTTTTTTATGCATTGCTGCCTTTTAACTGTAACTCTTTATTGAATTATGTTGGTGGTTGCTTTGAGTCTTACAGTATATATTTGTGATTTATCATAGTCTAACTTCAAGTGATACTATGCCATAATACATTGTATAGGAAACTTACATCATCTTATTTCCTTTTCTTCCACCCTCCAGACTATGAACCAGTTTTGTAATGCATTTAAATTTTGCATATGCTATAGACTCCACTGTTGTAATTTTCTGTAAATAGTTCATTATTTTTTATAATAATATGTTATATTTACATAATAAAAATGTTTATATTTACTCATGTATTTTCCAATTTCTGTGATTTTCATTCTTTATTTAGATCCAGATTTCTACCTGGTATCATCTTCCTTATGCTTGAAGGAATTCATTTCACATTTATTGTAATGGAGACCTGGTGGTGATAAATACTTTGAAGTATTTTATTTCTGAGAAAGTATTTTGCCTTTATTTTTGAAAGGTGATTTCACTGACAAAATAATTCTAAATTTACTCTTTTATTTTTCTTTCAGTACCTTGAAGTTTTTACTCCATTGTCTTCTTGCTTACACATTTTCAACTGAGAAATCTGATGCTATTTATACCTTTATTATTTGATATGCAATGTATCTTTCTTCTCTCTGGCTACTATTTGATGATTTGCTCTTTATCAATAGTTTTAAGCAATTTCATGATGAATGCCATGGTGTAATTTTCTTCATTTTTATTATTCTGAGGGTCACTGAACTTCTGGGATCTGTGAGTTTGTTTGTTTTTAAATCAAATTTCTTCAAATATTTTGCTGCTCCTCTTTCCCTCTCCTTTGGGGTCTTTGAATTCATGTATATTTGGCCATTTGAAGTTGTCAGAGAACTCAATGATGATCTGACATTTTATCCCAATTTTTTTTTGTCTGTGTGTTTCATTTGGATGTTTTCTATTGCCAATTCACCAAATTCTCTAATTTTTTTCTTCTGCAAAGTCTACTTAAGGAATTTTCAACTCAGGAATTGTAGTTTTATCTATAGAAAGTCATTTTGGATCTTTCAAAGTGTATTCAACATGTCTCTATTGAACGTGTTCAATATTTCCTCTAAAATTCTGAGTATATGAAATAGAGTTATAACAATCTTTTCAGTATCCTAGTCTGCTAAATTTTTTACCATATTTGTCATCTTACAGCCACTTTGATTAATTTTTCTCCTTATTATTTCCCATGTTTTGCATATCTCTTATTTTGAAATTGGATGTCAGCTATTGTAAATTTTCACTTTGTGTTCTGGAATTTTTTATTAAATATTTTTGATATTTATTCTGCAGTGCAGTTAAAATACTTGGAAATAGTTAGACCATTTTGTGCATTGCTTTAAACTTTGTTAGGAGGAACCAGAGCTAGAATTTAGTTCATGGCTAATTTTCACCCACGACTGAGGTGAGAACCTTCTTATTACTCTACCCCATGCACTTTGAAACATAAGTTAGTCCACTTTGGCTATTAACAATAGGCAGTTTTCTCTGTCCTGTGTGATTTCTGAGTATTGTTTCCTGTAATAGTTTCAAGTGGTTGTTCTACTCCTTATATTGATCACACACATGCATGCAATGATTAGTATACAATTGAAAACTCAAGTGAAACCAGCTACAGAACTTCAGAGTTCTCTGTGTGTGTGGATCTCTCCTCTATGATGCTCTGTCCTGTAAATTCTATCCTCCTTAGCCACGGAACACTTGCTCCATTACCTAAACTCTGCTTTAGTTAACAGTCCCTGCAACATTGCCTGGAAAGTTTCTCCAGTAACTAAGCTGGGGCAATTGTAGGATTGTTCACATGGGAATGCATACTTTGTGCCTCTTACTCCATATTTACTGGAGCAAATACAACATATATATTTTAATGAAAGCTTTATCAAAATACAATTCACATATGATAAAATTTACCCATTTACACTGTACAATTCAATGTATTTTAGTATATTCACAAAGTTGTACAACGTACACCACAAATGATTTTGAAATATTTCCATGACCCTGAAAATAAACCCTTTATCTTTTAGCAGTCACTCCTCATTATTCCCCTGCCTCCAACCATCCAATCCTAGGTAAGCACTAATTGAATTTCTAGCTCTATAAATGTGTCTATTCTAGACAATTCATGTAAAATAATTATATGATATGTGTTATTATATTGATATGACAGGTTCTATTTGACATATTGTTTTCAATGTTCATACATATTTTAACATGTCTTATAACTTCATTTGTTTTTATTGCTGAATAATATTCCATTGTGTGGATATACCACAGATTATTTATTCATTCATCAACTGGGTTGTTTCCATTTTAGCTACATGAATGTTGCTACCATGAACATTCATGTACACATTTTTGTGTGAGCATAAGTTTTCATTTCTCTTAAGGATATAACTAAGAGTGGAAGCGCTACATCATATGGCAACTTTATGTTTAACTGTTTGAAGAACTGACAAACTATTTCCAAAGTGAATACATTTCACATTCTCACCAGAAATGTTCAGTTGTTCCAATACCTGTACATCTTCATCAGCAATTGTCATTGTCCAAGTTTCCTATTATAGTCAATGTGAAAGGCTGTAGTGTGTGTGAAGGGGTATCTCATTGTGGTGTTGATTTGGAATTTCCTAATGACTAATGGTTTTGAGAATCTATTCATATGCTTATTTTCAATTTGTATATTTTTTTTTGAGAAATGTCTTTTTGGATTGGTATTTATATTTTTTGGGGTAATTTGTCTTTTTAGTATTGAGTTGTAAGACTTCCTTTTATATTCTATATATAAGTTCCATATTAGAAATATGATTTAGAAAAATTTCTCCCATAAATTTCACTTTCTTTTTTTAAGTATACAGTAAGTCACCTACATACAAATGAGTTCTGTTCCAAGAGCACATTCCTAAGTCCAATTTGTTTGTAAGTCCAACAAGGTTAGCCTAGGTACCCACCTAACACAATCAGCTATATAGTACTGTACTGTAATAGGTTTATAATACTTTTCACACAAATAATACATAAAAACAAACAAAAAATAAAGAAAACGTTTAATCTTAAAGTACAGTACCTTGAAAAGTACAGTAGTACAGTACAACAGTTGGCATACAGGGGCTGGCATCAAGTGAACAGGCAAGAAGACTTACTGACTGGAGGAGGGAGAGGAGGTGGGAGATGGTAGAGCTGAAGGATCATCAGCGATAGGAGATGGAGGGCAAGCTGCAATTTCACTCATGCCTGACGTTGATAGCACAGGTTCTGGTTCCTTGCTGGATTCAATTCTATCTACCCTCTTGAAAAAACCGATCCATTGATGTCTGGGTAGTAGCTCTTTTTTTTCCATCATAGATGACATGGTAGCACTGGATTGCATTCTGAACGTCTGCTGAAACTTTCATGTATTGTTCTACATTCAGGTCCTGTGCCTCACAAACTAACAGTGCCTCCTCAAATAAAGAAAATCCCCTTGCCATGTCCTGCATCTTGAATCTCTTCAGTTCTTCAGTTACTTCCTCTTGTCTCTCTTCGTCCTTTCTCTGGGCCTCAAATTCCATCAGGTTTTCATTAGTAAGCTCCTCGTGTGGCACAGCAAGTTCCATCATTATCTCTTGGTGCTTCTTAGCAGTACCAGCTACATCACCACTGCTTTTATGCTTGCTTCCGGACGTCCTGGGCTTGAAATAAAGATACTGTACTCTATACAGTACTGTACAGTAAAGTACACAAAAGCACAACCACTTGTAGAGGATGCATGCATGTGACAATGTACACCAGTTATGTGAGCTAACTTATGTGTTTGGACATGTGAACACACGTTCGCATCGTTGAAAGTTTGCAACTTGAAGATTTGTATGTAGGGGACTTACTGTAGTTGATTTACAATATTATATTAGTTCCAGGTGTACAGCATAGTGTTTCAGCATTTTTGCAGATTATACTTGGATATAAATTATTATAAGATAATGACTATAATTCCCTATGCTATACAGTATATCTTTGTTGCTTATCTATTTTATAGATAGTAGTTTGTATCTGTTAATCCCACACCCCTGATTTGTCCCTCCCCTCTTCTCTCTCCCCTTTGGTAACCACAAGTTTGTTTTATGTATCTGTGAGTCTTTTTCCGTTTTGCAAATACACTCATTTGTATTATATTTTAGATTCCAAATGTAAGTGATATCATACAGTATTTGCCTTTCTCTGTCTTACTTATTTCAATAAGCATAATATCCTCTAAGTCCATCCATGTTGCTGCAAATGGCAGAATTTCACTCTCTTTTATGGCTGAGTAATATTCATTGTGTGTGTGTGTGTGTGTGTGTGTGTGTGTGTGTGTATCACATCTTCTTAATCCAATCATGTGTTGCTGGGCACTTGGGTTGCTTCCATGTCTTGATTATTGTAAGTAGTGCTGCTATGAACATTGGGTTGCCGGTATCTTTTCAAATTAATGTCTTTTTTTCCCTGGATATATATCCAGGAGTCAAAAGCCTGAATGATATGGTAGTTCTATTTTCAGTTTTTTAGGAACTTCCATACTGTTTTTCATAGTAGCTGCATCAATTTTTTTTCCCAGCCACAGAGTACAAGAGTTCCTTTCTCTCCATATCCTCAACAACATTCTTTATTTGTAGACTTTTTGATAATAGCCATTATGACACATGCGAGGTGATATTTTATCTTGGTTTTGATTTGAATTTCTGTAATAATTAGTGATGTTGAGAATCTTTTTATATGCCTCTTATTCATCTGTATGTCTTCTTTGGAAAAATATCTATTTTGGTCTTCTACTCATTTTATAATTGGGTTGTTTGTATTTTTGATATTGAGTTCTATGAGTTGTTTATATATTTTAGATATTAACCCCCTACCAGTCATATCATTTGCACATATTTTCTCCCATTCAGTAGGATGTCTTGTTTTGTCAATGGTTTCATTTACTGTGCAAAAGACTTTAAGGTTAATTAAGTCCCATTTGTTTATTTTTTGATTTTATTTCTTTTGCCTTAGGAGACAGATACAAAAAATATTGCTACAATTTATGTAAAAGAGTGTTTTGCCTATGTTTCCTTGTAAGAATTTTATGGTTTCTGATCTTACATTGAGGACTTAATCCATTTTGAGTTTTTTTTTCTGTATGGTATTAGAGAATGTTCTAATTTCATCCTTTTACATGTAGCTGTCCAGGTCTCCCAGCACCACTTATTGAGGAGACTGCCTTTCATCCATTGTATATTCTTGCCTTCTTTGTCATAGATCAATTGACCATAGGTGTGTGGGTTTATTCTGGGCTCTCTATTTTGTCCCATTGATCTATATGTCTGTGTTTGTGCCAATACCACACTATTTTGATTACTGTAGTTTTGTAGCATAGTCTGGTCTGAGAGGGTGATACCTCCAATTTTGTTCTTTTTTCTTGAAATTGCTTTGGCAATTTGGGGTCTTGTGGTTCCATATGAATTGCAGGATTATTTGTTCCATTTCTGTGAAAAATGTTGTAGGTATTTTGATAGGGATTGCATTAAATCTGCAGATTGTTTTGGGCAGTATGGACATTTTAACAATATTAATTCTTCCAGTCCAAGATCACAGGATACTGTTCCATTTCTGTGTATCATTTTCAATTTCCTTCCTCAGTGTTTTATAGTTTTCTGAGTATAAGCCTTTCACCTTCTTGGTTAAGTTTATTCCTAACTATTTTATTCATTTGATGTGATTTTAAATGGGATTGTTTTGTTTACTTTCTCTTCCTGATATTTCATTTTTAGTGTATAAATATGCAACAGATTTCTGTATATTAATCTTGTATCCTGCAATCTTACTGAACTTATTTATTAGTTCTAATAGTTTTTGAGTGGAGACATTATGGTTCTATATATAAAGTATCATGTTATCTGCAAGTAGTGACAGTTACCTCTTCCCTTCTAATTTGGAAATATTTTATTTCTTTTTCTCCTCTGATTGCTGCAGATTGCATTTTCAATACTGCGTTTTAAATAGAAGTGGAGAGAGTGAGTATTCTTTTCTTGTTCCTGAATTTAGTGGGAAGGCTTTCAGCTTTTCACCATTGAGTATGATGTTGGCTATAGGTTTGTCATAAATTGTCTTTATTACATTGAAATATGTTTCCTCTACACCCACTTTGATGAGAGTTTTTGTCATGAAATATTGAACTTTGTCAAAAGCTGTTTCTGCATCTATTGAGATGATCATGTGACCTTTATCTTTCCTTTTGTTAATGTGTATCACATTGGTTGATTTGCGATTGTTGGACCAGCTTTGTGACACTGGAATTAATCCAATTTGAATGTTATATGGTCCTTTATATATATTGTTGGATTCAATTTGCTAATATTTTCTTGAGGATTTCTACATCCATATTCATCAAAGATATTGGCCTATGATTTTGTTTTGTGTCTTTGTTTGGTTTTGGCATCAGGGTAATTGTGGTCTCATAGAATGAGTTTGGAAGTGTTCCATCCTATTCAATTTTTTGGAATAGCTTGTGAAGGATAGGTATTCTTCTGTATATATTTCGTATAATTCCCCTGTGAAGCCATCTGGTTTTGGACTTTTCTTGCTGGGAGCTTTTTGAATTACAAATTCAATTTCATTTCTATTGATCTGTCTGATCAAATTGTCTGTTTCTTCTTAACTCAGTCTTGGCAGGATGTATGTTTCTAGAAATGTGTCCATTTTTTCTAGGTTGTCCAATTGGTTTGCATATGTGTTTGTAATATTCAATTATGATTTTTTGTATCATTGTGGTATCAGTTATTTCTCTTCTTTTATTTCTTATTTTGCTTATTTAGATCCTCCCTCTTGTCTTCTTGATTAACCTGGCTAAAGGTTTATCAATTTTGTTTATCTTTTCCAAAAAACAGTTTTAGGTTTCATTGATCTTGCTATTTTTAAAATCTCTTTTATTTATTTCCTCTCTGATCTTTATTATTTCCTTCCTTCTGCTGACATTGAGATTCCTTGACATTGGGCTTCTTTTCCTAATTTTTAGGTGGGAGGTTAGGATGTTTATTTGAGATTTTTTTGTTTCTTGGGGAAGGCCTGTATTGCTATGAACTTCCCTTAAGAGGGAACGGCTTTTGCTGCATCCCATAGATTGTGGATTGTTGTGTTTCCATTTTCATTTATCTTGAGGTATTTTCTGAATTCCTCTTTGATTTCATCATTGACCCATTGGTTTTAGTAGCATGTTGTTTTTTGTTTTTACATCTTTATTGGAGTATAATTGTTTTACAATATTGTGTTAGTTTCTGTTGTACAACGAAGTGAATCAGCTATTTGTATACACATATCCCCTCCCTCTTGGACGTCCCTCTCCCCCGACATCCCATCCATCTAGGTCACCACAGAGCACTGAGCTGAGCTCCTTGCACTATACAGCAGGTTCCCACTAGCTGTCTTTTTTACACATGGCAGTGCACATATGTCAATCCCAATCTCCCAATTCATCCCACCCCCCTACCAGGTCCACACATCTGTTCCCTACATCTGTGTCTCTATTCCTGCCCAGCAAATAGGCTCATCTATACCATTTTTCTAGATTCCACATACATGCATTAATATACGATATTTGTTTTTCTCTTTCTGACTTACTTCACTCTGTATGACAGACAAATGGGTAAAAAAGATATGGTACATATATACAATGGAATATTACTCAGCTATAAAAAGGAATGAAATTGGGTCATTTGTAGAGACATGGATGGACCTAGAATCTATCATACAGAGTGAAGAATGTTGCATTTTTTTAAATTTGTCTTTCTATATGCTGTGATTGTATGATTTCCATTAGCCTATCTTCCAGATCACTTATGCATTCTTTGTCATTTAGTCTGCTATTCATTGCTTCTAGAGTGCTTTTTATCTCAGATATTGCATTATTTATTTTTGGTTGGGTCTTTTTTATATTTTCTAGTTCTTTGTTAAATGATCTGCGTTTAGATCAATTATCTTCCTTAATTCAGTTAGCATTTTTATTACCAATGTTTTGAATTCTTATCTGGTAAATTTTTAATTTCTCTTTTATTAGTTATTTCTTCAGGGGTTTTCTTTTGCTCTTTCAATTAAGAGTATTTCCTCTGCCTTTTCATTTCCCTTAACTTTCTCTCTCTCTATGAATTTAGTTACCTCTTGTGATCTTGAAGTGTTTCTTTCTATGTCAGAGCATCTCTATGCAGACTGCATGTGCCTAATTTCTTTGGTGGGAAAGCTGAATTTGATGTGGATGCCAGTCACATCTTTCCTCAGGGTGTGCTGGCAGCTATCACCCTGGTATGGGGTGTAGCTGGTGATGGAAGAGCTAGAGCCTATGTGTGAGGTGTGACTTCCTCTCTGCTTAGTGACCATCACCACCCTGTTAGTGGTGGGGTCTGCTCCTAAGTTGCTGAAGCAGAATCTCCGAGGGTCAGTCTTGAGCTGGCTCTGTTCCCTTTAAGTGTGCATTTTCCTTTTCCCTGTGCTTGGACATTTGCCCCCAGAAAGATGAGTGCTGAACCAAGTGGGGCTTATGTGCTTACAGAGGTCCAATGCTCTGCCTGTGTGGGCAGCAGCAGCTCCACTCAGATGCAGTCCACAGTCATATCTTTTCCCCTGTCATGGCCACCCCAGATCTAGTGTTAGACTGTGGCATGGAGTGAGTGGGGCCCAAACGTTTACCTCACTCAGGCTGGAGCACACAGTAAGGTGGCTGTGGGAATTTTAGGGGCCACTCTTGTCAGAAGTCTGGGATGCTTCTGGAGTTGCTGCTTGAGTAAACACCAACAATGGCCACCACTGTCCCACCTGGCTTATGCCTTTGACCCCCAGGTCAGCTCTGCTTTCCTTCAACAAGTTTTTTCCTTGGTTCTGGCTGCCCTCAATCCAGTGCCAAGCTGTGGTATGGATTGTGCAGGGCTGGGGCATTCTCTTAGCTCAACTGGGGAGCATGTCAAGGCAGTAGCCACAGGGGCAGACCTCTCTCCACCCTGCCTGAGCACATGCCAGCATATGCACACTCCTCATGAGTGGATCTAGGTTTCTCCAGACTTTTTATCTGTCTCTGAAATTCTGTAAGCAGCCAAGGGGGCTTTTCTCCTACATGTAGGTCCCCAGAAATGGGATGCCCAGTCTGTGGCTTGACCAATCCCTCCCCAGGGTGAGTGTCCAGCCACGTGATCTCCCTTTTCCTCTGAGTCACCTCACAGGGGCATAGGTCTTGACCTGATGCTTTTCTTTGCATCCTACCTGATTATGTGTGTATTTTTTTTATTACAATCTTGGTTGCATACGTGTGCTTCTGCCAATTTCCAGTTTGTTTTCCATGAGATTCGTTCCACGTATAAATGTATTTTTGATGTGTTTGTAGGGACAGGAGAGCTCCACGTCCTCTTACTCTGTCATCTTGACCTCCTCAGTCTCTAATCTTTATTATTTCTTTCCTTTGTTTGCTTTAAATTTAGTTAGCTCTTCTTTTTCCAGTGTCCTAAGGTGGAAAATTAGCTTATTGATTTGTGATCTTTCTTCTTTCTTAATACAGATATTTACAGCTATAAATTTCCCTGTAAGCACTGCTTTACCTCCATCCCATAAGTATTATGTTGTGTCTTCATTTTCATTCATCTAAAATAATTTTATAATTACTCTTTTGATTTATTCTTTGACTCATTGATTATTTAAGATTGCATCTTTTTTCAAGTTTCCACATATTTGTGAGTTTTTCTGCTTTTTATTTTGAATTTCATTCCATTTTGGTCAGAGCATCACTCTGTGTTTTTTCTATCTCTTTAAATTTGCTGAGATTTGTTTTACAATTTAGTGTATGGTTGATGCTGGAGAGTTTCTTTCTAGTGCACTTAAGAATATATATTTTGCTGTTGTGTAAAGTATACTATAGATGTCTGTTAGGTCAAGGTGGTTTATAGTACTGTTCATATCTTCTATTTTCTTGTTGATCTTCAGTCTAGCTGTTCTACTGATTCTTGAAATATTGGTATTTAAGTCTCCAAATATTATTGTTGAATTTTTCTTTTTCCCTTCTCCATTTATTTCTGTTAGTTTTTGCTTCATGTATTTTGGTGCTCTGTTATTAGACACATACATGTTTATAATTGTTATATCTTTTTGATAAGTTGATAATTTATATTTATAAATTTATAAAAATTTATAAAAATAAAAATTTGTATTTATCGCCAATATATTTTTTAAAATTTTATTTATTTATGGCTGTGTTGGGTCTTCATTTCTGTGTGTGGGCTTTCTCTAATTGTGGCAAGCGGGGGCCACTCTTCATCACGGTGCATGGGCCTCTCACTATCGCGGCCTCTGTTGTTGCAGAGTACAGGCTCCAGACGCGCAGGCTCAGTAATTGTGGCTCACAGGCCCAGTTGCTCCGCGGCATGTGGGATCTTCCCAGACCAGGGCTCGAACCCGTGTCCCCTGCATTGGCACGCAGATTCTCAACCACTGTGCCACCAGGGAAGCCCTATCACCAATATTTTAAAAAATCTATTTTGCCTGATATCAGTAATTTTGTGGGAAACTAAACATTTTAGTTAATATATTGTAGAAACTCTAGGTACAGGTCCACTCTTCCTCCCCTCCACTGTTTTTAAAAATTATTGTTTGATGTGTTAGTTTCTGCTTTATAACAAAGTGAATCAGTCATACATAAACATATGTTCCCATATGTCTTCCCCCCAATAAAGATGTTAAAAAAAAAAAAAAAAACATTGAGAAAACAGAAAAAAAAAAAAAAAACTTACCAAGGGAGATAAAAGGAGTAATGTTTACATACAGTTTAACATATTACCTTAATAAATGTTTTGTTGATGCACAAAGGTAGATTCAGAGGCTAGTTTATAATGTTGATTTAGAGTTGAACTTGTCATAAGAAAGTAAATGAGATGTTGTGTCATACTATATCTTTTAATTCCACTCCCCCTCAGCTGGTAAAGACTGGTTTTGGAAGAGGAAGGGAGAGCTGAGGGGAAAGTTGGGTCTCAGAAGAAGAAAGGCTGAACTTTTGAAAAGAATAGTAATGTCTAATATTCACATATTTCTTAAAATTATATTTTGTTATTAGTTTGAATAGTTAATACATTGACATGTTTCAAAATTCAAAAAAAAAAATTATTGTTTGATTATTTATTTGTTTACTGACTGGCTGCATTATTTTAGGGAAATCTATTCAATCCCCTCCCAAATGGTTTTAAGCCTCTGATATTGCACCTCTGGAAGGCACAACTTTTGATATGCTCACAGTCATCCTGGGATGCCAGTGATTTTGGTGGGGCTTTATGTTTCTCTTTACCTGACCATATAAGTTGTTAAACTCCACCAATTGACTAGTGATTGCTCTATTGCTTTCCACAATGCCCTGGAAGCATAAATTGCTCTACGAATTATTACAACCAGAATCTGGATCCCTAGAAGAAATAGTTTCTGAGGACAGTGTTTGATATTTGTTTTGTCTCCATGAGCGACAGCTAAGCAGAAGAAGAGAACCCCTACCTCTCAACTGCAATTGCCATGATTTAGCCTCAGAAACAGGTAGCAGGAGGAAGAAGTAGAAGCACTGTGGTTCTGCTTCTTCCAGGTAGAAAACCCTCTGATTGGGAGCAGGGGGGATAAGAGCCCTGTGTTCTTGGCTGCAGCAATATGGATTGAAGTCTCCACATCACTGAGTTTGGAGAGGTAACGGAGGGATAAGTCTTGGTTCAAATACCACAAACTTATCTTTCTTGCTGAATTTTCATGTGCTCTCTTGAATAGATATTGCTTCATTTGCTCTTTGTCCTTCAAATCATTCCAAGGGCTTTAGATAGTTATTGGGATTTTAAAAATAAGTTTCACCTTTTTTTACTGGGGTGCAGATCAGCAAAGCTCCTCACAATGTCATGCTAGATGTCAACTTTCTGGGTCATATTTTAAAATATTTTTCTTCAGTTTCTTGTATATCATTGTTGATTTCCTGACTACTGCTTCTATTGATTACTGAGAGAGGAATGTTGAAGTTTCCAAGTATATTTGTGGATTTTTCCACTCTCCTTTCAGATCTACAAGTTTTTGCCTCATATGTTTTGAAGCACTCTTTTACTTGCTTAAATATTTTTGTTATATTTCTTGGTGAATTGATCAATTTATTTTTATGTAATAACTTTCTATATTCCTGCTAACATTGCTTCTAGTGAAGTTTGCATTGGTATTAAGAAGCAACTCCATTCTCAACCCTGATATTGTTAACATATCTATATATTTTTAATTAAAGTGGGTTCCTTGAAGGCAGTGTATAATTGGATCCTGCTCTTCTATCTAATCTGAAAATATCAGTCTTCTTAAAAAATTTTATTGGAGTATAGTTGATTTACAATGTTGTGCTACTTTCTGCTGTATAGCACAGTTAATCAGTTATTCATATACATGTATCCACTCTTTTTTAGACTCTTTTCCCATATAACTCATTACAGAGTTGAAAAATCAGTCTTTTAATTGGTATGTATTCATTTTCTATCCTTGCCATAACAAGCTACCACAAATATAGCTACTTAAGACAAAAGCACCTTTTATTTTATTTTTTTTGAACTTTAAAGATCAGATTTATTTGGAGAAAACAAAAAACCCCACAACCTAAAGGATGGGATTTTACATCTCAAGACATCTCCCAGGTAATAAGTCTACAGATTACAAATCATTTTCATAGAAGATATTTTTGTACAAATTTTACATGTAGTGAGGAGCGGGTCATAAATTCCTGTTTGTTTTAACAGGGTGGCACGGTAGAGAAATGGGGGAAAAAACAGCTTTTTTGGACACATCTATTTGGAAGCAGACATGAAGAGGGCAAACCCTACTTTTTCATCATCTATAGCAAATGGTTAAAAAAAAACACCCTCTCAACCTTGGGTATCTCTAAAAGCCACTTCCTAGCTACTACCCACTCCAAACCAATTATTTAAAGTTACTTCACTTGGTATGTTTTCTATGTCCACTGGGTAAATGATTCATTATGCTCACTGCTGCAGCACTCATAAACCAACACCCCTGCATGGCTGTAAAGGGTCTAACGTAGGACTGATGCGAGAAGAGACCAAGATGTCTTTTCTCTGCAGGTACCAATATTGCCTGTAAGGACACCATCTGTTGAGCTGACAGTACCAAGGTGCACATAAAAGCAGGCAAGTAAAGCTACTGTGTTGCAAGAGAAGCCAGGACCTTGTGAAATTGTTCTCCTCCATTATCATTTATTCTCTCAAGGGGATGCTAAAAAAACAGAACCAAAAAAACCACACATTGGTCTAAGCCACATTATAAATCCAAACATTGGTGTGAGATTTCACTTGGAGAGAAGGAAACTTTTGTTTTTTTAAAAAGCCCCTCAAACCCCAATCAAGGTTGTAAGAAAGCCTCCCAATTTAACCACCCTCGCTCACCACCTAAGACTAGTAATTCTAAAGTTTTCTGAGGTGTAAAAGGGGTCAAAGCAGCAGGAGCACGAATGGCTAGAGGGAAGGAGTGTCAAAGCATGAAGGAGGCAAGATTTGCTTGAGAAAAAGCAGTGATGACTCCTCATTGGACAGCTCCCAGGGGCTCTAGAGAATGCTTAGGAGGTCAAGTATGTGACTTAAGTAGAAGCTGCCTGTAGGAAGGTTAACAGGAAAGAGTAGCATGATGAACATAAGATGATGACAAGAGTCTAAATTTTTAAAGCTTCAAGATTTCAACAGAATGTGGATATATTTGAACTTTCAGAAGGGATAGTGTTTAAGAAAGGGTGAAACCAGGACACATAAAAGACCTGGGAATTCCCACAACCCTTAAGTGCTTCCTGCTCCAGGAGGTAAATGACTATGTGTTTACTGGAGGTGATACCATTTTCCCTGTTACTGGTGCAAAATAATTTATCAAATCCCCAAGCTTCTTTTCAAACCACGATTTCCCCATTTACTTTGGTCACCAAACAGTCCTATTCTTCAGTGGCCTGTAGACTCACTCCCACCTACCCCCATGGGGGGCACAAATGAAGGAACTCCCCCTTAGGCTGGCCCCAGTAACTCAGAATTAAATAAGAGGTGGGGCTGGCAGCCTCCTGGAGACTAAAACAACATCAGAGACTAAACCTACCTTGCTAAGAATGGAGAATTTATTCAGATATTGTTTGCTAATTCATGTATGCCACAACAGGATAAGAATTAAAGGTAGAAACCTCACACTCTTCCTTATACCTGCCTACTGCCCAACTAGATTCCAGACACTGCATCACTATCACTGCCATCTTGCTAAACGGAGGCCCCTAGGCACTAATCACACAGGCAACTGCACATGTCATAAAAATGCACCACAACTTTAAACTTACAGCATTAAAAGCTGTACGTCTCTCTCTGGCTACATTGGTGATTCTCCAGTTAGTTCAATATTTTAAAGGCTGAAGAAGCATGCAAAAGAATTTCATTTTGTTTCTTTTTTAAAAAAAAAGTTAAGAAAGGTATCCAGGAGATGGTGAGTGTTATTTTGTCTTGTCTGGATAGAGGTTTGACTTGCTCTCGAATGTTCCAGGGTGGTGAGAGACTAGGAGAAAGCACAGAATTCAGAGGTCTATTTGGTGTAATCTTCTCCCTCATTTTCATCTTCACCATCAACGGCAAGAGCAGCATACTTGCTTGCAGAACTGAACTTAGAGGCTGGATTTTCTTCCGCTTTCTTTGTCTCAGGTGCAGATCTGGAGTCTTGATCCTTTTTGCCATCTTTCCTATCTGACTCCTTCCAGTGGTCTTTGTTCCCTCCATCTCCTGGACCACGGCTGGAATTTCCACTTTGGCCTTTTGGGGCACTCAGCCCATCTACTTTATTTTCATCTTTCCTTACTGGTCCTTCCTCAGATGGTTGAGCTGGAATTACTTTCCCTCCACCACTTGTAGGGAACTGCTGCTCTGTGTCTGAGTTCTGAGATTGAGCAGGAGGGTTAGAACTTCGCTTCACCCAAGCATTCTCCTTTGGTGGAGGGGCTGGCATTACCTTTAGAGGCTGTTCAGGTTTGGGAGGCTTAGAAGTTGGAGACTGACAGTCTTCCTCTTTATTGGGTGTTTCATTTTCTAGAGACTTCTCACTCTCTCTCCTTCGTGCATTTCTGCTAGATGTGGCTGAGGTCCCCATTTGTGATGACTCACTTCCTGTCCTCGATCGTTCCCGTTCCTGAGTTTCTTCACTTCACCAGCTTGGGTGTTTCTCCCGAGGCCATCGTTCTAGTTTTGGCTCATCCAGCTGACTCTGCAGTTTCTCCGGTTCCTTCTGTAGCCACTCTTATACTTCTCGTTCTCTAGCAGTGTGTCAACAGGCTTTGCCCCTCCAAAGATAGAGGCTGCTCGACTGGACTGAGACGTGCTAGCAGCGGAATCATTTTCCTCAGGAGTACTCCGAGGCTTTAGGTTCAGTTTGGGTCTTTGGCGGGGACTTCTATCATCAGGCCTATAATCATCCCGAGAGTAATCGTCTCTGGAGCTCCATGACCGGTCATCTCGTCTGTCATATCTGTCTTCATAGTGGTCCCCGCCTCCTCTGTAGTCATCCTCCCTATGGTACCCACTACCAAATGCTCTTCTGCCACTGCCTATCCTGGAATCATAGCCTCTATCATAGTCTCTGCTGCCTCGGTCATCATAGTGATCTCGGCCCCCGTAGAGATCCATGTCCCAGCATGGGCCATCACGATAACTGTCCTGATACCCATCACGATATCGGTCTGAATCATAATGATCTGGATACTTGTCTCCAAAGCTATCATCACCTCTTCTAGGTGGGTAGTCATCAAAGCTGTCTGTAACAGGATGGGCCCTCCAGTCTGTATCTGTTTTGTCAGAATCCCGATTTCTATCTCGGCCAAAAGAACGATCATCCCTGTCTTTATCCTGTGCTTGATCAGCAACGTCCACTCTAATTCTCCTGTTACCTAGAGACTCTTCATTGAGGCTCAGGGCACTGAACAAGGAATCCAGGTCCTCAAACTCAGCATAACCAAAACCTTTCAACCTCTCAGGATTGCTGGGTTCACGTGGTAAACGCACTGCACTGATATTTAATCCTTTAAAGAATTCCTTAATGGAGTCTTCTGTCACATCATAGGACAGGTTCCCTAGAAAAGCAGTGTAGGGTGGTAATTTGGGAAGACGGCTCTGGTCGATATTGGGTTCCTGAGCAGCCTGTGGAGCAGTGGACAGGATGGAACGGTCAATTGGAGGTGCCCTATATACGTCATCATCATTACTATGTCAAGTGGTTGAAACATCTCCTTCTAGGTCATCTGTTTCATCAGCCCAGCTGACTGGTTTGGGGACATAGGTGCTTCCTCCACCAGTCCCTCCATCCTCAGCCAGGAAGTCTGTTAGGGAGATAGTCTTCCCCTTCTTATTCTTTTTTGCTGAGGCCGCCATGTTGGGAGAGGGAGAGAGAACACAAAAGAAAACCACCTTTTATGACATTCCTGGAAGTGAAACAGCCAGGTGGTCTCAAGTAGGTTCTCTGCTTAGGATCTCACAAGTATGAAATAAATATGTTTGACAGTCTGAGCTCTTATTTGGGGGCTATAGGATGAATTCAATTCCAGGCTCATTTCGGTTGTTGGCAAAATTCATTTTATTCAGCAAGTTGACTGCAAGATGACTGAAGTTCCCATTTAACTACTGACTGTTGGCCTGGGATCACTCTTAGCTTCTAGAGACTAGGCACTTTCCTTGGCTCATGACCCTCTAAATCTTCAAAGCCAAAAATTGGGTGATGAATCCTTCTTATGCTTTGAATCTCTCTGACTACTTCTTCTACTGCATCTCTCTACTTTTAAGGGCTTGTGAGATTACTAAATGAAAGAGGTCATACACCAAAACCTACATATTGCATAATTTTATTTCTATGACATTATGTGTAAGGTGAAAGTATAGGGAGAGAAAACATATGAGTGGTTGCCATGAATTTTGGATGAAGATAAGGGCTGATTACAAAGGGATACACAAGATAATATTTTAGATGGTATAACTGTTCTATATGGTACTGTGCTTGTGGTTATATGATTATTCATGAAAATTAAAAATCTTTCATCTAGATGAAGGAGGAATCCAGAATGGAATACCAGCTATGAAATGAATCTAACTGTATTACAAATATATTACATGGCCTCATTGAAGGGTATGAAAAAGAAAAGAGCTGACCTAAGTAATGTTCAAAAACAGCGTTTTTGCTACATACATTACTATATGAGTTTAAGGCATGCAGCATAATGATGTGACATATATATTGTGAAATGATAAACACAATAAATTAAGTTTGTTCCATGATCTATAGCTACAAAAAATAAAAATTTTTTCCCTTGTGATGAGAACACTTAGGATTTACTCTATTAACAACTTTCATATATATTATAAAACAGTGTTAACTAGTCATCATGTTGTATGTTATATTCCTGGTACTGCTTTACCTTATAATTGGAAGTTTGTACCTTTTGACAACTCGCACACAATTCCTTCTCCCCCTAAACCCTGCATTTGGTAAACACACATTTGAACTCTTTTTATTAGTTTCTTTTTTTGTTTTTGTTTTCTTTCCACATATAAGTGAGGTCTTAGAGTGTTTGTCTTTTTCTGTCTGACTTATTTCACTTAGCATCCATCCACATTGTCACAAATGGCAAGATTTCCTTCTTCTTGTGGCTAAATAATAGTCCACCACACACACATGCACACACACATGTCACTAATTTTTTCTTATTGAGATATAATTAACATACAATATTATATTAACTTCAGATGTACAACACAACTCATATTTTTATACATTATAAGATGCACATCACAATAAGACAAGTTACCATCCATCACCATACAATGTGGCTGCAATGTTATTGACTATATTCCTTATGTCTACATTACATCCCCATGACTAATAGCTGGAAGTCAGTACCTCTTTATCCCCTTAACCAATTTTGTTAATCCCCTCACCCTTCACATCTCTGGCAACAAACAGTTTGTGCTCTGTATGTATGAGCCTCTTTCTGTTTTGTTTTGTTTGTTCATTTGTTTTGCTTTTTAGATTCTACATATAAGTTATATCACATGATATTTGTCTTTCTCTGTCTGCCTAACTTCACTTAGTATGATAATTCTAGGTCCATCCATGTTGCTACAAATGGCATTATTTCATTCTTTTTCATAGCTGAGTAATATTCTTGTGTGTGTGTGTGTGTGTGTGTGTGTGTGTGTGTGTGTGTATCACATCATCTTTATCCATTCATCTGTGGATGGACATTTAGGTTGCTTCCATATAGGCTGTTGTAAATACTGCTGCAATGAACATAGGGATGCATATATCTTTTCAAATTAGAGTGTGTTTTTTGTTGTTGTTTTAGATAATATTTTCTTTTATTGTTTAGAGTTTCTGTGTTGTTTTTAATACCCAGAAGTGGATTCCCTGGACTGTATGGTAGTTCTATTCTTAGTTTTCTGAGGAAACTCCATACTGCTTTCCATATGGCTGCACCAAGATACATTACTACCAACAGTGCATGAGGATCCCATTTCTTCCACGTGCTCACCAATTGTTGTTTCTTTTCTCTTTTATAATAGTTATTCTGACAGATGTGAGGTAGTATTTCATTGTGGTTTGGATTTGCATTTCTCTGATGATTAGTGATGTCGAGCACATTTTCATGTGACTGTTGGACATCTGAATGACTTATTTAGAAAAATGTCTATTATGGTCCTCTTCCCATTTTTATTCAGGTTCTTTTGGGGTTTTTTTATATTGAGTTGTATGAGTTCTTTATATATATTGGATATCAATCTTTATCAGATATATGATTTGCAAATATCTTCTGCCAATCAGTAGGTTGATACTTCATTTTGTTAGTGCCTTCCTTCCCTGTGCAAAAAGGTTTCTAGTTTGATGTAGTCCCATTTGTTTATTTTTGTAATTGTTCCTCTTGCCTGAGGACACAGATCCAAAATAATATTGCTAAGACAGATGTCAAAGAACTTACAGCCTGTGTTTTCTTCTAAGAATTTTATGGTTTCAGGTATCACATTGAAGTCTTCAATCCATTTTGAATTTATTTCTAAATATTGGGTAAGACAGTGGTCCAGTTCCATCCTTGTGCACATATCTGGCCAGCTTTCCAAACACCATTTATTGAAGGGACTGTCTTTTCCCCACTGTATATTCTTGCCTACGTTGTTGAATATTTATTGGCCAAGTAATTGTGAGTTTATTTCTGTGCTCTGTATTTTGTTCCATTGATATATGTGTCTATTTTGCTGCCAGTACCATACTCTTTTGATTACTATAGTTTGTAGTATATTTTCAAGTATAGGAGCATGATACCTTCAGCTTTGTTCTTTTTTCTCAAGATTGCTTTAGCTACTTGTAGTCTTTGTGCTTCCATAAAATCTTAAGAATATTTGTTCATGTTCTCTGAAATATGCCATTGCTATTATGATAGGTATTGCTTTGAATCTATAGATTGTTTGGGTAGTATGAATATTTTAACAATATTGATTCTCCCCATCCATGAACACAGTATAGATTTCCATTTATTTGTGTCATCTTCAATTTCTTCAGTGTCTTCTAGTTTTCAGAGTACAACTCCTTGTTTAAATCTATTCTTCAGTATTTTATTCTTTCTGATGTGATAATAAATGGAATTTTTTTCTTCATTTGTCTTTCTGATAGGATTATTAGTGTATATAAATGCAACAGATTTCCATATATAATTTTGTATCTTGCAACTTTACTGAATTCATGTATTGGTTCTAATAACTTTTTGGTGGAGTCTTGAGGGTTTTTTATATATAGTATCATGTCATCTGCAAATAGTGACAGATTTACTTATACCATTCAAATTTGGATGATTTTTATTTATTTTTCTTGTCTGATTGCTGTGGCTGGGACTTCTAATGCTGTGTTAAATAACAATGGCAAGAGTGAGCATCCTTGTTTTGTTCCTGATCTTAGAGGAAATGTTTTCAGCCTTTAACTGTTTAGTATGATGTTTACTGTGGGTTTGTCATAAATGGCCTTTATTAGGTTGAGATATGTTTCCTCTAAACCAACTTTGTTGAGAGTTTTTATTATGAATGGATATAGAATTTTGTCAAATGCTTTTTTACATCTATTTAGGTGATCATGTGATTTTTATCTTTTTTTTAACGTGGAGTATCACATGGATTGATGTGTGTATATTGAAGAATCCTTGCATCTCTGGGATAAATCCCACTTGATCATGGTATATGATCGTTTTTATTTATTGTTCAATTCTATTTGATAACATTTTATTGAGGAGTTTTGCATCTGTATTCATCAGAGATATTGGCCTGTAATTTTCTCTTCTTTGTGGTATCTGTGTTTGGTTTTGGTGTCAGGGTAATTGTGGGCTCATAGAATGAGTTTGAGGGTGTTCATGCCCTTAAAGTTTTTGGAAAAGTGTGATAAGATAGGTATTAACTCTTCTTTATATGTTTGCTAGAATTCCCTGAAAAGCTTTCTGGTTCTGGACTTTTTGTTGTTGGGAGTTTTTTTTTTTTTTTTTTTTTTTATTGATTGAAATCCAGCAACTAGTAATAAGTCTATTCGGACTACCTATTTCTTCCTAATTCAGTCCTGGAAGATTGTAAGTTGCTAGGAATGTATCTATTCTTCTAAGTTGTCCAATTTGTTGGCATATAACTGTTTATAGTATTCTCTTATGGTTCTTTGTATTTCTGTGATATTGGTTGAAATTTCTCCTCTTTCATTTCTAATTTTGTTTATTTGGGTCCTCTCTCTTTTTTTAATGAACCTGGCTAGAGGCTTATCAATTTTGCTTCCCTTCTCAAAAATCCAGCTCTTGCGCTTCCCTGGTGGTGCAGTGGTTGAGAGTCCACCTGCTGATGCAGGGGACACGGGTTTGTGCCCTGGCCCGGGAAGATCCCACATGCTGTGGAGCGGCTAGGCCCATAAGCCATGGCCGCTGAGCCTGTGCGTCCGGAGTCTGTGCTCCACAACAGGAGAGGCCACAGTAGTGAAAGGCCCGTGTACTGAAAAAAAAATCCAGCTCTTGTTTCTTTGATAATTTCTTTCTTGTTGTTCTCTAATTTATTTACATGCTGATCTTTAATAGTTCCTTCCTTCTGCTGATGTTGGGCTTTGTTTGTTCTTTTTTTCTAATTCCATTAGATGTAGGTTTTTTATTTGAGAATTTTCTCATTTACCAAGGTAGGCCTGTATTGCTATAAACTTCCCTCTTAGAACTGCTTTTTCTGTGTTCCATAGATTTTGTAAAGTTGGGCTTTTATTTTCATTTGTCTCAAAGTATTTTCTGATTTCCTCCTTGATTTCTTTATTTACCCATTGGTTTTCTAGTAGCATGTTCTTTAGTCTCCATGCTTTTGTGTTTTTTTCCAGTATTCTTCCTGTAATTGATTTCTAGTTTCATACCTTTGTGGCCTGAAAAGATGCTTGATATAATTTCTATCTTCTTAAATTTGTAGAGACTTGTTTTGTGGCCTAGCATGTGATCTATCCTGGAGAATGTTCCATATACAGTTGAAAAGAATGTGTACTCTGTTGTTTTTGGATCCAATGTTCTGTAGATATCTATTAAATCCAACTAGTCCAATGTGTCATTTAAGGTCACTGTTTTCTCTCTGAATGCTCTATCCATTGATGTCAGTGGGATGTTAAAGTCCACTACTATCATTTTATTACTGTCAATTTCTCCCTTTATGTCTGTTAATATTTGCTTTATATGTTTAGGTGTTCCTTTATTAGGTGAATATATGTTTATGAATGTTATATCATCTTCTTCTATTGATCCATTCATCATTATATAATGTCTTTCTTTGTCTTTTGTTAGAGACTTTGCTTTAAAGTCTGCTTTGTCTGACATGAATATTGATACCCCAGCTCTCTTTTTGTTTCAATTTGCATTGAATATCTTTTTCCACCCCCCACTTTCAGGCTGTGTGTGTCTTTAGCTCTGAAGTAAGTCTCTTTTAGGCAGCATATAAATGGGTCTCATATTTTTATCTAATCAGTCTTTGATTGGAACATCTAGTTCATTGATATTTAAAGTGATTATTTATAGGTATGTATTTACTGCCATTTAATTACTTGTGTTCTGTTATGTGTGTGTGGGTGGGGTGCAGTTTTTCTCTCTTCTTTTCTTCTTTATAAATTTTTCCCTTGTGGTTTTGATGATTTTCTTCAGTGTTATCCCTGTGTTCCTTTCATTCGAGATTTTGTGAATTCTTTTTCAGGTCGATTGACTATTTCCTCTTCATTTATTTGGTCTTGTAGGTTTTTGTTTTTTTTTTTATTAAAGTCCATACTTTATTCAGATTTCCTCAGTTTTCTCTAATGTCCTTTTTCTGTTCCAGGATCCCATCCAGGATACCATGTTACATTTAGTTATCATGTCTCCTTAGGCTCCTCTGGGCTATGACACTTGCTCAGATTTTCCATGTTTTTGATGACCTTGACCGTTTAAAGCGGTACTGGTTAGGTACCCCATAGGTATCATGTAGAATGTCCATCAATTAGAATTTTCATGATGTTTTTCTCATGAATAGACTGGGGTTATGAGTTTTGAGAGGAAGACCACAGAGGTGGTCTCATCACATGTCAAGAGTACACACCAACAACATGACTTATCACTAGTGATGTTAACTTTGATCACCTGCCTGAGGGAGTGTTTGGAAGGTTCCTCCACTGTGAAGTTACTCTTTCCCCCCCCCCCCCAATACTGTGCTCTTTGGAAGGAGGTCACTCCACACAGCTATTGAGATGGCGAGTTATACTCCACTTCTTCGGCAGGGACAAGCAGCTGCATAAATGATTTGGAATTCTTCTGCATGGCAGATTTGTCTTTTCATCCCCACTTGTTTATTTATTCAATTATTTGTATATATCAGTATGGACTCGTGGATATTTATCTTAAACTGTGGGTTATAACCCAGTACCATGTTATTTACTTATATTTGGCTTTTTAAAGATTGTATTCAAACAAAAACATTCTGCTGTTTTAAAAGGTTAAAAAATATTGTTCATATATATATA
>NW_020838036.1:1983897-2093560 GCF_003676395.1 Aethalodelphis obliquidens | reverse complement strand
GCGAAGGGGCTTCCTAGTGTGTGGACACTTTTCCTCCTTCACAGCTCTCTCCCGCTGGTGCAGGACCCGTCCCTATCCTTTTGTCTCTGTTTAGTTTTTTCTTTTGCCCTAACCAGGTACGTGGGGGGTTCCTTGCCTTTTGGGAGGTCTGAGGTCTTCTGCCAGCGTTCAGTAGGTGCTCCGTAGGAGTTGTTCCACGCGTAGATGTATTTCTGGTGTATCTGTGGGGAGGAAGGTGATCTTCGCGTCTTACTCTTCCGCCATCTTCCCGGAAGTCCCTCTTGTAGGTTTTTAACTTACTCTTTCATCTGTAACATATTATTTTGTCATCTCATTTGTTTTTTGATGGGTGAGGCTGTGTTCCTGTCCTACTGGTTGTTTGGCCTAAGGCATCCAGTACTGGAGTTTGCAGGCAGTTGGGTAGAGCTGGGTCTTGGTGCTGAGATGAGGACCTCTGGGAGACCTCACACCACTTAATACTCCCTGGGATCTGAGGTTCTGTGTTAGTCCAGAGGTTTGGACTTGGCACTCCCGCCACAGGAGCTCAGGCCTAACCTCTGGCCTGGGAACCAAGATCCCACAAACCATGTGGTGTGGCAAAAAAAGAAAAAAAGGCAACAAACAAAAAGGAGCAGAACAAGAACAAAGAATAAAAAATTTAAAAAATAAAATTAGAATAAAAATATATTAGAAAAATATAAATATAAATGAAACAACAACAAGGCAAAACAGAACCACAACAGAAAAAAAAAAGCCAGAAAAGGCCTTGGGAGTGTGTGGGGCTTAGTGCAGCTGGAGGGGACCCAGGAGAGCAGAGGTTCAGGCCCAGGACCCCAGCAGGCTCGCTGGGGCCCAAGTGAGTGGGGGAAATGCTGGCCACATTCCCCTGCAATTCCCCGATCCTCCAAAGGTCTCTCCCCATTCCCACAGAACCCCCACTGTGAGTGGGCCCCTCTGGGCATAGGAACCCCTCCCCTCCCCCTAGCCACCCCTCAAGGGCACTGGTCCCATCCTGCCTCCATTTCTCCTCCCCCATTCCCCCAACGTCCTACCCGCTCATGTGGAGGTTCCTCCCGCTCCCTTAGGTGTCCGAAGTCCCCAACCAGCACCTGGTAGATGCCCTAGTTGTGAGGAGACACGAACTCTGCATCCTCCTACTCCACTATCTTGACTCCGCCCCACCATTATGTTTTTACTCAGGCCCTGGGGTCACTAGCCAGTTTGTCTTATTCTTCTCACCTAACAGGTTTTTTTAAATGTTTGTTTTATGTGTAACATCAGAGTTTTTTAGCTGTTCTTAGAGGGAGAAATAGAGAAAAGTAAGGAAATTAAGTCTATTTCATCTTCCAAGAAGCAGAAATCCTTGTACAATACATTTTCAGGAATGTGAATGAATAATTAAATAAAGAAAAGTTAATGGAGGTAAATCTAAGAACATGTAGAGTATGATTATATTTTTAAATGTTATATATAATTATAGCATAAGGAACATACACAGACACACATATATGTACACACACATAGACAGAAAGAGTCACATGAAAAACTTAACAGTTTTTACCTCAAGTTACTAGATGATTTCCTCTTTACTTCAACTTGATTCTATTTTCTGCTTTATTTATTATTTTACTCACAGATTTCAATCCATGAATTCTAGAATTTATGAAAGAAAGATGTAAGCAAGAAAAATTTTAAAGTATTAGCTCATTGTATTGAATAAATATAACAAGAGTTGTGACCCTCAGTGTAGGAAACAGTGTGAAGAAATGGGTATTTTCCTATATACCTGCATGAATATAAATATGTGGCACTACATGGACAACGTTTTCTCAGTGATGCTTGAAAGCTTATCCATATTAACATTCCATGAGCATCAAATTTCAGTTGTAGAGATGTTTATATTGTACTAGGATTACATAGTACAATGTCTCACAAGTATAATTAGAATTCTAATTGATCCTGAAGTGCCTTGTGAAAATATTAAATTTGATATTTAATGAAATATTCAAATGGAAATGTCAATAGTAGGCAGTTAGATATAAGAGGTTGAGACCTTTGGATCATCAAGAAGATGCCAATCAAACACTGCTCTTATGTATTGGCCTCTATGGACGAAATGTGTTTATGCTCTCATGCTTGCTTCTTTTAGTTGGTGATTGAGCAGAGTTTCGAATCAATCAGGTTTATGAATCCTTCAATGTTTTCTTGCTTAAGGTTTTCTTCATGTTTGCATTTGTTCCTCATGATTGAAGACCTAATGTCTCTACCACATAAAGGTCCTTTGGAGCTTCCTCAGTCTCCCTTCAATACACATTGAACATAACCCCAAACTATCACCCAGAGTCGCATGCACGTGAATTTTTGACACATACCTTGTCACAGAGTATTCCAAGATTTGATACACTACTATTTTGTTAACAACTCACTGACTCTGTTTAGTTCATTCTTAATTCACTGATGTCATTTGGTGTAAGTTAAAAAGAGACACCACTAAGGATGGAACTATTATGAACGGAAAGTACATCAGTCTAGAGGAGTAGGTGCTTTTGAAGATCAACTTATCCAGTGACACATAAATGCCATAATTTACAGACAATTGCTGTCAATAAGTGGATATAACATATTACAGTAAACTTTTCTCTTTGCAAACATACAGGTTTCTTTTTCTTTTCCTCCTCCTCCTTCTGCTTCTCCTTCTCCTTTTACATTTCAACAAAGAGATCGCCGAAACCAACTCTGGAATATCCGTATGATGTAATAGTACTCAGCAATGAAAGGGGAAAAAAATACCAATGCACACAACAACGTGTATGAATCTCAAGACCATTTGCTGAGTGGAAAAAGACAAGCACAAAAGAGGACATACCATTTATTAAAAGTTCTAGAAATAGTAAAACTAACCTACAGAAACAGAAAGCTGACGAGTGTTTGCCTGTGAGGGATGGAGGAGCAGATGGATTGGGAGGAGACATGAGAACACATCTGGGGTGAGGATAATGTTCTAGATACTGATAAGAGGGTTGGGTTACACAGGTGTGTGCAATTGTCAAAATTCAATGAATGGTGCAGTTAGGATTTGTGCATTTTGCTCTGTGTAAATTTTCCCTCAACGAGAAAAAAAGGAACCACCATAAACAAATATTAAACTCTAGTTAATCATTTGGGTGCTGAATTATCTAGGGTTGGAAAGTACTGTTGCTTACAGCTTACTTTAAAATGCATCCAGAATATAACATGAATTGTTGGATGGATAATGGATGGACACAGAGATATATGTGTGATTAAGGAAGGATAGAAAACGGCTAATGTTGTAGTCTCTAGGTAGCGATCATATGGATTTTCACTGTACAACCTGGTAGACATTTCCGGATGTTCGATGGGTTTCAAAACAAAATATTAGGAAAAATGGACTCATACTAAGCATAAATTTGTACCTAATTTTATGCACCTTCAGTACAGCTTGAACATCACTTCATTTAATTTTGTATGCTACTACTATCTTTTAAATGGAGGTGTATACTCACATTTTATAGGTGTCCTATCATTTCTAACTTTTGGTGTGTTTTAATAATTTTGTTGGTCATGGCTGTGGTAAACACTATGGGAGTGAAAACTTTGTTCTTGTGAAAAATTATTGCTTTAGAACCATTCATTTCCTTGACATATATCCCCGGGGTCAGAACATATGCCAAGTGTTCAGGTGGGAGCACATATTTTCTAGAGCACCCCAGAGGGGTTCATATCAATTTGCATTTATACCAACAGGATGTGAGAGGGTCAGTTCTCAAGCCAGTAGCCAATGCAAGGGAATACGACTATCTATTTCTCACTTGCTTAAGTATCTCTTTGTTGGAACTCTTGATTTATCAAAACTCTAAACATCATTTTAGATATAATTTCTTATAAAAACGTTGGCGGGAGAAATGTCAGAAAATGCAAGTCAACATGAGCAGGTGATAAGTAGTAACAGTATCTCCCATTGCTACTAATAACACATGTATAATTCCTAGACAGGAATTAAGCTTCTCTGTGCTTGGGGTGGAGGAGAGAATGAATGCTGGAGGAACACACACAATGTCTGCTCAGTCATAAAACTGGAAAAGCAGAACATTTAGTCCCTCTTGAGGCAGTTGTAATGACAGCAAGTGGGAAGTTACATAAAGAAACATTCACAAATATACTCATACCAACTATAATATGAATTAGGTTAATATGAGAATGTATTACAAAGAAATGGATCTAAGGACAGAGATAATTTTAAGTGATAATTTCGTTATTTAATAAAGACAAAGGAAAAGTAGAATGGACATACTTTGAAACCAAAATTGTGATAAATAGAAGGCTTATTTCACAAGTCAGGGTAAATATACAAAAATAAAGTTGCTCTTAGGTTACGAATGGCCTGGGCTCTGAGCCAAGGACTTTAGGACAGTTGTCTGAAGAGAGGCTGGGGCAGACTTGGTGCCAGGTAGGCAAACCTAAGGTAGAGTAGGGAATGAGCTTTGAATCTCAATTTAATTTATAGAAGTGGAGCTCTGGATCTGCACTGTCAGTGGCTTATGGGCTCCTCATTACACTCTGCTGATCAGGACCAGGCCCAATTTGAGATGAAAATTAGACATCCAAGAGGCAATGTTGAGTAGGCAGTTGAATATATGAGCCTGGATTTCAGGGACAAGACTGGACTTGAAATATTAATGTGTGATTCTTCTATTTGTGGGTGGGATCAAAGTGATGGAACTATGTATGATTCTGCAGGAAGTGAGCATAGGTAGGGAAGAGAAGAAATCTGAGAATCAAAACCTAGAGCACTTGAATGCATAGAGGTCAAGGAGTCACAGAAGGACTCACCAGGACACTGAAAAGTAGCAGAACCTGAGGCAGAACGCCAACCAAGGGACAGGAATGTCCTGTAAACCAGGGGTCCCCAACCCCCGGGCCGTGGACTGGTACCGGTCCGAGGCCTGTTAGGAACCAGGCCACACAGTAGGAGGTGAGCGGCGAGCGAGCGAGTGAAGCTTCATCTGACGCTCCCCATCGCTCGCATTACCACCTGAACCATCTCTCCCCTCCCCGCACCGTCCCTGGAAAAATTGTCTTCCACGAAACTGGTCCCTGGTGCCAAAAAGGTTGGGGACTGCTGCAGTGTAAACCAAGTGAAGAAAGTATTGCAGGGAGGAGGAAGTGATCAACAGTGCCAAATACTACTGATCAGTCAAGTAATGTCAATACTGAGAAATGACCACTAGATTTAGCAACGTGCAGGTCTTTGGGGACCTTGAGAAGAGCTAGTTCACTGGATTGGTGGGAACAGAAGATCGATTGAGATGGTTCAAGACAAAATGGGAATAGAGGAAATGGAGATACCAAAAATAAATAATGATTTTTTAGGAGCTTTTCTGTAAAGCGCAAATCGAGAGATGATGATGCTGCAGATGGAGGACATTGTGCAGTTAAGGTGGGGTTTTTGTCAGTTTCTCTCTTTCTTGTTTTGTTTTTAAGAGGGAGGACTTTGCAGAAGGTTTGTGTACTTATGGGAATCATCCAGCTGAGAAGGGCAAATTGGTGATGTGGGTGAGAGCTCTGGGAGCATTGCTGGGGCCATGCATTTACTCACCCAAAAGGGGTAGAATCTACTGCCCAGCTGCAGGGCTGTGTTTTGATAAGAGTGTGGACAGTTCGTTCATAGTGACAAGAGGGAAGGCAGAGTATCTAGTGTCAGATGCAGGTAGGTAGAAAGTTTTGTGAGATCTTTCCTTCCACGTTCTCAGTCTTATCAACCCAGACTGTGGCTGTTCCAGTAGTAGACGGAGGTTTGAGGAAGGAGGATAAGATGTGAACTGCGATGTCTAAGATGGAGTGAGTGGACTGGGGAAGTGTATGAGTTTGCATCAAAGACCCCTACCATATTTCTGACACTGTTCTAGGCACAGGAGGTGCAGTCATGGGAATGCACATGCGGAACTCATATTCACTCATGTGTGTTTGTTTGGTAACAAGGTGGGACAGGGGCGGATCTGGTGCCTGGTACCCTCACCGCGGGCTAGGGCAGAGGACACATATTCTGGTCCAAACACGGGCCTTAGCCCCCACAGGGAACAAAGCTGTCTCTGAATACCCCTCCTTACCTGGAGGCACAAGGATGAAGGATGAGGTGGAAGTGTGTCGGATCACTGAGAAGCCTAGTGGCCTACTTCTCTCCAGCTCACGGTTAATGTATTTTCCTCCCCAAAGTCAACCCCTCTCCAACAGACACTACACTAAGGTTTGGTGTCAAGTGACTGACTCACCCTCCTACTCTGTCTGGTTTCTGGTTGCTATGGCGATGCGGCCAGAAGCTTTGCTCCCTCAGTGAAAATGAGTGGAAACCTGTGAATGTAGAGAGGGCTATTGAGAGGGAGGAGGGATCTCTTGCAGGTGACAATGACCTAATACTCTTAGGGCCTTTGGTGATTAACAGCCTAATGCCACCCTCACTGCCTCCCCTCCATCCACCAAACAGTTAACACCATCAACACCGAAAGGCAGAGGAGCCAGCCTGTGAACAGGGAGCCTTACACACCAGATGACATAGGTTTTTCATTAGTGTCATTTCCCAGAAAAAGTCACTGAGTTAGGAGTCTTCACTTGCCCACGTTCTAAGGTGTTCTCATTGTGCTCTATCTTGTAGTGCTCTGTCTAGTGGGATTGCTGGGCAGCAAGCCCTACAAGTACCTACTGTGTGCCAGGTAACTTATTAGGAATTGAGGATACCCAATGGGGAAGGCATGCTACAGGTGTGAGTTTGGGGACATGGCAAGGGTTAGCCAAAGAGCATAAGTTCTTATGCCCAAACCCAGACTTTCATCCTTAATAGGGCCAGTCCCCTCTCACGCCTGCCTCCCTCCTTCTCCTTCCCTAAAGAATTCAGGGGGTAAAGATAAAGTTAAGGGTGGAGGGTAGGCTGAAGCCCTGAAGAGCTCAGCTGCCCCTTCTCTCCAGCCAAGAGCCTCTTTATTTTCATACCAGCAGTCTTGCTCTGCCTTCAAGTCTCAAGACCCATAATCGGCTTTGAGTCTCAGTGTCCAGATCCTCAATGGCCTAATAGGCCTGGTGGCTTGGTTGCTATGGCAATCCTGCCAAGAGCTTTCCTCACTAGATAAAATAAAAAAGGGAGCACGAAAGGGGAGTGGCCAGCCTCATGGGGGAGGGAAGGAGAATTGTAATGTGAATATCCTAATTACCCTAATTGATAGCCCTTTGTGATTAAAGGCCCATAAAAGGAGGCCAGGGCAGCAGGGGCTTTGATTGGGAAAAGGGAGCCTCAAAAAGGAAGAGGCTTTTTCCTTAGAGAAACTTCCACAGAGTATTTGGAGGATAAGGAAAGCACCACAAGACTAGGACTCAGGGTGAACTCAGTAATTGACTCTGCCGGTTACTCTGAATTTTATTTAAAAATCCAGAGCCAGATCCCTGTGTTTGGGGCATGTTGGCAGGGAGGTATCAAAAATTACATTTCTGTGTGGGGGAGGGTCCTGGTTGCCCCACCTTCTGGCCTGGTGGTTGAGGGCACATGCCATGTTGTCCACACCTGGGCCCATGGTCCCCAGGGACTTGAGGTGGGATATGGTTTGCAGCCCTCAGCTACTCAGCTGCCCACTTCTCTCCAGCTAAGACTTTCCTTGTTGTCCTTCCTGTCAGCCTCTCTCCTGCATCCAGTATTCTGGACTCTGTAAATCAGCTTAGGTGTCTAATGACTCAGTCATGGCTTAATTGGCCCTAGCTTCTGGTTGCTATGGTGATGCAGCCAAGAGCTCTGCTCACTAAGTTAAAATAAGAGGGACCCTGATGTGGGAGGGGGACAACGTGGGGAGAGGGCCAAGATTAAAGAGGAGAATACTCTGATTACACTAATTGATAGCCTTTTGTCATTAAAAGCCCATAAACACAGGCCCGCAGGGTCCAAGGCAGAGGGAGCTGAAGGCTTATCAGGGAAAATAAAGCATCGGACATAAGGGAAAAAGCTCTTTATACTAGAGACATTTCCAAGGAGTAATCTGGAGGTTAAGAAAATGTTCCACGTGCTCAGCATCTTGGAGTATGGATTTTGGAAAGACACAGGCAGGTTAGGGGCCCAAGTCTTTATTTGCAGAAGCCTAGGAGCCCTCAATTGTCAGTCACAGCTGTTCAGATGGGAAACTGAGGCTCAGAAGTGCGAAGGGGCTGGAGCTACATCACATGCTAGGCTAGTGGCAGAGCTGTGAGTAGCATTCAGGGCTCTTGATGACCATGCCAGAGCTCTCTCTATGACCTCAGTCAGCCTCCACGTGGAGACCAAGATGGTCAAATCCTTCATTTTACAAAGAGCTGGACCAGAGAGGGGAAGCAACCTGCCCAGGGCCACACGGTCCCTTTTGGGACGAGAACACAGCTCTCCTGGCTTTTAATGTGGACCAGGTAAATAGCGAGTGCTTTGAGAATTAGGGCAGGGACAGTGGGAACAGGGAAGAGAGCACTTGAACTTATGGGGAATTCCACAGGACTTGTGAGCCAGGATGGGAGAGGTTCTCACCTAACTGGTGAGAGGGGATTGGTGCCATTAACAGAGAGAGCAACAAAGAGGAACAAAGGAAGAAAGGAGAGAGACAAACACCTCCTTGTCTATTACTGAGATTTTCGTCGGAAATATTCCTTTCCTTGAGCAGTAGCTCGAAATGATATGCAGGAATAACCAAGGGGAGCATGATACTAATTTGCAGGTGCCTAAGAGGCCCCCATCAGTAAACGGATGGGGAAACTAGGACACCCAGAGTGAGGAGATGACGCCCCCAAAATCAGAAGCTGGGTTACTGGCAAAACTGTGAGTGGCTCTCTGGACTCACGACCAACGTGTCAGGGCTCTGGCTAGCAGGAGTGCCAGGCAGCAATAAGAGCACTTACTGTGTACTTGGAACTTCTCTGGAAGTAAACCGTGGGGAGAGTATGCTCATACCTGGGCATCAGGGGGCATGATGGGAGAGGGGCATCCCCTAGGCACTTTCCTGAAGGGTCCTGGTGCCCCTCCCTCTGACTGTGGGAAAAGGTTACATGGCTCTAATGAGAAAGGTTTAAAGTACAGGAGGAGAAAACGATGACTGTGGTCAGAACCGACAGGCAAACAGTGAAAATCAAAAGGTGATGGGAAATTAGAGGGGCCTATAATGGACTTGACTGATGTGTGGAAAGGACTGGAAAGTTTTACAAGGATTTCTTTTCATTCTTGGATTTCTATATTCAAGAATGTAGGGGATTGGGGGAATCTCGCAGGCTGGGTTCAGAGTTAGGACACTTCATGTCGACCAGGGAAATGATGACAACAGGAAAGTGGAGGCATGACCAGGGGGCTCTGCAATGCTTAGCTGAATATAAGTATCTGAAGAGGAGGGTGAAGGTGGAATGAGGTCCTAAGTGCATAGCTAGAGGAGTGCTGGAGCTGTTATTAAAGAATAAAAAACAAAGGAGAGAGGAAAGAAGGGAGGGAGGAAGATGGGGGGGAGAGAGAAAAGAAGAAGGAGGAGGGGGAGAGGAGAGGGGAGGGGTGGAGGAGGGGAGGGGAAGGGGGAGGAGACGGTGGAAATAAGAAGAAAAGGAGGAGAAGGAGAAAAGGGAGAAGAGTGTACAGAACTTTGTCTATTTCTGTGATATTTGTTTGAAAAAGCCAGACACATACCACTACCCACCCGCACAGCGGCTACAGGTGACTTGCAGCTGTGTATGTGTGTGTGCGTGCACACATACGCACACATACATATATATTTAGTCCAAGTTGTCCGCTAGGGGCTGAGTGAAAGGCGACTGACACCCTGGCTGTTACTTCCCTCCTTGAGGAAAGCCCCCTTCCTTCCCTCTCTTGACACTCTTCTCCTGCTCCAGTTACAGCCTCTTTCTAGAAATCCCTCCAGATCCCAGGTCTGTCCTCCTCCTGGTGGACAGCCCTGCTCCTTTTGTACACAGAGCAGAGCCATAATCAGAAATGCAGTTCTGGACACCTCATGACCAGGCATGCAAACCAGGACCAGACAGATCTGGAAGGAGCAGACAGCCGGGGTGGGCACAGGGGTGGGCAGGGAGGGCCCACTGGACGTTGACAGGAACTGCCGCCCCCTCTTTCTCTTTAGCACAGCTGAATGCCTCACTCTTCTCAACCACAAAATATAATAATTGCCCAGTTTGGTCCTTCCTTTGGGGAGGTCATAATATCCGAGCTGCCATGACCATGGTGACAGGAGATCCTTTTTCCCTCTGACCTGGAGTGGGGAAGAGATAATGATCAGCGTGGGGCAGTGACAATATGTGGCCCCGTGAGGGATGGTCCCACTGTCCCTTCCAAATCATTCCAAGGCACGTACTGTCTCTGCATCCAGGGGACCTGCAAGCCTTGGAGCTCCAGGGGTTCAGCTCCATTCCTCAGGAGGGATATGGAGAGGAAAATGTAACTGTCAGATTCCGTATTTGCACTGTTGCTTCCCCAGGACACAATTCATTTGATCGAATTCAAGTGGGATAGGAAGGAAAAGAGAAAGTGCCTCTGGGGATGTTACTATCAATATTTGCAATGTGAAATCGATACTGTAAGCATTACATATATCTTGTATGTGTGTTTAGGGGGGCCTGTGTGAGTGCTGGTGTAACTTTCATTGAGGAGTCGCAACTGAACGGAGTACTAATGGGGAAATTTTTCACTTATAGTATGCCAAAACCCACCCACCCCCACCCCGCTTTCCTGTTCCTTTAAAACGCTTTCACAAAGTTCCTAAGTTTCCTCTCTCTTTTGGGTTTAAAAAATCATCCAGAACTGGTTACAGTAGAAGAATACAATGAATGAAAAAGTCAGGTGAACCATCCCACAGATACCAATTATGCAATCTGGAAAAGCATATAAGAAAACAAATATTTAAAGGTACTTGATTGAGACACAGATGTAGAGAACAGATGTATGGACACCAAGGGGGGAAAACCGCGGTGGGGTGGGGATGGTGGTATGCTGAATTGGGCGATTGGGATTGACATGTATACACTGATGTGTATAAAAATGATGACTAATAAGAACCTGCTGTATAAAAAAAAAAGTTACTTGAAAGCATCCAAATGCAGGCAGAGGTCAAGGAGAGTTTACTCTTGAAAATGACAGTGGAGAAGGGGTAAGAGTTGAGAATTTATGGCTCTCTTATTATAGCATGCTCCTCAATCTCCACAGCTACTGTGGCAGGAAATGACAGACAACCTTACCACCAAAGCTGAAGATGACAGAGAATGGAGTTTAGGTCTGGAAGAGCAGCAGGAAATTTAAGTTGTGGGTTGGGGCGGGGGGCTGGAAGTTAGAGAACCTCAGAGGGCATAAGACCTAAAATATGAATAAAAACTCTACCTAAATCCCTGGGTGACCAAGAATCAGGCTACTGCAGATGGACAGACAGATGCACCCTCCATTTCTGGACCTAGGCTCCAGGATCCGAAGGCATCGGTTGTAAGCAAAAACTCCTGTCACATCCATGGGGCTGTTTATTTCCCAGGTGCCTGTGGATGGGCCTTCCGGCCCCTGAGTTCGTTTCTTCCCCTCTGCACATCGACTTAGGAATGCAAGTGGTAGCAGCCTTCACTACACAGACACACTATGACCTCCCCTAACTGTTAAATAATGACACCTAACCTGTCCCCCCAAATTCTTGTCTTTGGAACACAGCTCCCAGGTATCCAGGGATGAGAGACCACAGCTCAAACTATGGACTAGAAACAGTGGTCTGAGGGCGATTAGGAGATCCTTGCTGTCCCCCAACATAACCCCACTCTCTTCCAGTGCCACAGTCTTCCCTGCAGCTGCATTCCCAGTGTGTCTGTTTCTTCTCTGCGCTCTTGATATGGATATCATTCTCTTTTGGTGTCTCTGAGTCTTGCTTGTTCAACAGGCACCAAGAGAACCAGAGAAAATGGTCACCACCACTTGGCATACAGCCTTAGCCGGAGAAGCCCAGCCCAACTAAGTGAAACCTGTACTCATATTTCCCCAAGGAGAAGAGTATTTTCACTGAGTGAAACTGCCATTATCAAAGATAAAGGAATCATGGTGTGGCAGAGTTATGTGTAAATCTCCCTCACAGGCTGCCACCCTTCCCGATGTCCAGCCTATATGTGGTTGACTTTGATACAACATCCCATCCCTGCCCCAGTCCCTTGCGGTGAAGTGAAGACACAGCCAAGCACAGATAAAGAAAGACCTGTGGGGAGTGAGTCCTCCACAGCACAGAACATTCAATGGTTTTGTGTGAGCTGGCCCTGCCCTCAAATTTACACAGACGCTGAAAAATACAGAAGAGAAGTGAGGGGTCACAGGGATTTCCACATTCTCCTCTCTTCAAAGTATCCTCTTCACTCTTTCCTCCTAAGCAACCCTTCCCAAACATTCACAACCATCCCCACAATCCTCTAATGTAGAAACATGCATTGAGAGCATAAGCCTGGTGAACTAGGAGCCAGGAGCCCAAAATTCTACTCCTGGTATACTTTTAATTGGTTACCTGACCTTGGGAGAGTCACCTCACATTTCTGGGACTAATTTTTATTACAGGTTAAAAATAGGAAGTTTGAAGTCCACGAACTCAAGGCTCCCTTACAATTCTAGACTACCGTAATTCTCTTCCAGCGAAGGAACATTTACTGGCAACTAAGGGACATAAGACCTTTTGCTAGGCACAGTGAGAAATACAGAAATGATAGCGATACTGTCTCCCTTCTCCAGGACACAGTGAGAAACACAGAAATGATGGTGATACTGTCTCCCTTCTGCAGGACCCCAAAGTTCATGGGCTTCATTTCTCCATACCTATTTCGGATTATTGCTTTACTAAGGAAGCCCGGTTGCTTCTGGTGTATTGACATGTACAAGATCCTAAGCGAATAATGTTGTTCATACTACAGATAAACGTTTTGGTATTTGCATTAGTTATCTATTGCTTCATAACAAAGTGCCCCAAAACGTAGTGGCTGAAAGCAATAGACTCTTATCTCACAGTTTCTGTGGGCCAGCAACTCAGGAGCAGCCTAGTTGCTGGGTGGTTCTAGCTCAGAGTATTCATGAAATTGCATTCAGGATGTTGGCCAGGGCTGCAGTCATCTGAAGGCTTGACCAGAGCTGGACAATGCACCTCTAAGATGATTCACCCATATGGCTATAAGCAGGAGGTCTCAGTTCTTTGCCATGTGGCCTCACCATAGGCTACTTGAGTGTCCTCTCGATATGGCATGTGGTTTTGCCCAAAGCAAGTCATCCAAGTGAGAGACCAACTGAGACAGAAGGCTCAATGCCTTTTATAACCTACTCTTGGAAGTGACGCACTGGAACTTCTGCTTCTTTCTATTCATTGGAGGCAAGTCACTAAGACTAGCTCACACTCAGAGTGGGGAATTAGACTGTACCTTTTGAAGAGACTGTCAAGGAATCAATGGACACGTGAAATCATCAGGGGTTTTTTTGTTTGTTTGTTTGTTTGTTTTGGTTTGGTTTTGGTTTGGGTTTATATGGGCCACAGTATTTCAAAGGGCCATAATAAGGAAATGTTTTATCTTGTTGTGTTAACTTCTTGGTCTTTCAGATTCTGTCTTACCCTTGCTCCCCTCTTTAATGGCGGCAGGGGTATGAGACTGGGCTTATTTGACTTCATTGTATTGGAGGGAGGGGGTCAAATTGGCTTCCTCCTGGTCCCTGGATCATGAACGGGCAGCTTTTCCCAGTTAGGGTTAATGTAGTCCCATTTCCTTTCGCCCTGTGGTTCCACTGCCATGCCTGTTGCTGATAATCCCATGGACTCCATTTTCAGGGCTCTGTCTGAAACTGATGAATCTTCCTCTTGACCCATCCCCAGCAGGGCTTCACTTCAATGAGCAACTTCTGACTCTATCACTGGCTCTAGCCCATTGGATTGTGATATCTAGACTATAACCCAGGCTAACCTTGAGTCCACCCAAGGTTCTCTCCTCTTCTTTCTCCTCCCCTTGCCTCATGTGAATATTTACAGATGCTTCCCACTCTTCAGAAATAAATCCCTCTACGTGCCAAATTACACATCCAGGTATAGAGTTTTTATTGAAAAATTGACCTGTCTCCCTGAGAGCCCTCCTTCTCTACCTCCAGCTCTATCATCTTGGTTCTATCTATACTGCGTGAAAGAACTGCCACAATCGAGATACAGCAAAGTTCCTCCTCATCTAAAAGATTTGTTGTGCTCTTTGCAGTCTGTCCCTCCTTATGTCTCCTGTCCCAGACAAACACCAATCTGTTTTTTATCACTGTAAGTTTACTGGCAATCTCTAGAATTTTAAATGTGAGCATACAGTATCATTCTTGTGTTCTGCTTCATTCACTCAGTATAATAATTTTGAATACCAGCTATGTTATCAAATGCATCGGTACTTCATTCCATTTTATTGCTGAGCGTTATTCTGTTGTATGGATGTCCACCTTTTGTTTTTGCTCATTGTCTATTGATGGCCCTTTGGACTGTTTCCCTTTTCAGGTCATATGAATCAAGCCACTATGAATATTCATGTATGTGTCTTTGCAGGGACATAGGTTTTCTTTTCTCTTGGGTAAATACCTAGGGGTGGAATAGATGGGTTATACGGTGATAGGTATATGTTCCACTATTTAGAAATCTTTCAAACATCTATCAAATGTGTTTCTACAAGTTTAGATTCCAGCCAGCAGTGTGTGATCGTTTTAATGGCTCCATATCCTCGCCAAGAATTGGTATGGTAAAACCTTTTTACTTTTAGTCTATTGAGTACCTTAATAGTGTCACTGGAGGAACAATATTTTACATTTTAAGCAATTCAATTCATTGAGTTTTCCTTCAATACTTAGCAATTTTTTGGTGCTGTCTAAGACATCTCGACCTAAGCAAAGGTCACAGAGATATTCTCATATATTCTCTTTTAGAAGAATTATGTTTCTAGCTTTTACATTTAGTTTTAGACTCATCTCGAATTATTTTTGCATATGGACTGACATTGGTTTGGTTTTTTCCTTTTTATTTTCTTCAATTGGTTCTAACACTGTTTGTAGAAGGAAACTTAACTTTCCTTATTGGATTTCCTGGCACCTTGGTCTAGAATGAACTGGCCATAATGAGTGGTTCTATTTCTGCACTCTTTTTTCTGTCCCATTGAGCACTGCTCTATCCTTATGCCAATATCACACTGTCCGGATTACTGTACTTTGATTATCCTAGGAAGAAAGGGCAGCAAGAAGAGAACCAATGCATCACTGTCTTGGTCCATATCTCTTCTTAGAGAAACACAGGCAATGGAATTTGAACATACAGAGTCAAGTGTAGTAGAATTAAGGATGTGTTTTGAAATCCATCCCTTCATGTTTCTGTGTATCTCATCAAACCACCTGCAACCCGCACAGTTCTCTAGTCTGTCAGATGACTGGTTTACACTCCAAAGCCTAAAGAGTCAATCGCGGAAGCAGAGAGTGGGGAGTTCTGGGATTTGTTTTCTGTTTGGTTGTTCTACACTAGTCAACCACTATCTGTGTACACCAAAATTTGCATTTCATATAACTGTCAAGTTTTATGAAATATTATTCTTTTGATTTGTTTCAAACACTTAAAAATGAAAAAGTAAATCGTAGCACCCAGTGTGCACAAAAACAGGTGGTGGGCCAGTTTTTGCTCATGGGTTATAACTTGGTAACCCCTGATCAAAGTTGTCTATGCATTGTCCAATAGCTTCAAACTCATTTTACAAGGCCAGGATCACCTTGACCATAAAACAGACAAAAATATACAAAAAAATGAAAATTATAGGCCAGTATCACTGATGAACATAGATGCAAAAATCCTCAACAAAATATTAGCAAGCCAAGTCCAGCAATACATTAAAAAGACCATACACCATGATAAGGTGGGATTCATCCCAGGGATGTAAATATGGTTCAATATGTGCAGATCTATCGATGTGCTACATCACATTAACAAACTGAAGAATTAAAAACATGTAATAATCCAAGAGATGCAGAAAAAAAGCTTTGGACAAAATTTGATATCCATTTATTATAAAAACTCTCAATAAAGTGGTTGCAGACGGAACTTAGCTCGACATAATAAAGGCCATATATGACAGACCCACAGCTAACATCACTCAGTGGTGAAAAGCTGAAAGTTTTTCCTCTATGATCAGGAACAAGACAAGAATGCCCACTCTCAGCATTTTTACTCAACATAGTATTGGAAATCCTAGCCACAGCAATCAGAAAAGGAAAAGGAACCCAGGTTGGAAAGGATGAAACTACCGCTGCTTTTGGATGACATGATACTAGACACAGAAAACCCTAAAGATGCCAACAAAAAACTGTTGGAACTTACCAAAGAATTCAATAAATTTGCAGAATACAAAATTAATATTCAGAAATCTGGTGCATTTCTATACACTAACAACAAACTATCAGAAAGAGAAATTAAGAAAACAATCCCATTTACCACTGCATAAAAAACAAAACAAAACAAACAAACAAAAAAACCCTAGGAACAAATCTAACTAAGGATGTAAAAGATGTGTACTCTGAAAACTATAAGACACTGATGAAAGTAATGGAAAACAACACGAAGAGATGGAAAGATATACTCTGTTCGTGGATTGGAAGAAGTAATATTCTTAACGTGGCCATATTACCCAAGGCAATCTACAGACTCAATGCAATGCCTATAAAATACCAATGTCATTTTTCACAGAACTAGAACAAATAATTCTAGACTTTGTGTGGAAATACAGAAGATCCTGAACAGCTAAAACTAGCTTATGAAAGATAAATGAAACAAAAGGTGTCACAGTCCCTGATTTGAAACTATACTGCAAAGCTACATTAATCAAAAAAGGATGGCACGGGCACAAAAATAGACATATAGATCGATGGAACCGAATAGAGAGACCAGAAGTGAACCCACTCTTATATGGGCAATTAACCTATGACAGAGGAGGCAAGAATATACAATGGGGAAAAGACAGACTCTTCAGTAAATGGTGTTGGGAAAATCAGACAGTTACATGCAAAAGAAGCAAACTGGAGTGCTTTCTTACACCATATACAAATATAAACTCAAAATGCATTAAAGGCTTAAGTGTGAGACCTGAAACCATAAGACTTCTAGAAGAAAACATAAGCAGTATGCACTTTGACATCGGTTTTAGCAATATTTTTTTCTATATGTCTCATCAGGCAAATGAAACAAAAGCAAAATTATACAAATGAGACTACATCAAACTAAAAAGCTTTTGCACAGTAAAGGAAACTATTTTTAAAAACCCGAAAAGGCCACCTACTAAATGGCAAATGATATTTGCCATACATTGTTTGTCAGATACAAACAATGTATCTGACAAGGGATTAATATAAAAAGTATAAAAAGAATTCATAAAACTCAACATCAAAAACACAAATGACCCAACTAAAAAATGGGTAGATGACCTGAATAGATATTTTTCCAAAGAAGATATACAGAGAGCCAGCAGCAACATGAAAAGATGTTCAATATCACTAATCATCAGGGAAATTTAAATCAAGTCCACAATGAGGTATCACTTCACACCTGTCAGAATGGCCATTATCAAAAAGACAACAGATAACAAGGATGGTGGAAAGGAACCTTCATGCACTATTGGTGAGAACATAAACTGATGCAACCACTATGGAAAACATTATGGAGATTCCTCAAAAAAAGTAAAAATGGAATGACCATATGGTCAAACCATTCCTCTTCTGGGTATTTATCAGAAGAAAACAAAAACACTAATTTGAAAAGAAATATGCACCTCTATGTTCACTGCATCATTATTTACAATAGCCAAGATATGGAAGTAACCTAAGTTCCCACCTATAAATGAATAGGTAAAGAAGATGTGGTATATATATATACAATAGGATATTAGTCAGCCATTAAAAAGAATGAAATATGGAAAAAGAACTAAAGAAATTAGAAAATGGTATATCTTAAAATTAGAATATCAATAAAGAGATAAATAATTATAAAGAGGGACCAAACAAATTCTGAAGCTAAAAATTGCAATAACTAAAATGAAAAATTCACTATAGAGTATCAGCAGCAGATCTGAACAGGCAGAAAAATCAGCAAACTTGAAGGTAGGAAATGGGAATCATCAAATCTGAGGAGCAGAAAGAAAACAACATGAAGAGAAGTAAGCAGAGCATAAGGTACTTATAAGACATTATTAAATAGACCAACATATGCATTATAGGAGTCCCAGAAGTGAGAAAGGGGCAGAAAGATCATTTGAAGAAATAATGGCTAAGATTCACATTTCTCTAATAATTAGCAATGTTGAGCATCTTCTCATGGGCCTTCTGGCCGTCTGTATATCTTCTTTGGAGAAATGTCAATTTGGATCTTCTGCCCATTTTTTGATTCAGTTGGTTTTCATTTTTTATTATTGAGCTACTTGAGCTGTTTGTATATTTTGGAGATTAATCCCTTGTGAGTCACATTGTTTGCAAATATTTTCTCCCATTCTGTGGGTTGTCTTTTTGTTTTGTTTATGGTTTCTGTTGCTGTGCAAAAGCTTTTAAGTTTCATTATGTCTCATTTGTTTATTTTTGTTTTTATTTTCATTACTCTAGGGGCTGGATCAAAACTACAATGAGGTATCGCATCACACAGGTCAGAATGGCCATCATCAAAAAGTCTACAAACAATAAATGCTGGAAAGGGTGTGGAGAAAAGGGAACCCTCCTACACTGTTGGAGGTACAGCCACTATGGAGAACAGTATGGAGGTTCCTTACAAAAACTAAAAATAGAACTACCATATGATCCAGCAATCCCACTCCTGGGCATATACCCGGAGAAAACCATACTTTGAAAAGATACATGCACCCCAATGTTCATTGCAGTACTATTTACAATAGCCAAGACAGGGAAGCAACCTAAATGTCCATCAACAGAGGAATGGATAAAGAAGATGTGGTACATATATACAATGGGATATTACTCAGACATAAAGAAGAGTAAAATAATCCCATTTGCAGCAAGATGGATGGATCAAGCGGTGATCATACTGAGTAAAGTAAGTCAGACAGAGAAAGACAAATATCATATGATATCACTTATATGTGGAATGTAAAAGAAGGATACAAATGAACTTATTTAAAAAACTGAAACAGATTTCACAGTCTTCAAAAACAAACATTTGGGACTTCCCTGGTGGCACAGTGGGAACTTTTCAGTGTAGTGATCTAGCATAGGGTTCAGCAAACTGTTTATATAAAGGGCCAGAATTGTTGCGCCATACAGTTTCTGCCAAAACTACTCAACTCCAGTGTCATAGTGGAAAAGCAGGCATAGACAATACACAAACAAATGTACAAGGTTATGTTCCAATAAAAGTTTATTATCAAAATCGGGACATGGGCCAAAGTCATTTCTGATTGTTCTGATTTGCCAAACTATTCTTGATCTAACATTTCTGTTTTTATATATATTCCCATTATTTAAAACGTTTTGATGTCATTTAAAAAGGTGCTTAATTTCATCTTATAATTGCTATTGTTATATAGAAACACAATTTAAATTATTGAAACCGTATCCCATGACTTCCTACAAGCATTTATTATATCTCCTAGTTTTTGCCAATTCTTACCAGTTTCAATGTTTACAATGATGTCATCTAAAAATAACATTGGGGCTTCTCTGGTGGCGCAGTGGTTAAGAATCTACCTGCCAACGCAGGGGACACAGGTTCAAGCCCTGCTCCGGGAAGATCCCACATGCCGTGGGGCAACTAAACCCGAGTGCCACAATTACTGAGCCTGCGCTCTAGAGCCCATGAGCCACCACTACTGAAGCACGTGCCACAACTACTGAAGCCTGCGCACCTAGAGCCTGTGTTCCACAACAAGACAAGCCACCGCAATGAGAAGCCTGTGCACCACAACAAAGAGTAACCCCTGCTCGCCACAACTAGAGAAAGCCCGTGTGCAGCAACAAAGACCCAATGCAGCCAAAAATAAATAAATAAAATAAATATATTTTTAAAAACTTAAATAAATAAATAAAATAACATTGTTGCTTAGTCCTTTCTAATACTTATGCATTTTATTTCCTCTTGAATTATTGAAATAGCTAGAATTTTCAGAACTATTATGAAACAGTAGTTATAAGACTAGCCATACTTGCCCTGCTACCAGTCTAAATGAAGAATGGGAAGTTTGGTTCAAGATGGTGTAGTAGAAGGACATCCGCTCACTCCCTCTTGTGAGAGCACCAGAATCACAACTAACTGCTGAACAATCATCAACAGGAAGAAAATGGAACGCATGAAAAAAGATACCCCACATCCAAAGACAAGGGAGAAGCCGTAATGAGAGGGTAGGAGGGGTGCAATCATGGTAAAAATCAAATCCCATAACCGCTGGGTGAGTGACTCACAAACTGGAGAACAATTATACCACAGAAGTCCACCCACTGGAGTGAAGGTTCTGAGACCCAAGTCAGGCTTCCCAACCTGGGGGTCCAGCAACAGGAGGAAGAAGCCCCAGAGAATCAGACTTTGAAGGCCAGCGAGATTTGATTGCAGGACGTTGACAGGACTGGGGGAAACAGAGACTCCACTCTTGGAGGGCACACGCAAAATAGTATGCACACCAGAACCGAGGGGAAAGGAGCAGTGACCCCATAGGACACTGAACCAGATTCACCTGCTAGTGCTGGAGGGTCTCCTGCAGAGGCAGGGTGTGACTGTGGCTCATGGAGGAGACAAGGACACTGGTGGAAGAAATTCTGGGAAGTACTCATTAGCATGAGCCCCCCCAGAGTCTGCCATTAGCTCCATTAAAGAGCCTGTAGCCTCCAGTGCTGAGTCGCCTCAGGCCAAACAACCAACAGGGAGGAAAATCAGCCCCACCCATCAGCAGACAAGCAGATTAAAGTTTTACTGAGCTCTGCTGACCAGAGCAACACCCAGCTCTACCCACCACCAGTCCTTCCCATCAGGAAGCTTGCACAAGCCTCTTAGATAGGCTCATCCACCAGAGAGCAGACAGCAGAAGCAAGAAGAACTACAATTCTGCAGCTGCCAGAACGGAAACCACAATCACAGAAAGATACACAAAAAGAAAAGGGAGAGGACTCTGTCCCAGATGAAGGAACAATATAAAACCCCATAAAAACAATTAAATGAGGTGGAGATAGGCAACCTTCCAGAAAAAGAATTCAGAATAATGATAGTGAAGGTGATCAAGGACCTCGAAAAAGGAATGGAGGCAAAGATTGAGAGGATGCAAGAAATGTTTAACAAAGACCTAGAAGAAGTAGAGAAGAAACAAACAGAGAAGAACAATACAATAACTGAAATGAAAACACACTAGAAGGAATCAATAGCAGAATAACTGAGGCAGAAGAACGGATAAGTGACCTGGAAGACAGAATGGTGGAAATCACTGCCGTGGAACAGAATAAAGAAAAAAAAAATGAAAAGAAATGAAGACAGCTTAAGAGACTTCTGTGACAACATTGAACACACCAACATTTGCATTATAGTGGTCCCAGGAGGACAGGAGAGAGAGAAAGGACCCCAGAAAATATTTGAAGAGATTATGGTCAAAAGCTTCCCAAACATGGGAAAGGAAATAGCCACCCAAGTCCAGGAAGCACAGAGAGTCCCAGGCAGGATAAACTCAATGAGAAACACGATGTAACACATAACAATCAAATTGACAAAAATTAAAGACAAAGAAAAATTATTAAAAGCAACAAGGGAAAAACGACCAATAACATACAAGGGAATGCCCATAAGGTTAACAGCTGATTTCTCAGCAGGAACTCTACAAGCCAGAAGGGAGTGGCACGATATATTTAAAGTGGTGAAAGGGAAGAACTTACAACCAAGATTACTCTACCCGGCAAGGATCTCATTCAGATTCAACAGAGAAATCAAAAACTTTACAGGTAAGCAAAAGCTAAGAGAATTCAGCACCACGAAACCAGCCCTAAAACAAATGCTAAAGGAACTTATCTAAGTGGAAAACACAGGAGAAGAAAAGGACCTACAGAAACAAACCCAAAAAATTGAGAAAAAGGTACTAGGAACATACATATTGATAATTACCTTAAATGTGAATGGATTAAATGTTCCAACTATAAAATACAGGCTCACTGAATGGATACAAAAACAAGACTCATATATATGCTGTCTAAACTATAACCACTTCAGACCTAGGGACACATACAGACTGAGAGTGAGGAGATGGCAAAAGATATTCTATGCAAATGGAAATCAAAAGAAGCTGGAATAGCAATACTCATATCAGATAAAATAGACTTAAAAATAAAGAATGTAACAAGACACAAGGAAGGACACTACATAAGGATCAAGGGATCAATCCAAGGAGAAGATACAACAATTATAAATATATATGCACCCCACATAGGAACACCTCAATACATAAGACAAATGCTAACAGCTATAAAAGAGGAAATCGACAGTAACACAATAATAGTGGGGGATTTTAACACCTCACTTACTCCAATGGACAGATCATCCAGACATAAAAGGAATAAGGAAACACAAGCTTTAAATGACACAATAGACCAGATGGATTTAACTGATATTTATAGGACATTCCATCTGAAAACCACAGATTATATTTTCTTCTCAAGTGAATGCAGAACATTCTCCAGGATAGATCACATCTTGGGTCACAGATCACGCCTCAGTAAATTTAAGAGAATTGAAATCATATCAAGCATCTTTTCTGACCACAACACTGTGATATTAGAAATAAATTACAGGGGAAAAAATGTGAAAAACACAAACACATGGAGGCTAAACAACATGTTACTAAATAACCAAGACATCACTGAAGAAATCCAAAACTACCTAGAGACAAATGACAATGAAAACACGACCATCCAAAACCCATGGGATGTAGCAAAAGCAGTTCTAAGAGGGAACTTTATAGCAATACAATCCTACCTCACGAAACAAGAAAAATCTCAAATAAACAGTCTAACCTTACACCTAAAGGAACTAGAGAAAGAAAAACAAACAATACCTAAATTTAGTAGAAGGAAAGAAATCATAAAGATCAGAGAAGAAATAAATGAAATAGAAACAGAGAAAACAATAGGAAATTTCAATAAAACTAAAAGTTGGCTCTTTGAGAAGATAAACAAAATTGACTAACCTTTATACAGACTCATCAAGCAAAAGAGGGAGAGGACTCAAATCAATAAAATTAGAAATGAAAAAGAAGTTACAACAGACACCACAGAAATACAAAGCATCATGAGAGACTACTACAAGCACCTATATTCCAATAAAATGGACAACTTGGAAGAAATGGTCAAATTCTTAGAAAGGTATAACCTTCCAAGACTGAACAAGGAAGAAATAGAAAATATGAACAGACCAATCAGAAGTAACGGAATTGAAACTGTGATAAAAATCTTCCGACAAACAGAAGTCCAGGACCAGGTGGCTTCACAGGTGAATTCTATAAAATATTTAGAGAAGAGCTCACGCTCAAAACTCATTCTATGAAGCTGCCATCACCCTGACACCAAAACTAGACAAAAATACTACAAAAACAGAAAATTACAGACCAATATCACTGATGAATATATGCAAAAGTCCTCAACAAAATACTATCAAACAGAATACAACAACATATTAGAAGGATCCTAAACCATGATCAAGTGGGATTTATCCCAGTGATGCAAGGATTCTTCAATATACGCAAATCAATCAATGTGATACACCATATTAACAAATTGAAGAATAAAAATCATATGATCATCTCAATAGATGCAGAAAAAGCTTTTGACAAAATTCAACACTAATTTATGATAAAAACTCTCTAGAAACTTGGGAAAGAGGGAACCTACCTCAACATAATATAGGTCACATACAACAAAAGCACAGCAAACATCATTCTCAACGGTGAAAAACTGAAAGTATTTCCTCTAAATCAGGAAGAAGACAAGGTTGCCCACTCTAACCACTATTATTCAACATAGTTCTGGAAGTCCTAGCCACAGCAATCAGAGAAGAAAAAGCAATAAAAGTAATACAAATTGGACAAGAAGAAGTAAAACTGTCACAGTTTGCAGATGACATGATACTATACATAGATAATCCAAAAATGCTACCAGAAAACTACTAGAGCTAATCAAAGAATTTGGTAAAGTTGCAGGATACAAAATTAATGCACAGAAATCTCTCGCATTCCTATACACTAACAATGAAAGATCAGAAAAAGAAATGATGAAAACAATCCCATTCCCCATTGCAACATAAAGAATGAACCACCTAGGAACAAACCTACCTAAGGAGGTAAAAGACCTGTCCTCAGAAAATTATAAGACACTGATTAAAGAAATCAAATATGACACAAACAGATGGAGAGATACACCATGTTCTTGGATTGGAAGAATCAGTACTGTGAAAATGACTATACTACCCAAAGCATTTCACATATTCAATGCAATCCCTATCAAATTACCAATGGCATTTTTTCACAGAACTAGAACAGAAAAATATTAAAATTTGTATAGAGACACAAAAGACTCTGAATAGCCAAAGCAATCTTGAGAAAAAAAAAAAAGTAGAGCTGGCGGAATCAGGCTCCCTGAATTCAGACTATACTACAAAGCTACAGTAATCAAGACAATATGGTACTGGCACAAAAACAGAAATATAGATCAATGGAATGGGATAGAAAGCCCAAAGATAAACCCACATGCCTGTGATCAACTAATCTCTGAAAATGGAGGCAAACATAAATAATGGAGAAAAGACTGTCTCTTCAATAAGTGGTGCTGAGAAAGCTGGACAGGTACATTTAAAAGAATGAAATTAGAACACTTCCTAACACCATACACAAAAATAAACTCAAAATGGATTGAAGACCTAAATATAAGACCAGACACTATAACACTCTTAGAGGAAAACATAGGAAGAACATCCTTTGACATAAATCACAGCAAGATCTTTTTTGACCCACTTCCTAGAGAAATGGAGATAAAAAAAAACCAAAACAGTGGTACCTAATGAAACTTAAAAGCCTTTGCACAGCAAAGGAAACCATAAACAAGACGAAAAGACAACCCTCTGAATGGGAGAAAATGTTTGCAAACGAAGCAACTGACAAAGGACTAATCTCCAAAATATACAAGCAGCTCATGCAGCTCAATATCAAAAAAACAAACAACCCAATCCAAAAATGGGAAGATGATCTAAATAGACATTTCTCCAAAGAAGATATACACATTGCCAACAAATGCATGAAAGGATGCTCAGCATCACTAATCATCAGAGAAATGCAAATCAAAGCTACATTGACCTATCACCTCACACTGGTCAGACTGCCCATCATCAAAAATTCTACAAACAGTAAATGCTGGAGAAGGTGTGGAGAAAAGGGAACCCTCTTGCACTGTTGGTGGGAATGTAAATTGATACAGCCACTCTGGAGAACAGTATGGAGGTTCCTTAAAAAACTAAAAATAGAACTACCATATGACCCAGCAATCCCACTACTGGGCATATACCCTGAGAAAACCATAATTGAAAAAGAGTCATGTACCACAATGTTCATTGCAGCTCTATTTACAATAGCCAGGACATGGAAGCAACCTAAGTGTCCATCGACAGATGAATGGATAAAGAAGATGTGGCCCATATATACAATGGAATCTTACTCAGACATAAAAAAGCATGAAATAATTCCATTTACAGCAAAATGGATGGATCAATCGGTGATCATACTGGTTAAAGTAAGTCAGACAGAGAAAGACAAATATAATATGATATCTCTTATATGTGGAATCTAAAAGAAGTTTACAAATGAACTTATTTGAAAAACTGAGACAGATTCACAGACTTCAAAAACAAACTTATTGGACTTCCGTGGTGGAGCAGAGTTAAGTGTCCACCTGCCAATGCTGGGGACACGGGTTTGAGCCCTGGTCTGGGAGGATCCCTCATGCTGCAGAGCAAAAACCCGTGCGCCATAACTACTGATCCTGCACTCTAGAGCCCTCGAGCTATAGCTACTGAGCCCACATGCCACAACTACTGAAGTCCACACACCTAGAGCCCATGCTCCACAACAAGAGAAGCCACCATAATGAGAAGCATATCCACTGCTATGAACAGTAGCTTCCGCTCACCGCAAATAGAGAAAGCTGGTGCACAGCAATGAAGACCTGACATAGCCAAAAATAAAGAAAGAAAGAAAGAAAAGTTAAAAATTAAAAAAAAAACAAACTTATGGTTACCAAAGGGTAAAGGTGGGGCGAGGGATAAATTAGGAGTTTGGGATTAAGGTATACACTCTAATATGTATAAAATAGATAATCAACAAGGACTTACTGTATAGCACAGGGAACTCTTCTCAATACTGTGTAATATATTGGTGAAGAATCAGAAAAAGAATGTGTATATATATATATATATATATATAAATCACTTTGCTGTACACCTGAAACTAACAGAACATTGTAAATCAATTATACTCCAACATAAAATAAAATTTTTAAAAAAAGAAATAAAAGAAATAATGGCCAAAAAACTTCCCCAATTTGATGAATTACATGAATCTACAAATCCAACAAACTATGTAACTACATTTTGTGTAAACCCAGAGACCCACACTGAGACACATTATAATCAAACTATCTAAATCCAAGGAGAAAGAGAGCATCTTGGAGGCAGCAAGAGAAAAATGACTCATCAGAGAGAAGGTAACTGCAGTAAAATTATTAGCAAATTTCTAAGCAGAAATTTTGGAGGCCAAAAGGTGGTGGAGTATATTTAAACTGCCAAATAAAGAAACCTGTGAACCAAAAATTCTAAGTCTGGCAAAACTGTCCTGCAAAAGTGAAGGAGAAATTACAACATTTCCAGATAGACAAAAGCTGAGGATGTTCATTACTATCAAACCCACCCTACAAGAAATCCTACAGGGAGTTTTTCAGGTTGAAATGAAAGGCTGATAGTAACTCAGAGCCATATGAAGACTTAAAGACCTTCAGCAAAGGTAAACCCACGGGAAAATGTAAAAGCCAGTATTTTTGTAATTTTTATTTGTAACTCCACTTTTTATTTTCTATGGAATTTAAAATATGCAATTTTTGGCATCAATAATACGAGAGGAAAGGTGATGTACAGAGTAATTTTTGTATGCAATTGAACTCACATTGGTTTCAATGTATGATAGATTGTTATAAGATGTTATATGCTGCTTCATGGTAACCACCAAGAAAATACATGTATAGAATATAAACAAAATGAAATAAGGGAACCAAAATGTTTTATTACCAAAAAATCAACTAAATACAAAAGAAGAGAGTGATGGAGGAAGTGAGGGACAGGAAAGCTATAAAACATATGAAAAATAAATAGCAAATGACAGAAATAAGTCATTAGCAATTACTTTAAATGTAGAGAGATTTAACTCTCCAAGGCAGAGATCAGCAGAATAGATCTTTAAAAAACAGGATCTCTGTTTTTCTTGCATGGAACTCTATGTTCCCTGCAAGAAACTCCCTTTAGGTCTACAGATATACATAGCTTGAAAGTGAAAGAATGGAAAAATATATTCCTGGCAAACAGTAACCAAAGGAGAGCAGATGTGGTATATTTATGTCAGACAACATAAACTTTAAGTCAAAAAAGTTACAAGAGAAAAGGAAGGACCTATATACAGATAACATGGTCAATTTACCAAGAAGTTATAGCAATTATAAACATATAAGAACCAAATATCATTCCCAAAATGTATGAAGAAAATACTGACACAAGTGAAGGTAGAAATAGATGGATCTGCAATAATAGTTGGAAACTTGAATATCTCACTCTCAATAATGTATACAACTAGATTTAAGATCAATAAGGAAATAGAGGACCATAAATCAACTGGAACAGACATATACAGAACATTCCACCCAACAACAGAAGAATACACATTCTTCTCGAGTGCACATGGAACATTCTCTACTATAGACTATATGTTAGGCCATAAAACAAGTCTAATTAAATTTTAAAAGTATGAAATCATACAAACAATCTTTTAAAATCACAGTGGAATGAAGCTAGAGTTAGAAATTTTTATAGAAGTTGGAAAATCCACAGATATGTGGAAATTAAGCAACATTTTCTTAACACACATAAAGATTAAGATTGTAAATTTAATGTTATTATATTTTATTACAATTTTAAATAGTAATTTTTTAAATTGGAGAGGTAGAACATTGAGGGAATTATGCTAAGTGAAATAAGTCAGACAGAGAAAGACAAATACCATATGATCTTATTTATATGTGGAACTTAAAACAACATCAACAAACCAAGCTCATAGATACAGAGAACAGATTGGTGCTTTCCAGAGCTGGGGTGGGTAGGGGGTGGGAGAAATGGTTGAAGGGAGTCAAAAGATACAACTTTCAGTTATAAAATAATTTAAGTCATTGGGATATAATGTACAGTATGGTAACTATGTTTAATAATACTGTATTCCATATTTTAAAGGTGCTAGAAGAGTAGATTCTAAAAGTTATCACAAGAAAAAATGTTGTAACTATGTTTGGTGATGGATGTTAACTAGACTTACTGCAGGGATTATTTCACAATATGTACAAATATTAAGACTTTGTGTTGTATACCTGGAAACTCATATAAAGTTATATATCAATTATACCTCGATTTAAAAATGAAGAGACAGAGAATCACAGCTTACTGGATCAGAAACCTCCATGAGAACCAGTACTGGTGTAGGAAAATCTTAACTGTAATTGACAAAGTCCTGGAGGCTCAGTGTGGACAAGTTTGAGAGCTAAAAACTCCACAATGGCCCGGACATAGAGGGAACTCATACTTTTGTGAGTTTGGGCTCCAGGGGAGCAACCAAGTTCTCACAATGAAGATCAGGGGAAAAAATATCCCTTCTTGCTTCCAGTAGGGAGAGGGTAAAAGTAAGCATTTTGAAATATACCCAGAGCTTTCCTTAACAAGTTGTACCCTCAAGGTACCAGAGCATAACTAATCGGTGTTTTACCAGACCCTATTCAACCTATGGAGAGGGAAATGCTCTATTCTAACCCTCCCTGGTCTTCCTGTCTCACAGAAAGGGAAAAAAACAAAACAAAACAAAACAAAACTAGAGGCACTTGAGAAGGTCACAGCCCAGGGGCACAGATTCAGTAGAATATTGAGATTGAATCATAAGACCATAGAATTCTTCCCCTCTCCCCACAGTTAACAAATCACATCAATAGATCTCCTCCGTAATAACAGGGGAGTATTACTGTAAAAACTGCATGTCTCAGATATTATTTAAGAAGTCTCTAAGGAAACAAAAAGAGACACAAACAAGGACAGAGGAAATTTAAGCCTCTGATATAGCTACAGGTACAGCAAACAATAAACATAACCTAACATCTAGCCAGATAAAAATAAAACCTGACACTAAAGGCCTATTTCCCTCAGCTTTTTTTTTTTACCCAGTACATATTGTCCATATTTCAACAAAAAGTTGCAAGGCATACTAAAAGATCAAAAACACAGTTGGAAGGGACAGAATAAGCATCAAAATCAGACTCAGATACAGCAGAGATATTAGTATAATCAGACCAGGAATTTAAAACAACTATGATTAATATACCTAGGGCTCTAATGAAAAAGGTGGACAACATACAGGAACAGATGGTAAGGTAAGAAGAGAAATGGAAACTTAAATAAATAATTAAAGTCAAATGTGAGCAATCAATAACACTGTAACAGGAAAGAATGCCTTTCATGGGCTCATCAATAGACTGGAAATAGCTGAGGAAAGAATAAGTGAGCTTGAGAAACAGAGGGATAGAGAAAAGATAAACTATGCTAAAACTAATAAAAAGAAATGTGATGTAGCTATGTTAATTTCAGACAAAATAGACTGCCAAGTAGGGAAAATTATCAAGGATAAAAAAGAATATTAAATAATGATTAAGAGGCAAATTCTCTAAAAACACATAAAAGGTTTTTTTTTAATCTGTACATGCCTAATAACAGATACCTCAAATATATGAGGTAAAACTGAATTGCAAGGAGAAATAGATAAATCCACTATTATAGTTGGAGACTTCAATTTTCCACTATGAGTAATTGACAGATCCAGCAGGCAGAAAGTCAGTAAGACATAGTTGAATTGACCAGCATCATCATTAATTGGATCTAATTGACATGTATATAATACTTTACCCAACAACAGCAGAATACACGTTATTCTCAAACTCACACGGAACATTCACCAAGAGATTCTGGGCCTTACAGCATACTTTAAGAAATTTAAAAGGATAGAAATCATACAGTGAATGCACTGAGACCACAATGGAATTAGTCTACAAATCAGGAAGAGAAGGACAGTAAGAAAATCCTCAAATACTTGGAGATTAAATAACACGTGTATCAAAGCAGTCTAAATAGAAACTTTAAAATATTTTGAGCTAAATTAAAATGAAAATACAACTTATCAAATTTGTGGGATGCAGCAAAGACAGGACTTAGAGGGATATTTGTACCAGTAAATGCATATATTAAAAAAGAAAGATCTAAAATAAATAATCTAAGCTTTCACCTTAAGAAACCAGAAAAAGAAGAACAAATTAAATCCAAAGTAAGTAGAAGAAAAGAAATTTTAAAATTAGAGCAGAAATCTATGAAACTGAAAACAGGAAATCAATAGAGAAAATCAACAAAACCAAAAGTTGGATCTTTGAAAACATCAATAAAATATATAAAACTCCAGCTAAGTTAACTATGAAAAAAGGAGGTAAGATCCAAATTATTAATACCAATAATGAGCAAAGGGTCATCACAACTGATTTCATGGACATTAATACTATAATAAAGGAATATTATGAAAAACTGTATGCCCACAAATCTGACACCCCAGATGAAACAGACTAATTCTTTGAGAGACATAATCTACCAAAACTCACACAAGAAGAGATAGATAATCTGAATATATATGTATATGTTTATATACATATATATATACATTAGTATGTTATACATATAACATACTTGCACATATACATATATGTATATAATATAAAATACTTTTAAAATATATGTAATTAAATCAATAATCTTCAAAACAGAAAGCATCAGACTCAAATGCTTTCACTGGTAAATGCTACCAAATTTTCAAGAAAAATTTGTAACAATTCTTGACAATGTCATCCAAAAAATAGAAGTGCAGGAAATACTACCTAACTTATTCCATGGAGCCAGGATTACCCTAATATCAAAATCAGACAAAGACACTACAAGAAAGGAAAATTACAGACCAATATTTATCATAATGTAAAAATCCTAAACAAAATATTAGCAAATCAAATCCAACAATGCATAAAAAGAATAATATACCATGACCAAGTGGGATTTATTAAAAGCATGCAAGGCTAGTTCAAAATTAGAAAATCAATTAATGTCCCCTATCATCATATCAATAGGGTAAGGAAGAAAAATCATTTACTATCAATAAATGCATAAAATGCATTTGACAAAATCATTTTAATCTAAAAATAGTGACAGGGATAGAAATAGAAGTGACAGGGATTGAAATAGAAGTAGATTAGAGATAGAGATAGAGATAGAAAGAGATTTATTATAATTGTCTCATGTGATTATGGAGTCTGAGAACCCCCATGACCTGCTGTCTGTGGCCCAGAGACCCACAAAAGCCAGTGGTGTGGTTCAATGCCTGAGAACCTGAGAGTCAATGGTGTAGATTCCAATCTGAGTCTGAAGGTCTAAGAACCAGGAGCATGGAGGGCAGGAGAAGATTGATGTCCCAGCCATGCAGTCAGGCAGAGAGGGAGTGAATCTTCCCTTGCACCACCTTTTTGTTATATTAAGGCCCTTAACAGATGGCATGATCCTCACCCACACTGGGGAGGGCAATCCACTACACTCAGTCTACTGATTCAAATGTTAATTTCTTCCAGAAACATCCTCATTGAAGCACACAGAAATAATGTTTAACCAAATATATGGGCATCCCTTGATCCAGTCAAGTTGACACATAAAATTAATTACCACAATACTTAATGGTGAGAAACTAGATGCTTTCCTAGGATTAGGAACAAGGCAAAGATATCTACTCACACAACTTCTGTTCAACATTGTACTGGATGTTCTAGCTAAAGCAATAAGAAAAGAAGTAAAGGTAAATAGATTGGGAAGGAAGAAATAAAAATGTCTTCTTTTATATTACCTGATGGTCTATGTAGAAAATCCTAAAGAAGCAACCAAAAAAACTCTTAGAACTAATAAGAAATCACAGGAAGATTGTAAGAGACAAGGTTGACATACAAATGTCAATTGCTTTCCTATATACCAGAAATGAACAATCAGAATTTCAAAATAAAAACACAACAACATTTATATTAGCACAAAAACAACAAAATAATTAAATATAAAATGAATAAAACATACACAAGTTCTATATGAGGAAAACTAAAAAAATCTGATAAAAGCAATCAAATAAGAGTCAGTGGAAAGATATTCCATGTACATGGTTATGAAGACTCAATATTGTTAAAATGTTAGTTCTTCCCAACCTGTGATGATAGATTCAACACAATCCAAATCAAAATTCCACCAGGTTATTTTGTGGATATAGGCAAACCAATTTTAATGTATATATGTAGGGACCTCCCTGGTGGCCCAGCGGTTAAGCCTCCACACTCCCAATGCAGGTGGCCTGGGTTCAATCCCTGGTCAGGGAACTAGATCCCACATGCCACAACTAAGAGCCTGCATGCTGCAACTAAAAGATCCCACATGCTGCAACTAAAGATTCCACATGCCACAACTAAAGATTCCACATGCCACAACCAAAGATCCCTCACGCTACAACAAAGATCCTGCATGCTGCAACGAAGATCCCTCATGCTGCAACTAAAAACCTGGCACAGCCAAATAAATAAATAAATAAAGCTTTAAAAATATAAAAAATAAATGAAAAATAAAGTACATATGCAAAAGCAAGACCCAGAATAGCCAATATATTCTTTTTTTCCAAATTTTATACATATACTATATATATTATATATTGTTTATATTTAATATACATTATATATACTTATAGATTTTACATTTATGAATTTTATATATATATAGTTGTCAATTTTAATACATTGCTTTTATTTATTTTTTAAACATCTCTATTGGAGTATAATTGTTTTACAATTTTGTGTTAGTTTCTGCTGTATAACAAAGTGAATCAGCTATATGTATACATATATCCCCATGTCCCCTCCCTCTTGCATCTCCCTCCCACCCTCCCTATCCCACCCCTCTAGGTGGTCACAAAGCACCAAGCTGATCTCCCTGTGCAATGCAGCTGCTTCCCACTAGCTATCTATTTTACATTTGGTAGTGTATATATGTCAATGCTACTCTCTCACTTTGTCCCAGCTTACCCTTCCCCCTCCCCGTGTCTTCGAGTCCATTCTCTACATCTGCATCTTTATTCCTGTCCTGCCCCTAGGTTCATCAGAACCATTTATTTTAGATTCCCTATATATGTGTTAGCATACGGTATCTGTTTTTCTCTTTCTGACTTACTTCACTCTATATGACAGACTCTAAGTCCATCCACCTCACTACAAATAACTCAATTTCGTTTCTTTTTATGGCTGAGTAATATTCCATTGTGTATATGTGCCACATCTTCTTCATCCATTCATCTGTCAATGGACACTTAGGTTGCTTCCATGTCCTGGCTCAGAATAGCCAATATATTCTATTTTTTTTCATTTTGCAATATATACATATATCAAATCATTATGTTGTACACCTTAAACATATACAGTGTTATATGTCAGTTATGTCTCAATAAAACTGGTGGGGCAGGTGGGTAGGAAAGGCCACCACTGTGTCCTCTGGACTCACTGGACACACCCTCTGTGTCCGTCTTCAGGCGACACCGGTGTGAGCAAGAAGGGTGGGAAGAAGAAGGGCTCCTCTTTCCAGACCTGTCCGCTGTGTTCAGGGTTTGTTTTTTGGCAACTTCCACATTCGGTTGTATTTCTGCCCAGTGCAACAGCGTTTGTTAAGGTAAATGTGCTTCTTCTGGTTTGTGTCCCAGGAAAATTTAAACAAATTGATGGCCAATTTAAGGAGCACTCATCCTCACTTTGTGCGATGTCTGATTCCCAATGAGACCAAGACTCCTGGTGAGTAAGAATCCATCAGAACAGGACTCCTTCATGGGGTTACTGGGAGGCCCCCAGAGGACAAGAAACTTGCTCAAGGTCACGTGGATAGTGGGTGACAAAGGCCAGCTGCAAATCCTGGCCTGACTCCAAAGCTGTACGTTTAGAAGAGGGCCAGGCTGGGGTCGGGGAACATCATCACCTCAGGAAAGATCCTGCTGCCCGCAAGGGTGCCCTGTTTCCTTGGAACACCACAGGGGAAGAGGAAGCCCTGCAGGTGTGGGCAGTGCGGGGAAGGGCCCCAAGGGTGGGACCAGCCTCCTCAGATGGGCAGAGCCAGAGGAGGACGGGGTGGCAGAGGTGTCTGTGAGTCTCTCCCCATCTGGGCCCAGTTGCACCTGTAGTTACTTTCCCGCCTCATCCTTGCTTCCTGCACGTGAACTCCATCAGAATCAGTCTGCATGGGCTGGGGGGGTGGCAGGAACATACCTCTGCATGTGACTTCCAAGGAAAGGCTTCCTCAGAAAGCAACTTGTACTCCTGAATTCAAGAGTTACTCTCATTCCTGGGTGCTCGGAGCTGCACTTGAGTGGCTCAGCTGGGCTGGAAAAAGCAGTGACCCCAGATGAGGGGCCGTGGACCTCCTGCAGAAGGTTGCCCCAAAGGTCGGGGCGTCAGGTAGGCAACAGCTCTCCTGCATCCCTTGGATCAGACCCGGCAGAAGCAGCGGGGGACAGGGTCTGGGGCCCTGGCACCAACGCTGTGTTGGCAGGCCAAAGAGGACCGCAAGAACATATTCAGGCTCCAGGACCTGGTGGACAAGCTGCAGGCCAAAGTGAAGGCTTCCAAGAAGCAGGCGGAGGAGGCCATGAGTAGGGGGTCCCAAGGGGGCGCCCTGACCCCGAGCAGGAGTCCGTCCCTGTTTCACAGCACTCATGGCAGCTGAGGCCTGAGTTTTCATTTGCAGTCTATAAACACAAGCTCAGGACGCCTGCCCTTTCCCTCCCCAGTCTGCATTATACAAACCTAGCCAATATATTCTTAAAGAGCAAAGTTGAAGGACTGACACTACCTGACTTCAAGACTTAACATAAAGCACTAGTAATCAAGGCAGTGTGGTATTGCTGAAAGAGAAAAACAAATCAGTGGATCAAAACACATCAATGATACAAATTAGCCCAGAAACAGACCTACATACATATAGTCAACTAATACTTGAAAAAGGAGCAAAGGCAATTCAATGGAGAAATGGTAATCATTTTGTTACCAGAACAACTGGACATCCACATGCAAAAAATAAATTTAGACACAGATCTTATACTTTCTCAAAAATTTTTCAAAATAGGTCATAGACCTAAATGTAAAAGGCAAAACAATAAAATTCCTATGAGATAAAATAAGAAAAAATATATGTAACCCTGAGTTTGGTGATGACATTTTAGATACAACACCAAAAGCACAATCCATGAAAGCAAAAACTGATAAACTGGATTTCATTAAAATTTAAATATTCTGCTCTATGAAGACACAGTTAAAAGAATGAAAAAACAAAGGACAGACTGGGAGAAAATATTTGCAAAACACGCATTTAATAAAAGACTGTTATCCAAAATATGCAAAGAACTCAAAACTCAGCAATAAGAAAACAAAAAACTCAACTAAAAAATGGGCAGGGCTTCCCTGGTGGCGCAGTGGTTGAGAGTCCGCCTGCCGATGCAGAGGACACGGGTTCGTGCCCCGGTCCAGGAAGATTGCACATGCCATGGAGCGGCTAGGCCTGTGGGCCATGGCCGCTGAGCCTGCACGTCCGGAGCCTGTGCTCCACAATGGGAGAGGCCACAACAGTGAGAGGCCTGCATACCGCAAAAAAAATAAATAAATAAAGGGCAAACATCTGAACAGACACCTCACCAGAGAAGATATACAAATGGCAAATAAGCATGCAAATTAAAACAAGATACCACTACACACCTTTTAGAATGACTAAGATCCCGAGCACAAAAAAACAAATGGTGGCTAAGATGTAGAGCAACAAGAACCTGTATTCATTGCTGGTGTGAATGTAAAATGTTACAGCCACTTTGGAAGACATTTTGGCAGTTTCTTAGAAAACTATACATACTCTTACCACACTAGCCAGCAATCACACACCTTGGTATTTACCCAAATGAGTTAAAAACTTATGTCCACACAAAAACCTGCACATGAGTGTTTACAGAACCTTCATTCACATAAAATCATATAATCATCTCAGCAGATGCAGAATAAGCATGTGACAAAATTTTATATGCTTCCATGGTAAAAACTCTCAACAAATTAGGTATAAAAGTATGTATCTCAACATAATAAAGGCCATATTATTATTCAGCCATAAAAAGAAGGAAATCCTGACATTTGCAACAACATGAATGAAACTTGAGGGCATTATGCTAAGTGACATAAGTAAAGCAGAGGCAGACAAATACCACATGATTTCACTTATATGTGGAATCTAAAAATTCTGAACTTATAGAAACAGAGAGCAGATTGGTATTTGCCTTGGGTGGGGGGGTATGGGGGAAAATGGGTGAGGTGGTCAAAGGGTACAAACTTAAAGTTATAAACATGAATAAGTTATGGGGATATAATGTACAGCATAGTGAGTACAGTTAACAATATTTTATTGTATATTCAAAAATTGCTAAGAGAAAAATCTTAAAAATTCTCACTACAAAAAAGTAACTCTGTGTGAGGTGATGTATACCTTAACTACCTTACTCTGGTAATCACTTTGCAATATATACATATATCAAATCATTATGTTGTACACCTTAAACTTACACAATGTTATATGTCAATTATATCTCAAAGCCAGAAAAAATTAAATTTAACTTACATAAAATGAAAAATAGAGAGTCCAGAAATAAACCAATGCATATATGGCCAACTAATCTTCCAAACAGGTGCCAAGAATACAAAATGGGAAAAGGACAGTCTCTTCTATCTGGAAATGGTGGTAGAAAAGCTAGATATCCACATGCGAAAGAATGAAATTAGACCTATATCTTATACTATACACAAAAATCAACTCAAAATGGATTAGACACTTAAACATAACACCTAAAACTACAAAACTCCTAGAAGAAAATATAGGGGGAAAGCTCCTTGACATTGGTCTTGACAATGATTTTTATGGATATGACACCAAGAGCATACACAACAAAGCCATAAATAAACAAGTGGAACTACATCAAACTAAAAAATTTTTGCAGAGCAAAAGTAACAATCAACAAAATGAAAAGACAACTTACAGAATGGGAGAAAATATTTGCAAGCCATGTATACAATAAGGGGTTAATATCTGAAATATATAAATAACTCATACAACTCAATAGCAAAAAAAAAAAGCTAATTTTAAAATATGGGCAAAAGACCTGAACAGACATTTTTCCATATAAGACATACAAACAGCCAACAGGTATATGAAAAATTACTCAATATTAGTAATCATCAGAGATATACAAATCAAAATCACAAGGAGATACCACCTCCTACCTGTTAGGATGGTTATTATCAAAATGTCAAAAGAACAACAAAAGACGCAGAATTGGCAGGGGCAATCCTGAGGAAAAAGAACAAAGCTAGAGGCATAACCCTTCCAGAATTTGGACTATACTACAAAGCTACAGTAATCAAAAAAGTGTGATATTGGCACAAAAACATATAGATCAATGGAACAGAATAGAAAGCCCAGAAATAAACCCACACACCTACAGTCAACTAATCTATGACAAAGAAGGCAAGAATATACAATGGAGAAAAGAGTCTTTTCAGCAAGTGGTGTTGGGAAAGCTGGACAATTACATGTAAATCAATAAAATTAGAACACTCCCTCACACCATATACAAAAATAAACTCAAAATGGTTTAAAGACCTAAATATAAGACATGACACCATAAAACTCCTAGAAGAGAATTTAGACAAAACATTCTTGGACATAAATCATAGCAATATTTTCTTAGATTAGTCTCCAAAGGCAAAAGAAATAAAAGCAAAAATAAACAAATTGGGCCTAATCAAACTTAAAAGCTTTTGCACAGCAAAGGAAATCATCAACAGAATGAGAAGACAACCTATGGAATGGGAGAAAGTATTTGCAAATGATGTGGCCGACAAGGGGTTAAGATCCAAAATACACAAACAGCTCATACAACTCAATATTGAAAAAACAAAACAACCCAATCAAAAAATGCACAGCAAACCTAAAGAGGCATTTTTCCAAAGAAGGCACACAGATGGCCAACAGGAACATGAAAAGATGCTCAACATCACTAATTATTAGAGAAATGCAAATCAAAACCACAATGATGTATCACCTCACACTGGTCAGAATGGCTATCATCAAAATGTCTACAAATAATAAATGCCAGAAAGGATGTGGAGAAAAGGGACCCCTGGTACACAGTTGGTGGGAATGTAAATTGGTGCAGCCACTATGGAAAATAGTATGGGTGCTCCTTAAAAAACTAAAAACAGAGTTATCATATGATCCAGCAATCCCACTCTTGGGTATGTATCTGGAAAAAACAAAAAACCTAATTCGAAAAGATACATGTACCCGAATGTTAATAGCAGCACTATTTACAATAGCCAAGACACAGAAACAATTAATGTGCCCATCAACAGACAATTGGCTTGAGAAAATCTGTTTTATATATATGTATAATGGAATATTACTCAGTCATAAAAGGAATGAAATATTGCCATTTTCAGCAACATGGGTGAGCCTAGAGAATACTATACTTAGTTTAGTAAGTCAGACAGAGAAAGATAAATACTATATGATATCATTTATATGTGGAATCTAAAAAATAATACAAATGAATCTATATACAAAACAGAAACAGACTCACAGATATAGAAAACAAACTTGTGGTTACCAAAGGGGAGAGACAAATTAGGAGTATGGGATTAACAGATAGAAACTACTATATATAAAATAGGGCTTCCCTGGTGGTGCAGTGGTTAAGAGTCCGCCTGCCGATGCAGGGGACACGGGTTTGTGCCCAGGTCCGGGAAGATTCCCGCATGCCGCGGAGCGGCTGGGCCCGTGAGCCATGGTTGCTGAGCCTGCATGTCCGGAGCCTGTGTTCCGCAATGGGAGAGGCCACAACAGTGAGAGGCCTGCATACCGCAAAAAAAAAAAAAAAAAAAAAGATAAGCAACAAGAATTTACTGTATAGCACAGGGAACTACATTCAATATCATATAATAAGCCATAATGGAATATAATCAGAAAAAATAACTGAATCACTATGCTGTACACCTGAAACTAACACAATATTGCAAATCAACTATACATATATATGTAAATTGAAAAAAATAAAAAAAGATCAGTATTGTTGAGAATGTGAAGAAAAGAAAATCCTTTCTTGTACACTATTGGTGAGAATGTAAACTGGTTCAGCCATTATGGAAAACAGTATGGAGGTTTATCAAAATTTAAAAAATGGAACTATCATATGATCCAGCCATCCCACTTCTGGGTATATAGCCAAAGGAATGAAAATCAATATCTCAAAGAAATATCTGCACTCTCATGTTCATTGCAGCATTATTCACAGTAGCCAAGATATAGAGACAACCGAAGTGTCTGTCAATGGATGAATGGATAAAGAAAATGTGATATGTATGCACACAATGGAATATTATTCAACTTCAAAAAGGAAAAGGAAATCCTGCCATTTGTGACAACACGGATGTAATTTTTCCTCTCTCCCCTCTACATCCTGGGTTATTCCCTCTGTTTATGCCCCCAGGCCTTAATCTCTTGTCTTTTTTATATTAGCTATTCTAACAGTTGTGAGGTGATGTATCTCATTGTGGTTTTGATTTGCATTTCCCTGCTGGTTAAGTGATTTCGAGTACCTTTTCGTATACCTGTTGGCCATTTGTATGTCTTTTGAGAATTGTCTATTCAGGTCCTTACCCCATTTTCTAATCAGGTTATTTGTGGTGTTTCTTTCACTAATGAGTTGTTGAGTTCCTTGTATATTTTGGATATGAAACTCTTATCAGATATATGGCTTGCAAATATTTTCTCCCATTCTGTAGGTAGCAGAGAGTAGAATGGTGGTTGCAGGGATGAGGGTTGGATGGGAAAATGAGGAGAAGTTAAAGGGTACAAAGGTTCATTTATGAAGGATGAACAAGTTCTGGAGATCTAAGGTACAGTATGGTGACTACAGTTAATAATACTGTATTGCATACTTGAAATTTGCTAAGGTAATTGACTAAGTATTTTTACCACAAAAAAATCGTAACTATATGAGGTGATGGATATGTTAAATAGCTTGACTGTGGTAACCATTCCACAATGTATATTTATATCAGAATATCACATTGTACACCTTAAATATATACAATTTTTATTTGTCAAGTATACCTCAATAAAGCTGGGAAAAAAAGAAAAGAAAAAGAAAGAGTACCAAGGTATCCTGTGTACTCTTTACCCAGTTTACTCCAGTGGCTACATCTTGCAAAACTATAGTGCAATATCAAGTCCAGGATATTGACATTGATGCAATCAGATACAGAACATTTCCTTTACCATAGCCACATCCACTTCCCACCTGCCCCCAACCTCCTCCCTAACCCCTGGCAACTACTAATCTGTTCTCCATTTCCATAATTTTGTCATTTCAGAGATGTTTTATAAATGGAATAATACATTGTGTAGCCTTTTAGGATTGGCTTATTTCACTCAACATAATCCTCTGGAGATTCATCCAGGTTGCTGTGCATGTAAATAGCTTCTTTTTATTTCATGGTAGGGACATATCATGGTTTGTCTAGCCATTTACCTTTTGAAGGACATCTGGATTGTTTCCAGTTTGGGGCTATGACATATAAAGCTGCCCTAAACATTCATGCATGGGTTTTTGTGTGAACATAACTTTTCATTTCTCTAAGATAAATTTCCAAGACTATAGTTATGGGGTCGCATGATAGTTACATGTTTAGTTTGTAAGAAATTGTCAACCTGTTTCCCAAAATCACTGCACTATTTTCCATTCCCAACAGCAATGTATGAGTGATCCAATTTCTTCCCATCCTTGCTAGCATTTGGTGTTGTCACAGCTTTTTAAAAAATTAGCTATTATGATAGATGTGTAGTAATATCCCATTCCCTTTAATTTGTGGTTCCCAAATGGCTAATGATGTTGAACATCTTTTCATACCATTATTTGCCATTTGTATGTCTTCCTCAGTGAAATATCTCTAGTTGGATTGTTTGGTTTTTTACTATTGAGTTTTGAGAATTCTTTATATAGTCTAGATACTACTCCTTTCTGAGATATTTGGTTTACAGATACTTTTTCACAGCTTGTAGCTTGTCTTATCATGCTCTTCATGGGATCTCTTGCAGAACAAAAGTTTTTAATGTTCATAAGGTCCAGTTTATCATTTTTTTCCCTTTATAGATTGTGCTATTGCTGTCACTGTTTTCAAGTAACATTATCTTTCATTTTCAGAAGTTTGAGTATAATGTGTCTTGGTGTGGATTTCTTTAGTTTTATCCTGTTTGGGATTCACTCAGTTTCTTGAATTTGTAGGTTTATGTTTTTCCAGATTTGGAAAGTTTTCAGCCATTGCTTCTTTGAATACTTTCCAGTCCCACCCTCTTTTTTCTCTCCTGGGACTCTGATGACACGAATATTAGATCTTTTGCAATACTATCATAAGTCCTAAGGCCCTGATCATTTTTTTCCAGTCTAGTTAATCTGTGTTTTATCAAATTGGTTAATTCTATTGTTCTATATTCCAGTTCACTGATTCTTTCCCCTGTCCCTTCTGTTCTGCTGTTGATCCCATCCATTAAGATTTTAATTTTTGTATTTTTGGTTATTGTATTTTTCAGCTCTAAAATTTGCCCTTGGTTCTCCTTTATATCTTCTATTTCTTTCCTAAGACTTTCTATTTTTCATATATTTCAACAGTGTCATTGTTGAAATATTTTTATCATGTCTGCTTTAAAATCTTTGTCAAATAATCCTAATATCTTTGTCATCTCAGTGTTGGCATCTATTAATTGTCTTTTTTCATTTAGTTTGAGATCTTCCTGGTTCTTGGTATTATGAGTTATTTTTATTCAAAATCTGTATATTTGGGTTATTATATTATGAGACTCTGGATATATTTAAACTTATTATTTTAGCTGGGTTCCAGCAAGGGAAGGGGGGTGATGATAGTTTGTTAATTTCAGGTGTGAGTAGAAGTCCAAGTTTCTGACATGGTCTCTATTGACAGCTATGCAGGTGGGGATGGGAGTTATAGCTCCCCACTAGGTCTTACCTGATACATCCCAGACTGGGAGACACAAGTGTGCCTTATTAATGCATAGCATCTATTAACCATGGCATCTATTAACACCCTATGGGGTGGTAGGGAGGAGAGGGTAGGATGATTCATTAGCACTGGGCTATGGTGGAAGTCCTGATCCTCCACTAGTCCTTTGACACCACCTTAGAGGGGAGGGGAAGAAGTAAAGATACCTGTTACTGCCAGTTGGAAGTGCAAGTCCAGGCTCTCACAGGGCCTACACTGACACTATAGGGGGCAGGCTGTGTTACTGCTTAGCAAGGACGAAAGTCTTGTCTCCTCAATAGCATTCTCCAATACAGACCTTTCAGGGAATAGGAGGGGTGCCGCATTATGGAAGAGCACAGTCATAAGTCCAGACTCTACACATTGTTTCCACTGACACCACAGTGTGGGGGAGGGATATTACTCAATACCACTTGGCTGGAATGAAAGTCCTGGTTCCCTACTTTGCCTTCTCTGACATCACTCTGGCAAAGAAGTTGGGGTACTTCATTACAGCTTGGTGAGGGTGGAAGTCTAGGCTTTCCACTGGTCTTTTCTGGCATTGATTGGAGTGAGGCCACAGTTTTTTTTCAATGGTGTTTGGCTGGAGTAGGGTGGTTATTGTCTAAAAGTTTTTCTGTCTTGCTAGCCTGCCCTTTCCCTGGTCCTTTGGCTAAAGAGTGAAGGCTTTTGTGGGGCTTTTTTTGGGGGGGTGGTTGGGGCCATTGGTATTTCCAGGTTGCTTCTTTAGTTCTAAATGTGGATATATGAGGCAAAGAAACACAGGTAAATCACCACCAATTTGTGGGGGCAGGAGGAGTTCAACATCTATAGCCACTCTGACTTCTTCTCTCTACCTTTCAGTCTTCTTATGTTTGTTTGATGCATCATGTGTAGGGGCTTTTTGCGTTGTGCTTAGCAGGAGGAATAGGGAAGAGAATGGGCACTCCATCTTCCCAGAAGCAGAAGTCTTTTATATACATTTTTAACTCTGTAAACACTCCTCACATGTATGACTGCCTGCATTTTACCAAATAAAGTAAAAATAAAACCCTCAAGGGCTTCCCTGGTGGCATAGTAGTTGAGAGTCTGCCTGCCGATGCAGGGGACACGGGTTCGTGCCCCAGTCTGGGACGATCCCACATGCCGCGGAGCGGCTAGGCCCATGAGCCATGGCCGCTGAGCCTGTGTGTCCGGAGCCTGTGCTCCGCAACGGGAGAGGCCACAACAGTGAGAGGCCCACATACCGCAAAAAACAAAACAAAACAAAACAAAAACAAAAACCCCCTCAAGTTATCACCTCCAACTTGAAATAATTTCACTCACATTTTTGTCATTCCAATCTGTGCTGAAATCTAAGCATTTCTATCACCTCCTAGATCACAAAGCAGTTTACTAATTCCTATGTTCTCACTGTAAGTTGATGAGTGAAATTATCTCTCTATTCTGTAAATTATGGTTACCGGGACACGTTTGTACCTGTTTCACCTTGAACTTTAGAGCCCTGGAAGTTGGATATCTTCCCTCAGTTCCCACTCTTTCTCCTTCTTCCATGGGTCTCCCTCTGTTAATCGCCCCAGTTCATACTCAAAACCAAAATCTTACCTCCTCTTGAACCACTTCACAACCAAACCACAGTCGGATTCCATAAATGTCACCATAGTTAACATCCTCCAACAACAGCAACTCAGGCTTAACTGGATACCTGCCTGATTCTATCCCTCCCTCCAATCTATCTGGGCATAAACTAGAACTCATCAATGAACTCATCACTCCTGCACTATCCTGATCAGGGTAACAGAAAGTCAGAAATAAATTGTATCTAATAAACAGAGGCAGATCAGCTTAAATTAACATTCTATATGTACTTTAGTGAACTGTAACACATCTTTCAGAATACTCTGTGCTCCAGTCCCCTCATATGCCTGGCTATTTCATTAATATAGGCACTACAACTGTGAGGACCACACCTTTCTCCGTGCTATCACTTCCACTTGTAATGAGCTTCCACAGCAGGGCCCACAGAACTCTGCAACAACATGAAACACTCCCTAAAACATTCACTTCATGGTAACTCGTGTTAAATGGCATTATACCAACTAGTGGAATAACAGACTATAAAAATGAATAAGATTATTCCAAAAGAATTTCAAAAAGTGAAGATACCTCATGGGACATTTGGAGCAATGTCAAGCAGAATAACATTTTCATTATGGGGGCCCCAGAAGGAGAAGATAGAGAGAAATGACCAGAAAAATTATTTGAAGAAATAGTGCCTGAAAACATCCCTAACTGGGGGAAGGAAACAGACATCCAAGTCCAGGAACCCCAGAGAATTCCAAATAAAATGAACCCAAAGAGATACACATCAAGACATAATTAAAATGGTAAAAGTTAAGGATAAAGAGAGAATCCTAAAAGCAGCAAGAGAAAAACAACTTGTTCCTTACAAGGGAAACCCCATAAGGCTATCAGTAGATTATTGAGTAGAAACTTTATAGGCCAAAAGGGATTGGCATGATATATTCAAAGATGAAAGAAAAAGACTTCCAATCAAGAATTCTCTACCAAGCAAGGTTATCATTCAGTATTGAAGGAGAGATCAAGAGTTGCCATATAAGCAAAAGCTAAAGTAGTTCATCATCACTGAAATGGCCCTACAAGAAATATTAAAGAGACTTTTTTAAGCTGAATAGAAATGGTACTAATTAATAAGAAGAAAAATACAAAACAAAATCTCACTGGAAAACGTGAACATATAATAAAGGTAGTGGATTGATCACATATAAAGCAAGAATGAAGGTTAGAAGACAAAAGTAGTAAAATTAAAACTATAACAAATAGTGAAGGGATGCATAAAGTAAAAAGATGCATCATCAAAAGTATAAAATGGGGGGAGGGAAGTAAAACAAATACAGCTTTGGAATGTGTTCAAATTTAAGTTGGCACCAACGTAAAACAGGCTATCCCATTCATAATATGTTATATGTGAACCTCATGGTAACAACAAAGAAAAAACTTATACTAAATATACAAAAGAAAATGAAAAAAGAATCTAAACATGACACTAAAGAAAACCACAAAATATAAGAGAAGAGGAAAAAGGGAAAAAGAAAGTAACAGAGAGAAACTTAAAAACAACCAGAAAACAATAAACAAATTGGCAATAAGTACATACTGACCAATAATTACTTTAAATATAAATGGACTAAATTCATCATTCTCCCTTATAGGGTGTAATGGAGTATCATGCACTTGCCTGACATACTCAGTGTATGTCCATGGTGGGAGTAATATCTCATGATTGAGAATTAATGGTCATTCCTAGAGGAAAAAAGGCAGTCCCGGGGACTAAGACATCCAGTCATTTAATATAACAGAGGTGGTGCTTTGCATACAACTCAGGACTGGATCCTGACTTGCTATATTATTTCTGCTTTCACATCTTCACAGGGATTCAGCAGGAAGGAAACAACCTGGCCTGGGGAATAGTAAGGAGAGGCAGCTCATGAACTCAGTAATTCCTGCCATGACCAACCATAACAAGTGACCCTCAAAACTTCTTAAGGTGTTATTCTTAGTCATTGACGTTATAGATATGATAGAACTTGAGGCAGTTTCTTAAGAGTGGATAATAGGTTTTTTTAAATTTTATTTATTTATTTTTATACAGCAGGTTCTTGTTAGTTATCCATTTTATACATATTAGTGTATATATGTCAATCCCAATCTCCCAATTCATCACACCACCACCCCACCCCACCCCCCGACAGTTTCCCCCCTTGGTGTCGATATGTTTGTTCTCTATAACTGTGTCTCTATTTCTTGCCAGCAAACTGGTTCATCTGTACCATTTTTCTAGGTTCCACATATATGCATTAATATACTATATTTGTTTTTCTCTTTCTGACTTACTTCACTCTGTATGACTGTCTCTAGATCCATAGTATTTTTATACGTAAGATTTACATGAATTGTTCTCACAAGGAAAAATAGAAACCAGGTCCACCATTATTCATAGCCTCTCTCACTAAGTGAATTTTACCAATGTATTGTTGAGTACATCTGGTCACCTATATCTCCTTGGTAAAGAAGAAGAAACTGAGTAATGTTATCTTTGCAGTTGATCTATACCATTTTCAGTCCTGGTCAAGTAATCTTCATGACATTAGAGGACAATATTGCCATGTAGACACTAGAGGCACTGTTGCCTCATAAGTATAGGCCTTGGAAGACCAGCCCTAGAGAAAATTTCTGGAACTCTTTTTGTGAGAAGGAATGCAGTGTTCATTTATAATATAAATTAAAGAAATGAGAGAGTATTTTTCCTTCCACTTGTTTTTGTACTAGGTTCCTCTCCACCCTCTTTTTTGCTCTGAATGGAGACCTCACTCCCCAAAATACACATGTGTATAGACACACACACACACACACACACACACACACACACACTCTCTCTCTCTCTCTCTCTCTCTCTCTCTCTCTCTCCCTCTCTCTCTCTCTCTCTCTCTCTCTCTCTCTCTCTCTCTCTCTCTCTCACACGTGCACTCTCTTGCTCTCTCTCTTCAGCCAAATTCTGGAGAAACTATTTCTACTGGCATATTGAAAAGCTGATCCCTTTTATCTATTTGCACTAAGCCCTCCCTAGTTCTTTTTACCCTGTTTTGATAACTTCCTCTCTGGTTCCTGCAACTAGCTTCTTCCTCTCAGTACTTCCAAATGTCTCTAACTAAAATATAGATTTAGCATTTCCATGCATAGAGACCTCTAATCATGCAAGATGGGTCATCTCATATATCAGGGGTCAACAAATATTTCCTGTAAAGGGTAAACAGATTTTAGGCTTTGTGAGCTATATGATATCGATTGAAACTACTCAATTTTGCTGTCCCACAAAAGCAGTCATAAACAACACATAAATGAACGGGCATGGCTGTGTCCCAATAAATTTTTATTTACAAAAGCAGGTAAGAGCTGTTTTTAACCTGCTGGCTACAGTTTTCTGGACTCACTATTAACATGCATTAGAAATGAAAAAGGAGAAGTTACAGTGGACACCACAGAAATACAAAGGATCATAATAGATTACTGCAAGCAAGTTTATGCCAATAAAATGGATAACCTAAACGAAATGTACAAATTCTTAGAAAGACACAACCTTCCAAGACTGAACTAGAAAGAAACAGAAAATATGAACAGACCAATCACAAGTAATAAAAGTGAAACTGTGATTAAAAATCTTCCAACAAACAAAACTTCAGGACCAGACGGCTTCACAGGTGAATTCTAACAAATATTTAGAGAAGAGTTAACAGCTAACATTCTGAAATTCTTCTAAAAAATTGCAGGGGAAGGAACACTCCTGAGCTCATTCTATGAGACCACCAACATGCTGATACCAAAACCAGACAAAGATATCACAAAAAAGAAAATTACAGGCCAATATCACTGATGAACAAAGATGCAAAAATCCTCAACAAACTACTAGCAAATGGAGCCCAACAACACATTAAAAGGATCATACACCATGAGGAAGTGGGATTTATCCCAGGGGTGCAAGGATTCTTCAATATCTGCAAATCAATCAGTGTGATACACCACATCAATGAATTGAAGAATAAAAACTATATGATCATCTCAATACATGCTGAAAGAGCTTTGGAAAAAATTCAACACCCATTTATGAGGGAACCTACCTCAACTAATAAAGGCCATATAAGATAAGCCCACAGCAAACATCATTCTGAATGGTGAAAAACTGAAAGCATTTCCTCTAAGATCAGGAACAAGACAAGGATGTCCACTCTCGCCATACTTATTCTACATAGTTTTGGAAGTCCTAGACAAGGCTGTCAGAGAAGAAAAAGAAATAAAAGGAATCCACATTGGAAAAGAAGAAGTAAAACTGTCACTGTTTGCAGATGACATGATGCTATACATAGAAAATCCTAAAGATCCTACCAGAAAACTACTAGAGCTCATCAATGAATTTGGTAAACTTGCAGGATACAAAATTAATACACAGAAATCTCTTGCATTCCTATACACTTACAATGAAAGATCAGAAAGGGAGATTATGGAAACAATCCCATTTACCATCACATCAAAAAGAATAAAATACCTAGGAATAAACCTACCTAAGGAGACTAAAAACCTGTACTCAGAAAACTTTAAGATACTGATGAAAGAAATAAAAAAGATGACAGAAACAGATGCAGAGATATACCATGTTTTTGGATTGAAAGACTCAATATTGTGAAAATTACTATACTATCCAAAGCAATCTACAGATTCAATGCAATCCCTATCAAATTACCAAGGGCATTTTTCAAAGAATTAGAACAAAAAATTTTACACTTTGTATGGAAACACAAAAGACCCCGAATAGCCAAAGCAATCTTGTGAAAGAAGAGTGGAGCTGGAGGAACCAGGCTCCCTGATTCAGACTATGCTACAAAGCTACAGTAATCAAAACAGTATGGTACTGGCACAAAAACAGAAATATAGATAAATGGAACAGGATAGAAAGTCGAGAGATAAACCCATTAGGTGGCACCTATGGCCACCTAATCTATGAAAAAGGAGGCAAGAATATATAATGGAGAAAAGAGAGTCTCTTCAATAAGTAGTGCTGGGAAAACTGTAAACCTACATGTAAAGGAATGAAATTAGAACTCTCCCTAACACCAAACACAGAAATAAACTCATAATGGATTAAAGCCCTAAATATAAGGCTGGATACTCTAAAACTCTTAGAGGAAAACATAGGCAGAACACTCTCTGATATAAATCAAAACAAGTTCTTTTTTATCCACCTCGTAGAGTAATGAAAATAAAAATGAAAAGGGAACACTCTTGCACTGTTGGTGGGAATATAAATTGATGCAGCCATTATGGAGAACAGTATGGAGGTTCCTTAAAAAACTAAAAATAGAACTACCATATGACCCAGCAATCCCACTACTGGGCATATACCCTGAGAAAAGCCTAATTCAAAAAGAGGCATGTACCACAATATTCATTGCAGCTCTATTTACAATAGCCAGGACATGGAAGCAACCTGTGTCCATCGACAGATGAAAGAATAAAGAAGATGTGGCACATATATACAATAGAATGTTACTCAGCCATAAAAGGAAACAAAATTGAGTTATTGTAGTAAGGTTGATGGACCTAGAGACTGTCATACAGAGTGAAGTAAGTCAGAAAGAGAAAAACAAATACCATATGTTAACACATATATATGGAATCTAAAAAAAAAAAAAGAAAAAAACGGTTCTGTAGAACCTAGGAGCAGGAAAGGAATAAAGATGCAGATGAAGAGAATGGACTTGAGGACATGGGAAGTGGGAAGGGTAAGCTGGGACGAAGTGAGAGAGTGGCATGGACATGTATACACTACCAAATGTAAAATAGATAGCTGTGGGAAGCAGCCACATAGCACAGGGAGATCAGCTTGGTGCTCTGTGACCACCTAGAGGGGTGGGATAAGGAGGTTGGGAGGGAGATGCAAGAGGGAGGAGGTATGGAGATATATGTATATGTATGGCTGATTCACTTTGTTATACAGCAGAAACTAGCACACCATTGTAAAGCAATTATACTCCGATAAATATGTTTAAAAAACCCAAAAATAAATAAATGGGACCTAATTAAACTTAAAAGCTTTTGACACAGCAAAGGAAACCATAAAGAAAATGAAAAGACAACCCTCAGAATGGGAGAAAATATTTGCAAATGAAGCAACCGACAAGGGATTAATCTCCAAAATATATAAACAACTCATGCAGCTCAATATCAAAAAAACAAACGACCCAATAAAAATGGGTGGAAGACCTAAATAGACATTTCTCCAAAGAAGACATACAGATGGCCAACAAACACATGAAAAGATGCTCAATGTCACTAATAATTAGAGAAATGAAAGACGCAGACCTATTAGAGAATGGACTTGAGGACAAGGGGAGGGGGAAGGGTAAGCTGGGACAAAGTGAGAGAGTGGTAGTGTATATATGGATATATATACACTACCAAATGTAAAATAGATCGCTAGTGGGCAGCAGTCACATAGCACAGGGAGATCAGCTCGGTGCTTTGTGACCAGCTAGAAGGGTGGGATAGGGAGGGTGGGAGGCAGGCAGATGCAAAAGGGAAGAGATATGGGGATATATGTATATATATGTATATGTATATATATGTATATGTATAACTCATTCACTTTGTTATAAAGCAGAAGCTAACACACCATTGTAAAGCAATTATACTCCAATAAAAATGTTAAAAAAAAACTGCAGTGAGGTATCACCTCACACTGGTCAGAATGGCCGTCATCAAAAAGTGTACGAACAATAAATACTAGAGAGGGTGTGGAGAAAAGGGAACCCTCCTACACTGTTGGTGGGAATGTAAACTGGTACAGCCACTATGGAGAACAGTATGGACCTTCCTTAAAAAACTAAAAACAGAGTTACCATATGACCCAGCAATCCCACTCCTATGCATATATCCAGAGAAAACCATAATTCGAAATGATGCATGCACTCCAGTGTTCACTGCAGCACTATTTACAATAGCTAAGACATGGAAACAACCTAAATGTCCATCAACAGTGGAATGGATAAAGATGTGGTACATATATACAATGGAATATTACTCAGCCCTCAAAAGGAATGAAATAGTGCCATTTGCAGAGACGTGGATGGACCTAGAGAATGTCATACAGAGTGAAGTAAGTCAGAAAGAGAAAAACAAATATCGTATAATATTGCTTATATGTGGAATCTAGAAAAATTATAGAGATGACCTTATTTGCAAAGCAGAAAGAGTCACAGATGTAAAGAGCAAACTTACAGTTACCAAGGGGGGAAGGGGAGGTGAGATGAATAGGGAGATTGTGACTGACAGATGCACTACTATGTATAAAATAGATAACTAATGAGAACCTACTGTATAGCACAGGGAATTCTATTCAATCCTCTGTGGTGACCTAAATGAGAAGGAACTCTAAAAAGAGTGGACATATGTATATGTATGATTGATTTGCCTTGCTGTACAGCAAGAAACTAACACAACATTGTAAAGCAACTATAATAAATACTAAAAAATGCAAAAATAGAACAAAATAATGCCATTTGCAGCAACACATGAACCTAGGGATTGTCATACTAAGTGAAGTAAGTCAGACAGAGAAAGACAAATATCATATGATATCACTTATATGTGGAATCTAAAAAAATGGCTACAAATTAACTTATCTACACAACAGAAATATAATTATAGATGTAGAAAATAAACTCATGATTACCAGGGTGTAAGGCGGGGGGAGGGATAAATTGGAAAATCAAGATTGACATATACACAGTACTACATGTAAAATAGATAATTAAAAAGGACCTAGTGTATAGCACAGGGAACTCTACTCAGTACTCTATAATGGCCTATATGGGAAAAGAATCTAAAAAAGAGTATATATATATATATATATATATATATATATATATAAAACAGATTCACTTTGCTGTACACCTGAACTAACACAACATTGTAAATCAAGTATACCTTAATAAAATTTAAGAAAGGAGAAAAAAAGAAACTGGGTCTTACAGTTAGGCTGTCTAAGTTGTAAATATTGGGTCAATCACTTACTTTCTGTGTGAATTTTAGGCAAGTCTGTGCCATAGTTTCTGCATCTCAAAACAAGGAAGGACAATAGTACCATCTCTAAGAGTTTTTGACATGATTAAAAAAACAGTGCATATAAAGCACTTAATATGGGGCCTAGCATATTGTAAGCAGTCAATAACTGTTAAGTATCATTATTATGGGAAACTGGGGACAGAGCCAGCATTCACAGAACTGTTGGTAGTGATGAGTCTGTCAGGTAATGACTTCATCTACCAAATAGACCTGAAGGCCTGCTGCTATATACATAATTTTATGAAACTGGGCTCTTATCCACAGCAGAGGAAGGAAGGATACTTTCAAATAATGAATTCGGTAACAAAGTGTTTTCTTCTGCCAATCAAATTAGTGGCTAATTCCTTCTGATTTTATCATAATGTCTAATAAATCTAGCCCCTAGCCAAACTTTTTCTGTTCTTATTCTCCTTGTCCCACATTTAGGTATTAATCTCTTACCTAGAGTATCTCCTACTTTCTATCTTACTCCTTTCAATATACCCTCCAGTCTTTTCAGAGTGGTCTTTGTACAAATTAGATCCCAATATACTTTTCACTGCCACACTTAAAAACTTTGATTTCCTCTATTTGATGGATAAATCCCAAATTCCTCTGTTGGGCATTCAGTGTCCTTTACATTCTAGGTCCATTCCACTATATTTTAAGTGAATTAGGTCCATACTTCATTAACTTTGCTATGTTTAGTATTTTTATGTTGAATTTATACTTAGTTTATTATTTTAATGACATCTGTTGTTTTCTAATTATACAAGCAATACATATACATTGCAGACAAGCAGAAATATATAAAAGCATAAAGTTAAAAATAACAATCACCCATAATCCCTACCCCCACCCAGAGATAACCACCATTAGGAGTTTGACACATTTCCACCCAGTATCTACATATTTTTATTTATTTATTTATTTATTTTTTTGTGGTACACGGGTCTCTCCCTATTTTGACCTCCCCCGCTGCGGAGCACAGGCTCCGGACACGTAGGCCCAGTGGCCATGGCTCACAAGCCCAACCGCTGCGCGGCATGTGGGATCCTCCCGGACCGGGGCACAAACCCATGTCCCTTGCATCGGCAGGCGAGCTCTCAACCACTGCGCCACCAGGGAAGCCCTACATATTTTTTTAAATCGAAATTTAATTGACCCACAACACTGTTAGTTCCAGTTGCATAACATAGTGATTTGAAATATAGTGTATATTTCTATACACTATAAAATGATCAGCTTGATAAGTCTAGTTACCATCTGTTACCATACAAAGATATTACAACATAATTGACTATATTCCCCATCATGTACATTTCATCCCTGAGACTCATTTATTTTGTAATTAGAAATTTGTACCTGTTAATCTCCCTCACCTATTACAATCATCCCCCAACATCTCCCCTCTGGCAACCACCTGTTTTTTCTCTATATCTATGACTCTTTTTCACTTGGTTATGTTCGTTCAGTTCTTTTGTTTTTTGGATTCTACATATAAGTGAAATCATATGGTATTGATCTTTCTTTTTCTGACTTAATTCACATAGCATAATACCCTCTAAGTCCAACCCATTGTAGCAAATTGCAAGACTCTTCTCCATGGCTAACTAATATTCCATTGTGTAAATATATACCACATCTTCTTTATCCATTTATCTATTGATGGATACTTAGGTGCTTCCATATCTTGGCTATTATGAATAATGCTACAATGAACATGGGGGAAGTGCACATATCTTTTTGAATTTGTGTTTTTGTTTTCTTTAGAAAAATACCCAGAAGTGGAATTTCTGGAATGTATGGTAGTGCTATTTTTAACTACTCAGGAAACTCCATATTAGCTGCACCAATTTACATTCCCACCAACAGTGCATGAGGGTTCCCTTTTCTCCACATCCTCACCAACACTTGTTATTTGCTGCCTTCTTGATAATAACCATTCTGACAGGTGTGAGGTGATAGTTCATTGTGATTTTGATTTGCATTTCTCTAATAATTAGTGATGTTGAGTATCTTTTCTGTGTCTGTTGGCCATCTATCGGCATGTCTTCTTTGGAAACATGTCTATTCAGGTCCTCTGCCCAGTTTTTAATTGGTTTTTTTTTTTTTATGTTGAGTTGAATGAGTCTTTTGCATATTTTGGATATTAACCCCCTATCCTATATATTGTTTGCAAATATCTTCTACCATTAAGCCACCTTTCTGTTTTGTTCATAGTTTCCTTCGCTGTGCAAAAATTTTTAGTTTGATGTAATCCCATTTGTTTACTTTTGCTTTTGTTGCCCTTCCTTGAGGAGGCATATCCAAAACAATTGCTAAGGCCAATGTCAAAGAGTGCACTGCCAATGTTTACTTTTAGGAATTTTATGGTTTTAGGGCTTAGATTAAAATCTTTAATCAATTTTCAGTTTATTTTTGTATATGGTGATTCTTTTGCATGTAGCTGTCCAATTTTCCCAACACCATTTATTAAAGAGGCTTTCTTTCCTCCACTGTATATTCTTGTCTCCTTTGTTGTTGACTAATTGCCCAGGTAAGTGTGGGTTCATTTCTGGGCTCTCTATTCTGTTCCACTGATCTGTGTGTCTGTTTTTGTGCCAGTACCATAATGTTTTGATGACTGAAGCTTTGTAGTATAGTTTGAAATCAGGGAGTGTGACACCCTCAAATTTTTTCTTCTTTCTCAAGATTGTTTTGACTATTCAGGGTCTTTTGTGTTTACCTACATATATCTTTCCAGTTGTTGGTGTTATCTTCAATTTCTTTCATCAATGCATATAGTTTTCAGAGTACAGATCTTTTAGTTCCTTGGTTAGATTTATTCCTAGATATTTTATTCCTTTTGATGTAATTGTCAATGGTATTATTTTCTTAATTTCTCTTTCTAATAGTCCATTGCTAGTGTATAGAAACACAACATACATCTGGATATTAATTGTGTATCCTGAAACTTTACTGAATTCATTATGAGTTCTAACAGTTTTTGGTGATGTCTTTAGGATTTGCTATGTATAGTATCATATCATCTGCAAACAGTGACAGTTTTATTTCTTCCTTTCCAATTTGGATTCCTTTTATTTCTTTTTCTTACTTGATTGCTGTGGCTAGGACTTCTAATGCTGTGTTGGATTCAATAAGTCTGGGGTGAGGGTAGAGAATATACATTCCTAACATGTTCCCAGATCTGGGGCCTGGGGACCACAGTACAAGAAACACCACTCTAGTAATCCTCTGATTTTGTATGGAAGGAGGAGTAGCCAAGATGGCAGAGTAAGAAGATGCTGAGCTCACCTCCTCCCAAGGACAAACCAAAATTACAACGATTTACAGAGAAACTACTGATAAGATCGACCTGAAGACTAGCATAAAAGATCTTCCACAACTAAAAATATAAAGAAGGAACCAAAAGAAGAAGGGTAAGAGAGGAGGCAACATGGCATAGTCAAGACCAACATCCCCAGCTAGATGACCTACAAACGGGAGGATAATCACAATTGCAGTGATTCCCCCCAAGAAATGAGAGGTCTGATCCCCACATTGAGCTCCCCAGCCCAGGGTTCCTGCACTGGGAAGATAAGCCCACAGAATGTCTGGCTTTGAAGGCCAGTGGTGTTTGCATTCCAGAGAGCTGGAGGGCAATAGGAAACAGACTCTGCCCTTAACTATACATTAAAGGTAGTAGGTCAACCATTTATAAAGCTAGTAGGAAGGTTAAAAGATAATAGTAGTAAAATCATCTATATCTACAATAAGTAGTTAAGGGATACACAAAACAAAAAGATGTAAAATATGATGTCAAAAACATTACATGTGGTGGGGGTGGGCAGCAAAAATGCAGGGTTGTTAGAATGTGTTTGAACTTAAAAGATCATCAACTTAAAATATTCATGTATATATAGGTTCCTGTATATAAACACTATGCTAACCACAAACCAAAAATCCATAATAGATATACACACAAAAAAGAGAAAGGAATCCAAACATAGCACTTTAGATAGTCATCAAACCACAAGAGGAGAGGGCAAAAAAAGAAGAAAAGAATAAAAAAGAACTACAAAGACAGCCCCCAAACAATTAACAAAATGGCAACAAGTGCATACCTATCAACAATTGCTTTAAATGTAAATGATTTAAATGCTCAAGTCAAAAGTCATAGAGTGGCTGGATGGTTAAAAAAACCAAGACCCATCTATATGCTGCCTACAAGAGGCTCACCTCAGATTTAAAGACACACACAGATTGAAAGTAAGGAGATGGAAAAACGTATTCCATGCAAATAGATACAAAAAGAACACTAGAGTAGCAATATTTATATCAGACAAAATAAACTTTAAAACAAAGACTGTAAGAAGAGTCAAAGAAGGACATTACATAATGATCAAGGGATCAATCCAAGAAGATATAACAATTGTAAATACATAAGCACCCAGCACAGCAGCACCTAAATACATAAAGCAAATATTAACAAACACAAAGGGAGAAATTGACAGCAACACAATAATAGTAGGGGACTTTAACACCCCACTTACATCAATGGATAGATTATCAAGGCAGAAAATCAATAAGGAAACACTGGCCTTAAGTGACACAGTAGGCCAGACAAACTTAGAAGATATATAGAGAACATTCCATTCAAAAGCAATAGAATACACATTTTTTTCAAATGCACATGGAACATTCTCCAGGATAGATCACATGCTAGGCCACAAAACAAATCTCAATAAAGTTAAGATTGAAACCATATCAAGCATCTTTTCTGACCACAAATTTTCTTGTAGAAATCAACCACAAGAAAAAACTGTAAAAAAACAGAAACATACAGAGGCTAAATAATAGGTTACCAAACCACCAATTGCATTACTTAAGAAATCAAAGAGAAAACTGAAAAATATTTGCAGAAAAAAGGGAAGGAAAACACAATGATCCAAACAGTGGGATTCAGCAAAAGTAGTTCTAAGAGGAAAGTTTATAGCAATACAAACCTATCTCAAGAAACAAGAAAAATTTCAAATAAACTACCTAACCATACACTTAAATGAACTATAAAAGGAAGAACAAACAAAGCCCGAAGTTAGTAGAAGGGAAGAAATAATAACAATCAAAATAGAAATAAATTAAATAGAGATTAAAAAATAGTAGAAAAGATCAGTGCAATCAACAGCTGGTTCTCTGAAAAGATAAGCCAAAGTGATAAACCTTTAGTCAGACTCATCAAGAAAAAAAGAGAGAGGGTCCAAATAGATAAAATCAGAAATGAAAAAGAAGTTAAAACTGACACCAAGGAAATACAAAAGATCATAATAAATTACTACAATTATATGCCCATAAATTGGACAACCTAGAAGAAATGGACAAATTCATTGAAATGTGCTATCTCTCAAGACTGAACAGAAAGAAATAGAAAATATGAACAGGCCACTTACCAGTAATGAAATTGAATATAGTGTAGTCAATATACAGTACTGTACAAAATACTGTAAAATACAGTGATTAAAAAAACTCCCAATCTCCCAACAAACAACAGTCAAGAACCAGACAGATTCACAGATGAATTCTACCAAACATTTAAAGAACAGTTAACACCTATCCTTCTCAAACTACTCCAAAAACATTGCAGAGAAAGGAACACTTCCAATCACATTCTAAGAGGCCACCATCACACTGATACCAAAAGAAAAAAAATTTAGTTTATTTAAAAACTTAAAACAAAGCAAAAATGATTTTTGCCATACAGTTCTATGAATTTTAACACAGGTATAAGCACTACCACAATCATAACAAAGAACACGTGCATCACCAAAAAAATTCCTTGTGCTGTCTTTTTCTACTCACACCCTACCACCACCCATTATCCCTGGGAACCACTGATTTGTTCTCTGACACTTTGATTTTGTCTTTTCAAGAACACATAAATAGAACTGTACTCTAAGTGACATTTTGAGACTGGATTTTTTCCACTCAACATAATGATTTTCAAATCATCCAACTTGTTGTGTGTTTTGATAATTCATTCCTGTTTGTTGTTTAGTATATTCCATGGTATGAATATACCACAGTTTAACTACCTGTTGAAGGACAACTGGGTTCTTTTTAGCTATTATGAATAAAACCACGTGATCACTGATGTACAAATTTTTGTGTGAACATAAGTTTACATTTCTCTGGGATAAATGCCCAACAATGTAATTGATGTGTCATATGCTAATTACATTTTTAATTTTTAAAGTAACTTCCAATTTGTCAAGGAGAAGGCAGCTGAAGAAGCCAAGAACCAGCTTTAAAAAAAGATACAGCAGATTCAGTCCAAAAAGGAGAATAGTAAGGATGTTGGACTAGGTTCTGACAGTGGCACAGATAAGACTGAAACAAACAAAAAAGCTTTATAGCTTTTTTCTTAAGCTGATCTACAGCCCAGGAAACAGAACATTGGACCTCCTTCACTGCCCTCCTGCATAAGCTGACAGCCAAGGCAAAGAAGCCTTGATACCCCAGAAAGTGATTTCACCTTGATTTATTAGTAGTATGTGTGTGTAGGGAGGGTGGCCAGAAAGATTGCAACAAAGAGATATTAGGTTCTTCACCTTGTAGGGCTAGGACTACAGAAAAAATAAATAGCTGAAAGTCTTGGAATCAAAGACTTCTCCAAACCACCCAGAATAGGCTATCAAGCTGTTCTACCTGCCTCCATTCCCCAGGACTGGTGGAGCTTCAGGGGAACACAGTTGTGAAACGTGGTCCTAGATAGTGGGTTTTAAGGGCTTATACTACATTTAAATTATTCTATGGCAAGTATTTGAGCCACTTCCAATTATAGAGGTTGGAAAAATAGGGTTTAAGTGGATAAAGTGCCAGAGCAGAGCAGCAGTAGAGTATAATGGCAAAGAGTGTGGGCACTGACTGACAAGGGCTGATATACCTAACCTATTTACAAAGAGATGTTAAGAATTAAGTGAACAAGATCACACATACATACCCTGCCCCCACAAAAAAAACGAAAACTCAATTAAAAAAATGGGGAAAATATAAATAGACAATTCATCAAAAAAGATGTAAAAATGATCCTTAAACATATGGAAAATGTTTAAGCTCACTCAAAATTAGAGAAATATGAAGTGAAAATACAGAGACACTATTTTTCACCTATCAGACTGGCAAAAATATGACAACACATTCTGTTGGTGAGACTATGAGGAAATAGGCACTCCCACACATAGACTGTAGGAAGGTGAACTGCTACAATTCTTTTGGTGATAAATCTAACAAATCTACTTAGTCCTTACTTTACTTTTAAAAAATTTTATTTATTTTTTGGCTGCGTTGGGTCTTCATTGCTGTGCATGGGCTTTCTCTAGTTGCGGCGAGTGCGGGCTACTCTTTGTTGTGGTGCGCGGGCTTCTGATTGCGGTGACTTCTCTTGTTGCGGAGCATGGGCTCTAGGCAGGTGGGCTTCAGTAGTTGCAGCATGCAGGCTCAGTAGTTGCGGCATGCAGGCTCTAGAGTGCATGGGCTTCAGTAGTTGTGGTGCATGGGCTCATTGGTTGTGGTGCACAGGCTCAGTAGTTGTGGTGCATGGGCTTAGTTGCTCCACGGTATGTGGGATCTTCCCGGACCAGGGATCGAACCTGTGCCCCCTGCACTGACAGGTGGATTGTTAACCACTGCACCACCAGCGAAGTCCCTATGTCCTTACTTTAAAAAAACAGCTTTATTGAGATATAATTCACATACCATACATTTCATCCATTTAAAATGTACAATTTAATGTTTTTTAGAAAATTCACAACATTTTCATCACTCCCCAAAGAAACTCCATACACATTAGCAGTCACTCATTTCTGTAATAACCTATATGGGAAAAGAACTTGAAAAAGAATAGATGCATGTATATGTATAACTGAGTCACTTTGCTGTACACCTGAAACTAATACAACATTGTTAATTAACTATATTTCAATATAAAATAAAAATTTTAAAAATTAAAAAAATTCACAATGGTGTGTAACCATCATCAAAATCAATTTTAGAACATTTTCGTCACCACAAAAATAAACTCCATACACATTAACAGTCACTCATTTCACCTCATGCCCCTCCCTCCAACCCCAGCCCTAGGCAATCACTAATATCTACTTTATGTCTTTAAACAGCAAAGAGGCATATATGAGGATATAAGATTGAACATTCACAGAAATCATGGGGAGAATGCTGGACTTGTCCAGGTAGTGAAATTGAGGATTCAAGATACATTCACCAAATTCCCAAGGAAAAGGAAGCTCTAAGTGACATCTGTGTTAAAAATGAATAACATCCTTGATTTTAGACCAGGTATAGCACTACCATCTCTAGGTCAAACTTGCTCTTAAAATCCTAAAAGAGAAATTCTTGAACTATGTTGAGCTGAGGGTTCCACATAATTCTAGAGAAAATTTCAGAAGTTCTATACTGAGGAGCTCTCCACATAATTGAGAAAGTTCAGCAGTTCCTGGGATTACTGGATATTATTGATAGTTTCTTAACATTCTTTCATAATGACCACTCCATTAATTGACTTGTCCAGTAAAGGAAAGTTATACTGAACAGCCACATTTCAGGAGCTGAAAACTACTTCTTCCATAATATTTGCCTAACCACATCCATCCAATTATCCATTTACCTTGGCAAACTCCTACTCTGCCTCTAATTCTCAAAAAACAAACAAACAAACAAAAAACAAAAACTGGTCATGGCTAAAAGCAGCTACCCAAAGTGAGAAAAAGAAGTTGATGATCAAGGCCACCATCAAGACATGGAGAACATTACCTTGAAGGATCTCAAAATTTCGTGGAAGGCTAAGCTAATCATTACAATTCAGGGCAGCAGATGCCAGAAAACCTCAGTCTATGCCAAGTAGGTAGACTTTATTTTACAAATATTTTAACTTTTCCTTTTCCTATGATCCTAGAGTCAAAACAGCACACAAATATCAGAGGGGTGGTAGAGGAATCCTATCCTGAAAGATGATCTGACCTGAGAATATTCTGGTCATCTATATCAGCTGTAACACAGCAGATGGGTACTGTGCAGAAAAGAGTTAATGTACCAGACCTGAGACTGCTATCCTTAGAAGAACCTGCTTATAAGTTTGGCCCTTGGCTGGCATCTGGGAACTTGGCTTTTGGAGTATTTCCAGTCAACAGTTAACTGACTCGGGGGGGGGGTGGGTCACTGTGCCTAGACTCTTTGTGTAAGCAATCTGGTTCCATGATGAACATCTGCCTTCCTTCTGGGAGTCAGGAATTTGGGTATGTGCTAGGAAGAGTGCTTATGTCATTAGTCTCCCCACAGAAATCTTGGGCACTGAGTCTAATGGGCCACCATAGTAGACAACATTTCATTTATTTTGCTGTAGTTTTGTTGCTGGGGAAAGAGTATACTCTGTGTGACCCCTTATGGGTGGAAGAAAGCATAAGGAAGCCTGCAAAGGGATTCCTCCAGACTCCACCTGTGTCTTTTTCCCTTACCATCTGTGTGTCCTTACTGCATTGCTACAATAAATCTTAACCACAAGTAAGACTATATACTGAGTCCTATGACCCTCTCTGGCAAATCATTGAACCTAGTGATAGTTTTGGGAACCTCTGACATAAGATGCTTATTCACCTAGCCACTTACAGATAACCCCAATGGTCAAAGAGTGTTCTATGTCCTGGTGGGAGTAGCCTCTACTTCGGGTATGTAGTTCTTCCACACTACACTGAAGGGACACTACAGCCTATTCAAAATGCTGAACATGGCTAGTAAGTGAAAACTTCATTCACTCATGCAATGAATATTTACTAAGCACCCACCGTATGCCAGGCACTGTGGTCTCAGACTGAAGACGGACCTGGAAGGCCCAAAGTATTACTCTACGCTATCCTGACCACCAAATTCTCCATGAAATAGCATTTTATTGGACTTCAATGTGGATCTTTCTCCTTCTTAACGTATAATTCCATATTGAAAATGGTAGACATCCTCACTAACATGGGATGTTTTATCCCCTTTCCTGGACTCCCATTCACAACTACTACTGTCACATTCTTTATCAAAGAAGTATTCCATCTCCATGAACTTCATAACAATATAAAATTTGCCCAAGACCCTCATTTAATATCCTGATCTGAAAAGCACTGTTCAGAGTCCTCCACGTGCAGATCCACCTCTATATCAGCCAATACCTGTAGAACAACAGGTAAAGCAATAGGCATGCTTTATCCAAGTTCTGGAAGTGCACCTGCACTGATATACCCCCTCAAACAATATGACTATTTCTACTCTACCACACTGACTTTGTTTATAACAATTCATTACACTATTTACCCAAACACTGATCCACAACTGTGGCTTTCACCTCCACAGATTCCCCATACCATTGAGCAAATACCACAACCCCGGCAGTCCCCATGATACCCAGAAGAGGTAAAAACCACTCAAAAAGATCTACAAGACAGTATGCTGAATAGCTCCAGGGGAGATATAAAAGTGTGACATGCTATCTTGCTCTCTTTAAGACACATCAGCATCGCCCAACCCTGCCAATAACATCTGTGGCTATTGAAGACCATGCTAGCCTTTCAATTTCCAATGCTTCCCATACAAATGGTTTCAATATCTTTTCCCCCACTCCCTGCTAGATCCTACCCATAAAAGCCATCCCATGTCTCTCCATATGGAGTCTGGGAAACTCCATATGGGGAGCCAGAATACATGGTAAAACAAGTAATAGACTCCCATTGATACTAATCAGTTCCAATACTTGGTGTAGTTTGATGCATATCAGCTAGAAGAGCATTTCTTATCACCAAAAAACACTCCAGAATATGTCATAATTTTCTTTAAGGAAAACCTAGGAACAGTGTGCCCTGACCCAAGAAAGGGTAATAGGCATTCTAGCAATCGTCTCAGACCTCCCTCACTACCTCTCAAAGTACACTTTCATTCTGACATTCATTCTCACTACTCCAATGACACACTTACTCCACTCACTACTGCTATTGATCCTAACTCATTTGCATTTGTTCTTTTTTTTCTTTTTGAGAGAGAGACCATGGTTATAATTCAAGCTTTTCAAATACATTAAACAGAGTTACATATATTTGTTTCTTACATATGTCTTTGTAGCTTTATTTTATATAATTAACATACAACAAGCTTCACATATTTAAAGTGTACACTTTGATAACCTTGATATTTGTATACACCCAGGAAACCATCAACAAAATCAAGGCAGTGAACATAGATGTCACCCAAAAGATCTTCTTGTGCACATTTTTAATCCCTCCCATGTGCCCCTCCCAACTCCCAAATCTTGTCTAGAGGCATCCACTGATCTGCTTTCTGTCACTAGATTAGTTGGAATTTTCGACAACATTATTTGCATTTGTTCTTGCTCTCATATTTTAATTTCCTTGGCTCTGGGTGTTTGGTTCTGTGTCTCAGCTTCAAATTCCTGCCTCTAGCACTCTTTAACTTGGAATACCTCCAGTAAATCCACCCTACTTCTGACTCCTCATCTTTCTACACTGTTTACAGCTTACCTTGTTCTCTGGTTTGGGCATCCCAAGATGCCTTGGATGAAAACTCCCCTTTCTCATGTTGGGCCCCAGGGTGAGACCCCCCACCTCCACCTTGGCCAATATCCACTTCTTTCCTTACAGAGCCTGGATGAGATTTTGATCCTCTAGTCGATGTCTGTAGTTGGAATCTGGTGTTAGAATCTTATCTTTCTCTTAGACCATGGGATGGCACACTTTTTCCAAAAAGAGCCAGATAGTAAAAATTTTAGGCTTTGAATGACATATGGTTTCTATCATGACTACTCAACTGTGCTGCTATAGAGCAAAAGCAGCGATAAACTATAAGTAAACAAACGGACATAAATATGTTTTGATAACACTTTATAAAACACTCTCTGTGACTCTTATCCCTTCATACTGCTCTGGATATGAGCTATCCCTATCATAAGCCCCCTGCCCCAGTCTATTTGATTGATGTCTAGACTACCATGTGAGAGGAGGACTTAGACAAAATTCATCATGTCTAAAAATTAAAGTTATCATCTTCCCCCACCAAAGCCACTCTTCTCACCATAGCCCTTATCATGGTGACTTACAACACTGTTCATCTAGCAATGAAGTTAGAAATATGGTTGTTAGCTTTGACTTATCCCACTCCTCACCTGGTCAACAAGTTCTGTTGATTCTTTCCTCAAAACACTCTTACATTTGCCCTATCTTCTTCCTCCCCACTGTCTCTGTCTCCTCTTGATTAGACTACCATAATATCTTCCAGAAAGATCAGATTACTTGCAGTCTTCCAAATATGCTGTGATGTTTCACAAATGCACTACATATTTCTATTTTCCTGGAATCTCCTTCCCTTTAACTCCTACTCCCACCTTTTATCTTCTTGTTCAACTCCTATTCACTATTCAAAACCCATATCAGACCTTCCCTTTCACATTTAATCATTGCCTCTTCAAGGATACTTTGTTTAAATAGTATACCCTTGACATTCTCAAGAGATATGTTCCAACAGCCCAAAATTCATGAATAATGGCAAACTTAGAGCAAGACGGTGGACAACAGCCCAAAATTCATGAATAATGGCAAATTTAGAGTAAGACGGTAGAATAGGAAGACCTCAGCACATACCCCCCCACAGCAACAATAATTTGGCAGCAATCCATGAACAAAAGTGCCTTTGGGAGCGCTTTGGGATCTAGGTAGGAGATTATGAAATCCCAATAGAGCCCAACACCAAGGAGGGTCATTTTGAGAAGGCAGGCATGCACCCAGATAGTGGTGGTAGGCTTACCAACTGTGATCAGGGCTACAGACACAAGAACAGACCTTGTCCCCTGACTCAGCTATAGCCCCACTTGGCCTTGGTCCTGCCATCAGCACCCTCTGCTGAGAGAACCAGAAGCAGACACACCCACCCATGCCTTGAGTGACATACTCACAACTTTGGTCCGACTATAGATCCTGAAGCAGCCCTGTGATTTAGCTCTAGCTCCTCTCAGCCATGGTGAGAGTCGTCCTGTGCATCTAGAGATCTGGCAGGATACATACTTATCCGTACCCCAGAGGCAGGCCTAAAAACTTCCAGTGTTGCTATGGATGATGAAGCAGCCCTGTGACTTGGTTCCAGTCCTTCTCAGACACAGTCTGGAGCTATTCCTGCTCACCCAGGGAACCACCCAGTGACCAGCAGGAGTTACACTTGTCCATACACCTGATGACAGGCCCACCATCTGCAGACCCTGAAGTAGAATGTTTTCTCAATGCTAGTCCTACAACCAAGGTTCTGGAGGCAGTGTTATCTATCTGGAAGATAGATAACAGAAATGACCCAATCTGGAAGATAGATAACAGAAATGACCCAATTAGAACAGCAAAAAGAAAAGCAAATTTAAAAAATGGGACATATTAAAGGACCTCTGAGACAACATCAAGTGGTACCAACATTCATATTATATGGGTCACAGAGGGTGGTCATTATATGAAGCACGAAGTGTACCAAAAATGATGAACCCAAGCAGATCCAACATCAAGACATATAATTAAAATGGCAAAAGTTAAAGATAAAAAGAGTATTCTAAAGGCAGCAACAGAAAAAAATGAGTCACATACAGGGGAACCCCCATAAGGTTATCAGTGGATTTTTCTGTAAATCTTTGCAGCACGGAAGGGAGTGGCATGATATATTTAAAGTGCTGAAAGAGAAGAACTTACAACCTAGGATATTCTACCAAGCAAGACTACCACTCAGAATTATAAAAGAGATAAAGAACTTCTCAGACAAGTAAAAACTAAGAGTTCATGGATACTACACTGACCCTAAAAGAAATGTTAAAGAGTTTTCTCTAAGTTGAAAAGAAAAGGGTACAAGGGGCTTCCTTGGTGGTGCAGTGGTTGAGAGTCCGCCTGCTGATGCAGGGGACACGGGTTCGTGCCCCGGTCCGGGAAGATCCCACATGCCATGGAGCAGCTGGGCCCGTGAGCCATGGCTGCTGAGCCTGCACATCCGGAGGCTGTGCTCCGCAATGGGAGAGGCCACAACAGTGACAGGCCCACATACTGCAAAAAAAAAAAAAAAGAAAAGAAAAGAAAAGAAAAGGGTACAAGAAGTAAGAATCTGTAGGAAAGTAAAAATCCTCATAGGAAAGGAAATATATAGTAAAGGCTATGGATCAACCACTTAAATAAGCCAGTAAAAAGATTAAAAGACAAAAAACTTGTAAAATCAACTGTAACTACAATAAACAGTAAAGGGATAAACATGAAGATGTAAAATATGACATCAAAAACACCAAGTGTGGGAGAGGGGAGTAAAAAAATGTAGATCTTTTAGAATGTGTTTGTATAGCCAAATATACAACTCTGTAATAGCTATAAATGGAAAGTAATCTTTAAAAACTATATAACAAATTAATTTTTTTAAAAAAAGAACAGAAGGAATAAAATTAAAAATTGTACAACACGAAGAATATAGCCAATATTTTGAAATGACTGTAAATGAAAAGTAGCCTTTACAATTGTATAAAAAATTTTCTTAAAAAGAATAGAATGTGTCTGAATTTAAATGATGATCAATTTAAAACAAGTAGATATAGTTTTAGATAAACATATATAAACCCTATGGTAACCACAAATCAAAAACCTAAAATAGATATATAAAATACTAGAAAGAAAGAACACAAGCATACGACTAAAGAAAATCAAAACCACAAAGGAAAAGAAACTCTCTCTCCAAGATTCAATTCAGTACTGGTGTACAGAGGCCAAATTTCAGCTACAAATTTGGGGTCTCACCTGGGATCTGACTCGGAGGCAAGCAACCCCACAAGGTTCCCCTGGCTTGGACACTCTGAGGTCTTCCTCCATGCCAGCTTCCTTCAGGAGAGCAGAGGATTGGAGGATTCCTTAGGAGACCAGATTGCCTGGGACTCCTAAAAGGGCTGAGCCCCAGTCATACCCAGCCCACCATCCTGGCAGTCAAAACTCCAAGGTGGGAGTGGAGGACAGAAGAGGGGCCACCACAACAGCTGCCAAGGCCACCTTTGCCTTAAAAACATTCCTCTCTTCCTCCTGCCTGCACCGACCTGTGCTTCCTCCTATGAGGAATTATTTTGGGGAAGGAGAAAAGTAGCTTCTGGGAGGTCACAGCACATCCTCAAGTGTCTGCTTCTGGAGGTCAGAAGTCTAAAATCAAGGTATGGGCTGGACTGTCTTCCTTCTGGAGTCTTCAGGTGAAGAAAGAAGCCTGACTGGTGTCATACTTGGCAGTCTTCACCATACACCAAGGCAGGGGGAGGAGACAAGATAGTGGAGTAGAAGGACCTGAGCTCACCTCCTCTCACAAAAACAGAAAAATAACAACTAACTGCTGAACAATCATCAACAAAAAAAGACTGGAAACTACTGAAAAAGATATTCTACATCCAAAGACAAAGAAGTTACAATGAGATAGTAGGAGGGGCACTTTTTGTGATATAATCAAATCCCATACCCACTGGGTAGGCAACCCACAAATTGGAAAATAATTATATCACAGAGTTTCTCCCACAGGAGTGAGATCTGCACCCCATGTCAGGCTACCCAGCCTGGGGGTCTGGCATCAGGAGGAGGAGCCCCCAGAGAATATGGCTTTGAAGGCCAGCAGTGCTTGAGTACAGGAGATCCACAGGACTGGGGGAAACAAAGACTTCACTTTTGGAGGGTGCACACAAGGTTTCACATGCATTGGGACCCAGGGCTAAGCAGTGACTCCATAGGAGACTGGGCCAGACCTACCTGTGGGTCTTGGAGGGTCTCCTGGGGAGGCAGGGGTCAGCTGTGGCCCACTGTAGGGGCAAGGAAACTGATGCCAGAGGCCCCAGAGAATACTCACTGGAGTGAGCTCTCCCAGAAGTCACCACTTTGGCACTGAGAGCTGGCCCCACTCAGCAGTGTGCAGCCTCCAATGCTGGGACGCTGCAGGCCCAACAACCAACAGGGTGGGAATACAGCCACACCCACCAGCAGACAGGCTGCCTAAAGTCATCCTGGGCCCACAGCCACCTTTAAACACACACCTTGACACAGCCTGGGTCACAAGAGGGACAAGACCCAGCTCCACCTACCAGTGAGCATGCACCAGTCCCTCCTAACAGGAAGCCTGCACAAGCCACTGGGCCAACCTCACCCACGAAAGGGAAGACACCAGAAACAAGAAGAACTATAATCTGGCAGCTCGCAGAATGGAGACCACAAACACAGAAAGTCAGAGAAAATGAGATGACAGAGAAATATATTCCAAAAGAAGGAACAAGGTAAAACCACAGAAGAGCAATTAGTTGAAGTAGAGATAGATGAACAGCCTGAAAAAAATTCAGAGTAAAGATAGTGAAGATGATCCAAGGTCTCACAAAAAGAACTGAGGCATAGACCAAGAAGATACAAGAAATGTTTAACAAAGACCTAGAAGAACTAAAGAACAAACAGTGATGAACAACAAAATAACTGAAATGAAAAATACAGTAGAAGGAATCAATAGCAGAATAACCAAGGCAGAAGAATGAATAAGTGAGCTGGAAGAGAGATTGGTAGAAATCACCACCACAGAACAGAGTAAAGAACAAAATGAAAAGAAAGGAGAACAGTTTAAGAGACCCCTGGGATGACATTAAATGCACCAGCATTCACATTATAGGGGTCCCAGAAGGAGAAGAGAGAGAGAAAGGGCATGAGAAAATATTTGAAGAGATAACACCAAAAAAATTCCCTAACATGGGAAAGGAAACACTCACTCAAACCAGGAAGCACAGAGTCCCATATAGGATAAGCCCTAGGAGGAGCACGCTGAGACACATATTACTCAAACTGACAAAAATTAAAGACAAAGAGAAACTATTAAAAGCAACAAGTGAAAAGCAAAAAATAACATACAAGGGAATCCCCTACGGTTATCAGCGGATTTTTCAGCAGAAACTCTGCAGGCCAGAAGGGAGTGACAGGATATATTTAAAGTGATGAAAAGGAAAAACCTACAACCAAGAATACTCTACCCAGCAAGGTGCTCATTCAGACATGATGGAGAAATCAAAAGCTTTACAGATGAGCAAAAGCTAAGAGAATTCAGCACCACCAAAGCAGCTTTACAACAAATGCTGAAGGAACTTCTCTATGCAGAAAAGAAAAGGCCACAAATAAAAACAAGAAAATTAGTAAGGGGAAAGCTCACCAGTAATGGCAAACATACAGGAATGGTAGGAAATCATCCACACAAATATGTCACACAAATATGACATCAAAACCAGCAATCACGAGGAGAGTACAAATGCAAGATATCGGAAATGCATTTGAAATTAAGAGACCAGCAATTTAAGAAAATCTTGTATAGATATAGACTTCAATATCAAAACCACATGGGAACTGCAAACCAAAAATCTACAATAGATACACACACACATAAAGAAAAAGGAATCCAAACACATCATTAAAGTTAGTCATCAAATCACAAGAGAAGAGTACAAAAGAGGAAGGGAAGAAAAAAGACCTATGGAAAAAAACCCCAAACAATTAAGGAAATGGCAATAAGAACATACATATCAATAATTACCTTAAATGTAAATGGATTAAATGCTCCAACTAAAAGACATAGATTGGCTCAATGGATACAAGAACAAGACCCATATATATTCTGTCTACAAGAGACCCACTTCAGATCCAAGGACACATACAGACTGAAAGAGAGGGGATGGAAAAATTTATTCCATGAAAATGGAAATCAAAAGAAAGCTGGAGGAGCAATACTCATATCAGATAAAATAGACTTTAAAAGAAAGACCGTTACAAGAGATAAGGAAGGACACTACACAATGATCAAGGAATCAAGCCAAGAAGAAGATATAAAAATTATAAATATTTATGCAACAAACATAGGAGCACCTCAATACATAAGGCAAATGCTAACAGCCATAAAAGGGGAAATCGACAGTAACACAATAATAGCGGGGGAAATAAACACCCCAGTTACATCAATGGACAGGTCATCCAGATAGAAAATCAATAACGAAACACAGGCCTTAAATGACACATTAGTCCAAATGGACTTAATGGATATTTATAGAACATTCCATCCAAAAGCAGCAGAATACACTTTCTTCTCAAGTGCACATGGAACAATCTCCAGGACAGATCACATGCTGGGATATAAAGCAAGCCTCAGTAAATTTAAGAAAACTGAAATCATATCAAGCTTCCTTTCTGACCACAACACTATGAGATTAGAAATAAACTACAAGAAAAAAAACTGTAAAAAAAACACAAACACGTGGAGACTGAACAATATGCTACTAAACAACCAATGGATCACTGAAGAAATCAAAGAAGGCATCAAAAAATGCCTAGAGACAATTGAAAATGAAAACACAATGATCCAAAACCTATGGGATGCAGCAAAAGCAGCTCTAAAAGGGAAGTTTATAGCAATAAAATCTAAACTCAGGAAACAAGAAAAATCACAAATAAACAACCTAGCCCTACACCTAAAGCAATTAGAGAAAGAAGAACAAACAAAACCCAAAGTTAGTAGAAGGAAAGAAATCATAAATATCAGAGCAGAAATAAATAAAATAGAGACGAAGAAAATAATAGCAAAGATCAATGAAACTAAAAGCTGCTTCTTTGAAAAGATAAACAAAATTGATAAACCTTTAGCCAGACTCAACAAGAAAAAAAAAGGGGGGGGCTCAAATCAGTAAAATTAGAAATGAAAAAGGAGAAGTTACAATGGACACCACAGAAATACAAAGGATCATAAGAAACTATTACAAGCAACCATACACCGATAAAATGGACAACTGGGAAGAAATGGTTAAATTCTTAGAAAGGTACAACTCTCCAAGACTGAACCAGGCAAAAATAGAAACTATGAACAGACCAATGACAAGTATTGAAAATGAAACTGTGATTAAAAATTTCCAACAAAAAAAGTCTGGGAACAGATGGCCTCACAGGCAAATTCTACCAAACATTTAGAGAAGAGTTAGCACCCATCCTTCTGAAACTATTCCAAAAAGTTGCAGAGGAAGGAACACTCCAAAATGCATCCTAGGAGACCACCATCACTCTGATACCAAAACCAGACAAAGATACCACAAACAAAGAAAATTACAGACCAATAGTACTGATGAACATAGATGCAAAAATCCTCAACAAAATACTAGCAAACAGAATCCAACAATACATTAAAATGATCATGCACCATGATCAAGTGGGATTATCCCAGGGATGCAAGGATTTTTCAATATCTGTAAATCAATGTGTGATACAACACATTAACAAATTGAAGAATAAAAACTGGATGATAATCTCAGTAGATGTAGAAGAAGCTTTTGACAAAATTCAACACCCATTTATGTTAAAAAAATTTCTGGAAAGTGGGCAAAGAGGGAACCTACCTCAATATAATAAAGACCATATATGACAAACCCACAGCTAACATCATACACAATGGTGAAAGCTGAAAGCATTTCCTCTAAGATCAGGAACAAGACAAGGATGTCCACTCTCACCACTTTTATTCAACATAGTTTTGGAAGTCTTACCCATGCCAATCAGAGAAGAAAAAGAAATAAAAGGAAACCAAACCAGAAAAGAAGAAGTAAAACTGTCACTGTTTGGAGATGACATGATACTATACATAGAAAATCCTAAATATGCCACCAGAAAACTACTAGAGCTCATCAATGAATTTGGTAAAGTTGTAGGATACAAAATTAATACACAGAAATGTGTTGCATTTCTATACATTTACAATGAAAGATCAGAAAGAGAAATTAAAGAAAGAATCCCATTTACCATCACATCAAAAAGAATAAAATACCTAGGAATAAACCTACCTAAGGAGTCAAATATCCATACTCTGAAAACTCTAAGACACCGAAGAAAGAAACTGAGGATGACACAAACAGATGGAAAGATCTGCCATGTTTTGGATTGGAAGAATCAATTTTGTCAAAATGAGTATACTACCCAAGGCAATCTACAGATTCAATGCAATCCCTATCAAATTACCAATGGCATTTTTCACAGGACTAGAACAAAATAATTTGAAATTTGTATGGAAACACAGAAGACCCCAAATAGCCAAAGCAATCATGTGAAAGAAAAACGGAGCTGGAGGAATCAGACTTACTGGCTTCAGACTATACTACAAAGCTACATTAATCAAGGCAGTATGGTACTGGCAAATAAAACAGAAATATGGATCAGTGGAATAGGAGAGAAAGCCCCAAAATAAATCCATGCACCTATGGTCAATTAATCTATGAGAAAGGAGGTTAGAATACACAACAGAGAAATGACAGCCTCTTCAATAAGTGGTGTTGGGAAAACTGGACAGCTACATGTAAAAGAATGAAATTAGAACATTCACTAACACCATACACAAAAATAAACTCAAAATGGATTAAAGACCTAAATGGAAGACCGAACACTATAAAACTCCTAGAGGAAAACATAGACAGAACACTCCTTGACATAAATTGCTGCAATATCTTTTTGGTTGCACCTCCTAGTCCCACATGCCGTGGAGCAGCTGGGCCTGTGAGCCATGGCCACTGAGCCTGTGCATCTGGACCCTGTGCTCCACAACGGGAAAGGCCACAACAGTGAGAGGCCCGCATACTGAAAAAAAAAAAAAGCCCACAGAATGGAAGAATATATTTGCAAATGAAGTGACTGACAAGGGATTAATCTCCAAAATATGCAAACAGACTATGCAGCTCAATAAGAAAAAACAAACAACACAATCAAAAAATGGGCAGAAGATCTAAATATACATTTCTGTAAAGAAGACATATAAATGGCCGAAAAGCACCTGTAATGATGCTCAACATCGCTAATTATTAGAGAAAAGTAAATCAAAATTACAATGAGGTGTCACCTCACACTGGTCAGAATGGACATCCTCAGAAAGCCTACAAACAATGAATGCTAGGGAGGGTGTGGAGAAAAAGAAACCCTCTTACACTGTTGGCGGGAATGTAAATTGGTACAACCACTATGAAGAACAGTGTGGAGGTTCCTTACAAAGTTAAAAATAGAACTACCATATGATCCAGGAATCCCACTCCTGGGCATATATATGGAGAAAACTAGAAATGAAAATGAACATGCACCCTAATGTCTATAGCAGCACTATTTACAATAGCCAAGACATGGAAACAACCTAAATGTCCATCAACAGAGGAATGGATAAAGAAGATGTGGTACATATATACAGTGGAATATTATTCAGCCATAAAAACGAATGAAATAATGCCATTTGCAGCAACATGGATGGACCTAGAGACGATCACACTAAGTGAAGTAAGTTAGAGAAAGACAAATATCATATGATATCACTTATATGTAGAATCTAAAAACAATAATAGAAATAATTGACAGATGAATGGATGAAGAAGATGTGGCACATATATACAATGGAATATTACTCAGCCATAAAAAGAAACGAAATTATTTGTAGTGAGGTGGATGGACCTAGAGTCTGTCATACAGAGTGAAGTAAGTCAGAAAGAGAAAAACAAATACCGTATGCTAACATATATATGGAATCTAAAAAAAAAATATGGTTCTGATGAACCTAGGGGCAGGACAGGAATAAAGATGCAGACGTAGAGAATGGACTTGAGGACACAGGGAGGCAGAAGTGTAAGCTGGGACGAAGTGAGACAGTGGCATTGACATATATACACTACCAAATGTAAAACAGATAGCTAGTGGGAAGCAGCCGCATCACACGGGGAGATCAGCTCGGTGCTCTGTGACTACCTAGAGGGGTGGGATAGGGAGGGTGGGAGGGAGAAAGTTCTAATTTCATTATTTTACATGTATCTGTCCAGTTTTCCCAGCACCACTTATTGAGGAGTCTGTCATTTTTCCACTGTATATTCTTGTCTCCTTTGTTGTAGGTTATTTGTCCATAAGTGTATGGGTTTATTTCTGGGCTCTCTCTTCTGTTACATTGATTCATGTGTTTGTTTTTGTGCCAGTACCATACTGTTTTGATTACTGTAGCTTTGTAGTATAGTTTGAAGTCAGGAAGTCTGATTCTTCTAGTTCTGTTCTTCTTTCCCAAGATTGTTTTGGCTATTTGGGGTCTTTTGTATTTCCAAACAAACTTTTAAATTGTTTGTACTAGTGTTATGAAAAATGCCATTGTATAGGGATTGATAGGGATTGCATTGAATCTGTATTGCTTTGGGTAGTATGGTCATTTTAACAATATTAATTCTTCCAATCCAAGAACACAATATTCTTTCCATCTGTTTTTGTCATCTTTAATTTCTTTCATCAGTGTCTTATAGTTTTCAGAGTATGGACATTTTACCTCCTTAGATAGGTTTATGCCTAGGTACCTTTTTTTTTTTTTTTGATGTGATGGTAAAAATAGAACTACCATATGACCCAGCAATTCCACTACTGGATACATACCTGAAGAAAACAAAAACACTAATTCAAAAAGATACATGCAACCCAGTGTTCATAACAGCATTATTTACAAGTACCAAGATATGTAAGCAACCTAAGTGTCCATACAGAAATGAATGGATAAAGAAGATGTGGTACATATATACAATGGAATTTTACTCAGCCATAAAAAAAAAACAAAATAATGCCATTTTCAGCAACATGGATCCACCTAGAGATTGTCATACTGAGTGAAGTAAGTCAAATATCATATGGTATTGCTTATATGTGAATTTTTAAAAAGGGTACAAGTGAACTTATCTACAAAACAGAAATAGATTTACAGATGTAGAAACCAAACTTAAGGTTATCAGGGGGTAAGGTGGAGAGGAATAAATTGGGAGATTGGGATTGACATATACATACTACTGTATGTAAAATAGATAACTAATGAGGACCTACTGTACAGCACAGGAAACACTACTCAACATTCTGTAATGGCCTATATGGGAAAAGAATCTAAAGAAGAGTGGATATATGTATATGTATAACTGATTCACTTTGCTGTACACACAAAACTAACACAACATTGTAAATCAACTATACTCCAATAAATTTTTTTTAAAAGATGTGGTATATGTGTATATGTGGTATATGTGTGTGTGTGTGTGTGTGTGTGTACACAATGGAATACTGCTCAGCCATAAAAAGAATGGAATTTTGCCATTTGCAACAACATGGATGGACTTGGAGTGTGTTATGCTAAATGAATTATTCCAACAAAGACAAATACTGTATGTTATAACTTGTATGTGTAATCTAAACAATAAGTGAATAAATATAACCAAAAAGAAACCAGCTCACAGGTATAAGGAACAAACTAGCAGTTACCAGAGGGGGAAGGAAGGGGTGGGGCAAGATATACGTAGGGGATTAAGAGGTACAAACTACTACATATAAAGTAAATAAACTACAAGGATATATTGCATTGCACAGGGAATATAGACAATATTTTATTTAAAAAATTAAAAAATAAATGAACCAAACAGAAATCCTGAATCTGAAGAATACAATGACAAAACCTAGAAAATTCAATACACAGCTTCAACAACAGACTCAATTATGCAGAAGTATTGGGTTGGCCAAAAAGTTCATTAGGGTTTTTCCATAACATCTTATGGAAAAACCCTAACGAACTTTTTGGCCAACCAATAATAACCAGAAAACTTGAAGGCAAGTCATTTGAAATAAGGCAATTAGAGGAAGAATTAGAATAAAGACTGAAAAAGAATAAAAAAATCACACAGGACCTATGTGACACCATCAAGCATGCAAATATATACATTATGGGAGTCAAAGAAGGAGAAGAGAAAGAGAAAGGGATAGAAAGCTTAGTCAAGGAAATAATGGCTGAATATTTCCCAAATCTTGGGATGGATATGGACATCTGGACTCATGAAACCAAATATCCCCAAGCAAGATCAAACAAAAGAAGATTTCCCCAAGTCACATGATAATCAAATTGTAAGAAGTCTAAGACAAAGAGAATTTTGAAGCAGCAAGAGAAATGCAATGTGTGATATACAGGGCAACCCCCCTAAGGCTTTCAGTGGATTTCTCTGCAGAAACCTTGCAGGACAGGAAGGAGTCAGATGATATGTTCAAACTGCTCAAAGAAAAACATGCCAACTAGGAATACTGTTCCAAGAAAAGCTGTCATTCAGAAATGAAGGAAAGATAATTGCATTCCCAGAAAAACTAGAGCTGAGGAAGATAATCACTATTAGATCTGACTCATGAGAAATGCTAAAGGGAGTTCTTCAACTTGAAAGGAAGCTAAGAAACAGCATGAAAACATATGAAAATATAAAACTCAGTGGTAAAGGCAAATATATAGTCAAACTCTAATACTGTAATGGTGGTATGTAAATCACTGAACTCTAGAATAAAATTTAAAATATAAAAGTATTAAAAGTAAATGCAGCTATAATAATTTGTTAATGGATACACAATATAAAAAAGATGTGAAAAGTCATAACAGTAGCATAAAATGTGGGGAAATGTAAAAGTATTTTTTCAAATGACTGAAATTAAGTTCTTATTAGCTTAAAACAGAATGTTATAATTATGTATTTTGTAAGCTTCACAGTAACCTCACATGCAAAAAAAAAACCTCTAGTGCACACACAAATGATAAAGATAAATGAATCAATGCATACCACTGGAATAATTAACAAATCAAAAGGTACATAGCAAGAGAGGAAACAGGAACAAATAAACTAAAGAAATTGTCAGAAAATAATGAACAAATTGGCAACAATAAGTACTTATCTGTCAATAATTACTTTAAAAATAAATGGATTAAGTTCTCTTATCAAAAGTCACAGAGTGGCTGAATGGATTAAAAAAAAAGATCCAACAATGTGCTGCCTACAAGAGATTCATTTAAGCTTTAAGGACAAGTGAAGGGATAGAAAAAGATATTCCATGCAAATAGTAATGAAAAGAGAGTAGAAGTGGCTATACTTAAATTAAACAAAATAGACTTTCATTCAAAATCTGCCACAGTAGACAAAAGTCACTATATAACGATAATGTGGTCAATTCATCAAGAGGATATAACACACAGTCAACACTGGAGCACTTAAATATATAAAGGAACTATTAATCGAACTGAATGGAGAAATAGACAGCACTATAATGATAGCAGGGGACTTCAATAATCCACCTTAGGGAACTAGAGCAAACTAAGATCAAGTTAGCAGAAGGCAGAAATTAATGAAAATTAGAACAGAAATAAATTAAGTAGAGACTGGAAAGACAATAGAAAAGATCATAGAAACTAAGAGTTGGTTCTTTGAAAAGACAAAGAAAATTGAAAAATTTTAGCTATACTGACTAAGAAAAAAGATAAATAAAATTTTAAGTGAAAGAGAAGACATATTAACCGATACCAAGAAATAAAAAGGATAATAAGAGACTTTAACGAACAATTATATACCAACAAATAGAATGACCTAGAAGAAATGGATAAGTTCCTAGAAATATATAACCTACCAAGACTGAATCATGAAGAAATAGAAAATCTGAACCGACCAATAATAAGAATTTTGAATCAGTAATCAAAAATTTCCCAACAAATAAAAGCCCAGGGCCAGGTGGTTTCACTGGTGAATTCCAACAAACATCTAAAAAAGAATTAATGCTAAACCTTCTCAAACTCGTCCCAAAAAATTAAACAGGAAGAAACACTTCCAACTCATTTTACGAAGCCAGCATTACTCTGAAACCAAAGCCAAACAAGGATGCTAAAATAAGGAAAACCACAGGACCATGTCTCTGATGAACAAAAGTCTTCAACAATATACCAGCAAACCAAATTCAGTAGCACATGAAAAGGATCATATACCATGATCAAATCAGATTTATCCCTGGGATGCAAGAATGGCTCAACATATGCAATTAATAAATGTGACACATCATATTAACAGAATGAAGAATAAAAATCATAAGACCATCTCAATAAAAACAGGAAAAGCATTTGACAAAATTCAACATCCTTTCATGATTAAAAACTCTCAATAAATTAAGTACAGAAAAAATGTCCCTCAACTTAATAAAGGTAATATATGACAAGCCCACACCTAACATCATACTCAGTGGTGAAAATCTGAAAGCTTTTCCTTTAAGATAAGAAACAAGACAAGGATGCCCACTCTCACCACTTCTTCTCAACATAGACTGAAATCCTAGCTAGACAGAGTAGGCAAGAAAAAGAAATAACAGGCATCCAAACCAGAAGGGAAGAAGTAAAATTATCTTTGTTAGCAGATGACATGATCTTATATGTAGAAAACCCTAAAGACTCCACCAAAAGCCTGCAATTAGAGGAAGAATAAATGAATTTAGTGAAACTGCAGGATACAAACTCAACAAAAATCAGTTACATCTTTATATGGTTATAGCAAACTATCTGAAAGGGAAATTAAGAAAACAATCCCTTTTACAATAGCATGAAAAAGAAAAACTACTTAGAAATAAATTTAACTGAGGAGATGAAAAAATCTGTACACTGAAAACTTTAGGACATTGGTAAAAGAAATTGAAGAAGATACAAATAAATAGAAAGATATCCTATGGTCATGGACTGGAAAAATTAATATTATTAAAATGTCCATACTACGCAAAGTGATCTACAGATTCAATGCAATCTCTGTCAAAATTTGAGTGGTATTTTTCATAAAAATAGAAAAAACTATTGCAAAATATATATGGAATCACAAAAGACTGAATAGCCAAAGCAATCTTGAGCAAGAACAAAACTGGAGGCATCACACTTCCTGATTTTAAATTCTATTACAAAACTATTGTCATCAAAACAGTATGGTACTGGCATAAAAACAGGCACATAGTCCAGTGGAACAGAGTAGAATCTAGAAATAAACCCACACATAGGCAGTCTACTAATTTTTGACAAGAGTGAATACACAATGAATACACAATGGGAAAATGATAGTCTCTTTAATAAATGGTTCTGGGAAATATGGATATCCACATGCAAAAGAATGAAATTGGACACTTGTCTTACATCATACACAAAAATCAACTCAAAATGGATTAAAGACTTAAACGTATAACCTGAAACTGTAAAACTCCTAGAAGAAAATATGGGGAAAACACTCTTTGACATTAGTCTTGGCAATGATTTTCAGGATATGACACCAAAAGCAAATGCAACAAAAGCAAAAAAAACATGTGGAATTACATCAAACTAAAAAGCTTTTGCACAGCACAAATCAACAAAATGAAACAGCAAACCATAGAATGGGAAAAAATATTTGCAAACCATATTTCTGATAAGGGGTTAATCTCCAGAATATATAAGGAACTTATATAATTAATTAAATAGCAAGACAAACCCTGATTTTAAAATGGACAGAGAACCTGAATAGTCATTTTTCCAAGGAAGACATACAGATTGCCAACAGGTATGTGAAAAGGTGCTCAACATCACTAATTATCAGGGAAATGAAAATCAAAACCACAATGATATATCACCTCACACCTGTTAAATGGTTATCATCAAAAAGATGAGATAACACATGTTGGTGAGAGTGTGGAGAGAAAAGGAGCCCTTGTGCATTGTTGGTGGAAATGTAAACTTGTTCATCCACTATGGAGAACAGTATGGAGGTTCCTCAAAAAATTAAACATAGAACAACCATACGTTTCAGCAATCCCACTTCTGGGTATATATCCAAAGGAAATAAAAAAGGTTACTGAGGAAACATGTTCTCCCATGTTTATTGCAGCATTATTCACAATAGCTAATGTACATATAAAATGCTATTCAGCTGTGAGAAAAAAGGAAATTCTGCCATTTGCAACAACATGGATGGATCTTGAGGACATTATGTTAAGTGAGATAAGTCAGACAGAGAAAGACAAATACTGTATGATATCTCTTACATGTGGAATCTAAAAAGAAAAAAAAACAAATATTGTTACCAGAAGCTGCAGTGGGGGGGGGGGCGGAATAAGAGGGAAGTTATTTAAGTGCACATATTTGCATTATGTGATGCGACGGAGGTGTTAGCTAAGGCTACAATGGCAATCATACTGCCACAATGGCAATCATACTGCCAAGCAATATGTTGTACACATTAAATTTACACAATGTTGTATGTCAAATATACCTCAATAAAAAACAATTGTCGAGGGATTCCCTGGTGGCGCAGTGGTTGAGAATCTGCCTGCCAATGCAGGGGACACGGGTTCAAGCCCTGATTTGGGAAGATCCCACATGCCGCGGAGCAACTAGGCCCGTGAGCCACAACTATTGAGCCTGCGCGTCTGGAGCTTGTGCTCCGCAACAAGAGAGGCTGCGACAGTGAGAGGCCCGCGCACCGCGATGAAGAGTGGCCCCCACTCACCACAACTAGAGAAAGCCCACGCACAGAAACGAAGACCCAACACAGCCAAAAAAAAAAAATTGTCGAAAAATGGTACCTATGTGAGGTGATGGATGTGTTAATTAGCTTGATTGTGGTAATCATTTCACAATGTATATGTATATCAAGTCATCAAATATATATACTTTTATTTGTCAACTATATCTCAGAAAGGTGGAAAAATATCTAAGTATCCATGTCAGAACCTTAGGGTACAAATCATTAATAAGGCTATTAAAATAAATATTGTAACTGAAATGAGTCTGCATTTCATTACAACATTAATTTAGTAATATCAACCATGAATGTAACTTAATCTGAAAGAAACAACAAAGTTCTTATATCAGTTCAGAAATTTACTCCATACATAACCATGAAAAAGAATAGAGAGCAACATGGGTCTCAGCAAAATCACAAATTTCTTCATGTCATAGACCTTTGTAAATCTTTGAACAGTAGGTATCAAATCCATGTCAAAAGTTTACTATACTTCTATCATTGTACTTATGTCATTGAACACCTATTGCTCTGATGAGAACATGAACTTCCTGGAGACAGGCCCCCTCTTTTCATTCTTTTTATACCAAAGTTGACTTAACACAATGCAACCACTCCAAGAACATTTGCTGAATTAAATTGCCTCCTAATTTGTGTCTGTGTTTCCAGGCCATCCTCCTCTACAAAATCCTGCCAGTTCTTTTACAAAAATACAATTCTGATAATGTCACTTTTATTGTCCCCAAATCTTTATTGGCTGTTCCTAATCTGCTTTACAAGATTATGTCCACATACCCTGGCAGGGCATTCTGTGCCCACAGCCTGTATTCCCAGTCTCATTCCCAGCCTCTCCTCTTCATATACCGACACTCTCCTCAAGCCATGCTAACTGTTCCTTGAACACTTTTAGATTTTCATTACTCTATGCCTTTGCAAATGCTGTTTCCTCTGTCTGAAAGTTCCTTCCACCTCCATCTGCCCAGCAAACTCATTTATTATTAAAGCTCAGCTTAAATATCACTACCTTGTAGCTTTCCCTGACCCCTCACAGAATTAGTATCTCCCCCATTTGCTTTTTTTGTACCAATATGTTTATTTATTCTTAAAATGGACTAAGCTGACTCAGGGGAAAGGGAAGAAGAGAAGGAAGGAGGGTGCGCCCTGCCAATGGACTTACCCAACCAGCGACTGTGGCACTACGTGTTAAGCATATTGTTCAAGCAGCAGTCAGAGGATGGGGCTGGATGACCTTTAAGTCATTAGATGCTACGGTTCGCATCTTTCACATTGCGTGTCTGTGTGCTCGTGTGTGTGTGTGGGGGGGGTTGGGAGGGAGGGGACAAAGAGAGAGAAACAGAGACAGAGATCAGAGACGAGATGAGGCTGGACGCAGTGCGGTTAAGAACAGATGGGCGGACCCAAATTTCTTCCGCTTTACAGTTTTGCAGAGGTCCAGCCCTGCATCCAGTGCTGTGGCAAGGGGGTGGGAGAGGAGGAAAGAGGAGGGACTGCACTCCCTCTGAGCGTGTCCAGCCTCGACTGCCTGACGGATCACTTTCCGCACCAACACCGCCAGTTCCTTCTCGCCGTGACTCATGCCTATTGTGCCAGGCAGGGCGCACTCTGCCCTGCAGCCCCACAGGTGGTATCGACTAGGGGAGACTGTTCCCGCCAGGCTAGGCAGTGGAGCGCCGCACAGCGCGCCTTCCCGCTTCTCAACTGCTGCCCCAGCAGTTCCGACCCAGCGCCAGCAGGCCTGCTCGGTCGATCTTCGAGCCGAAGATGCGGCGGGGCTGGAAGATGGCTCTGTCCGGGGGGCTACGGTGCTGCCGCCGTGTACTTTCCTGGGTGCCTGTGCTTGTTATCGTCCTCGTCGTGCTCTGGTCCTACTATGCCTACGTCTTTGAACTCTGCTTGGGTAAGTGGAGCTAGCACCTAAGATGGGGAAAATATGCTCCCCCTATGTTCTTAGCCCTCACACTGCGGTTTTCCTTTAGCTCCCTGGAGAGCTCCTGGTCTCCAACCTCTGGCTTCCCACAGTATTTCTTGCGGCCTGCCACGAGGGTCCCGCCATGTCACCATCGCTTCCTACCCAAGGTTTCTTACATTATTTCCTGGCCCTACCCACAAGAATTTACTGGCTTTTTCCACTGGGGCCCCCTTTTGTCATACAGGACAACCACTTGTGCCTTGTGCTCTGGTTCTGGGGGCTCCCATCCTACAGAATTGAGGAAACAACATACCCTGTATACTTAAACTGTCCGCTTACGCTATGAATCCCACCAATTCACCCAACTAGAAGCCCCACATTTTCCCATTCCTTCCTACTAGGAATCCCAAAATATTTCCTGTACTCTTAATAGCTCGCCTTTATCCAACACTAGGATTCCTCCTTTTCCCGTGATCCTCTCAAGCCAGCTGATTCACATTTTTCTGCCACTTGGGACCCCACAGTACACCTTGTTCTATCCCACTGTGGTCTCCCCTTTTCACAAAGTAATAAGCCCTCCATTCCTCTTTCCCTGTGGCTTCAACATTTTCTCATCTTCTCCAGCGGAATACGAGTCCTACAATACATCCTGTCCTGTCTCCTCATGCAAGAGGCCCTGATTTTGTTACACTGGAGCTCCCTGTAGTCTCCTGCCTGGCTGCTTTGAGGTGTTTTCACTCCTTCCCATTTGGGGCCCCACATTATTTTGTGAACCTCATACTAGTCACCCTGCTTTTATCACACTATGGTCCTGCTTTGTCCACTGTCTTCTCACACTAGGGTATCCTCATTACCCTCCCACAAGAGTTGCCACAGTATCCCCCACACCCCTTCCAAGGGTCATTACTTTTCTAATGATGATCTCCCCTTGCTATATTTTTTGAAACCACTCTCTACCTCCTGCAATACGCTTCCACTGTTAGCCACACATTTTGCCATCCTCTTCCTCTGGGTTATTATTATTATCTTCACTTATTTTCCTCTAGGATTGCACTTGTCCCTTGTCTTCTCGAACTAGGGAAACACCATCCTTTCCTACAGGGGTTTCTAGTATTTCCTGCCCCTTCCAATGGGAGCCTCATTTCTTGTTCCCTCTCCTAGACCACCCTTTTATAAATCCAGGGTCTCCTCTTTGTACCCTGTCCTGTAACACCAGGGAGCATTTCATCCCCTCCATATCTATAAAATGGTTCCCACAGTGTATCTTCTGCTTTCAAACTCAGAATTCCACAGTATTTCCAGACACAAATCTCAAGACCCTATCCCACTTGGATTACCCCCAGCCCCCTATCTTTATCACTAATGGCTTTATAGTGTTCTAATCACTATAAATCAATTCACAGTGTAGTCTTCATGGTATATCCTGTCTCCTCAAGAGCCTCTGCTTTTCTCATAGTGAGATCTCCCCTTGCCTCTCACATTGAAGAATCCCTGTCTCTTCTCAAAGGAGATTCCACTAATAGTTATTGTGACTTCAGTGCTAGAATCCCACTTCTAATACCCTTAAAACTGTGTTCTACAATGTTCCCTATTCATTCAGTGTGAGGTCCCAGTATATTTCCAGTCCCCTCACATTAAGACTCCTATTTGTCCTGTTGGACATCACCTCACAGAACACTGGCCTGCACAGTGTTTTCTTAACATTTTACATCAGATTCCATTATTTAAAAACCAGGAGGGTAAGGTAGCCTTGATTTCCAATTCTGGTTCCACCAGTCCATCCTGTCATCTTCACTTGACAATCTTTAACAAATGAGTGGCCTTGGTTTCAGAAAGGTTAGATCAAATTTTCCTAAACTCACATATTTAGTAAATAATATAGAATCGGATATCAAAGCTGCCTGATAACCAAAGCAACACAACCAAAACAACAGATTTGAGTTTCAGTATGACTCAAAAAGTAATATTAAGGACCTCACTTCTTTCTAAAAACAGAACCTGATGTCTTTCTCCCTAATATCAGGTTAGAGCTGAAGTCAAAAATGGTATTTTTGTCTTATAAATCTTAGAGTTTGGATTCTGCCACTTACTAATTAGGATACCTGATGCAACTTACCTAATCTCTCTCAACTTCAGTTGCCTCACATGCACTTTGCTTATATAGTTGTTCATTCATACCACAAATACTTCCTTGTCACCTACTATATGCCATTATAGCATTGTTATGAGATTTAAATAATATGGTGCATGAAAAGCACACATCACAGTTGACAGCACATTGTAAGAGCTCATTAAATAATAACTTGTTATTACTATTATTAATGAGGATATAAGATTCTGCTTGACTCAAGAAAATAAGCTTAGACTTTAAACAGGGAGAAAAGTAACAGGATCCATTTTTTAAGGTACAATTCACATAACATAAAATTAACCATTTTAAAGCATTCAATTTAGTGACAGTACATTCACAATGTTATACAGTCATCACTAATATCTAGTTCCAAAACACTTTCATCACCCCAGAAGAAAACCTCATAGGCATTAGACAGTCACTCCCCATTCGCTCCTTCCCCTAGTCTCTACCAACCACTAATCTGTGTTCTACCTCTATGGATTCTGGATGTTTCACATAAGCGGTATCATACAGTATATCTCCTTTTGTGCCTGGCTTCTTTCAATTGGTGTACTGTTTTTGAGGTTTATTCACATTGTAGTATGTAACAGTACTTCATTTCTTTTTATGGCTGAATAATATCCCATTGTATACCACACTTTATCCATCTTATCCATTCATCCCTTGATGGTTGATGGACATTTGGGTTGTTTCCACTTTTTGTCTATTCTGAATAGTGCTGCTATAAACATTGATGTACAAGTATTTGTTTAAATACTTGTTTTCAACTCTTTTGTGTAAATACCAGGGAGAGGGGTGGTAAAGCTGGGCTGTATGTTAATTCTATGTTTAACTTTTTGAGGAACCTCCAAACTATTTTCTACAATGGCTGCACAATCTACATTTCTATCAGTAATGTTGGAGAGTTCCAATTTCTCCACATTCTCACCAAAACTTGTTATTTTCCTTTTTTTAATTATAGCCATCATAGTGGGTATGATGTGGTATCTCACTGTGATTTTGATTTGCATTGCCCTGTTGACTAGTGATACTGAGCATCTTTTCATGTGTTTGTTGCCCATTTGTATATCTTCTTTAAAGAAATGTCTATTCAAGTCCTTTGCACGTTTTTAATTGGGTTATTTATCTTTTTGTTGTTGAATTATAAGATTTCCTTATGTATTTTGGATACTCAACCCTTGTCAGATAAATAATTCACAGATACTTTCTCCCATTCCGTGAATTGTCTTTTCACTTCCTTGATAGCATCATTTGATACACAAAGTTTTTAATTTTGATAAAGTTCAATTTATCTATATTTTTTACTTGTGGCCTATGCTTTTGATATCATATCTAAGAACCCATTGCCAAATGCAAGATCATAAAGATTTACCCCTGTGTTTTCTTCTAAGAGTTTTATAGTTTTATCTCTTACATTTAAGTCTTTGATCCATTTTGAGTTCATTTTTGTATATGGTGTGAGGGAGGAGTGCAGGTTCATTCTTTGCATATGGCTATGCAGTTGTGCTAGCATCATTTATAGAAGAGACTATTCTTACCCCATTGAATAGCCTTGACATGATTGTCAAAAACCAATTGACCATAGAGCTCTGGATTTATTTCTGTACTCTTAATTCTGTACCATTGATTCGTTTGTCTGTTCTTCTGCCAGTACCACACTTGTTTTGATTACCATACCTTTGTTTTAAATTTTGAAGTCAAGATGTGTGAATTCTCCAACTTTATTTTTCTTTTATAAGACTGTTTTGGCTAGGGTCTCTTGCAATTCCATATGAGTTTTAGGATCAGCTTTTCCACTTCTGCAAAATGTTCATTGGAATTTTGATAAGGGTTGTACTGAATTGTGTATTGTTTTGAAGAGAATGCCATCTTAAAATCAAGTTTTCCAATCCATGCACATGGGATATCTCTTCATTTATTTAGGTCTTCAGTCACTTTCAGCACTGTTTTGGAATTTTAAGTGTATAAGTCCTGAGCCTCCTTGGTTAAATTTATTCCCGAGTATTTCTTTTTTGATGCTATTATAAATGGAATAGATTTCTTAATTTTCTTCTCTGATTGTTCACTGCTAGTGTATTTAGAAATAAAACTGATATGGAGTGTTGATCTTGTGTTCTGCAACTTTGCTTGAATTTGTTCATTGGTTCTAAGAGGGTTTTTTGGTGGATTCTTTAGAATTATTTATACATAGAATCATATCATACGCAAATAAAAATAATTTTATTTCCTTTTTCCAATTTGGATGCTTTTTTCTTTTTCTTGCCTAGTTGCGCTGGCTAGAACTATCAGTATAATGTTGAATAGAATTGATGAAAATCAACATTGTGACCTTATTTCTTAGCTGAGGGAGAAGATTTCAACCTTTCACCATTGAGTATACTGTTAGGTGTGGGTTTTCCGTAAATGCCCCTTATCAAGTTGAGGAACTTTTCTTCTATTTCTAGTTTCTTGAGCATTTTTTTTCATGAAAGTGTGTGGAATATTGTCAAATGTTTTTCTAGCATCAATTGAGATGAATGTGTGGATTTTTTTCCTTCATTCTGTTAATGTACTGTATTACATTATTGATTTTCATGTGTTGAATCACCCCTTACATTTCTTGGGTGCATGTCACTTGATCATGATGTGTAATCCTCTAATATGCTGTTGAATTTGGTTTGCTAGTAATTACTTGAGTAGTTTTGCATCTATATTCATAAAATATGTATGTAGTTTTCTTTCCTTGTGATGTCTTTATCTGGCATGGGTGTCAGGACAATGCTGGCCTCATAGAATGAGTTAGGAAGTGTTCTCTTCAATATTTTTTTTAACTTTTTGAAAATAATCTTTAATGAGAAACTTGAGCTTGCTTTCACAAACTTACTTTTTAATATCGGGTTTTATATTTGAAATGGCTGTACATAAATCGTAATCAAGATTTTAATAGTTAGCATTGGAACACATATGTTGTAGCAAATAGCAGAATAATGTCTTTTATTCCTCAGCTGGCAGAAACTTCCCCCTCACCACTAGCCAGAATTTATATAATTTGATCTATTTAAGTTGTTATTTAAGGGTAAGATGATTCTTTACTTAAATCCAGCAGCTTTTTTTTTCTTTCATTGACAAATATAATATCTTATGATAATGTGAATGGATTTAGAATGAAATCAAATTTGATCATATTAGTTTTTTCTAAATAATAATGAAGCTTTTCCTTAAGCCTACACAAATGTTCTGCTATTGGTTTTTAATCATTTTTAAGATTCATGTATTAGTCTTGATTATTATCACCAGTAAATCACATTAACCCCACTTATCCAAAGAACTGCATGAAAACATATAAATGTGGATGGACAAAGTTTATGAATTCTCTTCAATTTTTTGTAAGAGTTTGAAAAGGATTGGTGTTAATTCTTTAAATATTTGGTACAGTTTGCCAGTGAAGCCATCTGGTCTTGGCTTTTTTCTTTGTTGGGAGGTTTTGATTACTGATTCAATCTTTTACTTGTTAAAAATATGCTCCGATTTTCTTTCTTCTTTTGTCAGTTTTGGTAGTTTCTGTGTTTCTAGGAATTTATCCATTTCATCTAGGTTATCCAGTTTGTTAGCATAAAATTGTTCCTACTATTCTATTATAATCCTTTCCATTTATGAATGTTCTCTATTAATATCTCCACTTTCATTTATGATATTAGTAATTTGAGTCTTCCCTTCTTTTTTCTTGTCCATTCTAGTTAAAGATTTGTAAATTTTGTTTTCTTTTCAAGGTCCCAACTTTCAGTTTCCAGAGTTCTGCAAAAGTTGATTCTGACAGTTTCTGCCACTTCATGCATGGCTTTTAGGGAAGGACAAAAGCCTGGAATTCCCTACTCTGCCATTTTTGGTGATTAACAGTATCCATTTTGAGATTAAAATTAAAAGGTCCAGGAAATAATTCTACTGAGAAGCTAGAATTTCTTCAAAGAGAGTCAGAAGAAATGAAAACTGATAAGGCAAAAAACCAGAAGGAACAGTTTCTAGAAACCAAATTTCTATATAAGTAAAAGCTATCCATTTAAGCCTATATGAATCATGGTATTCTTATATCTAAAATAGTTTTATAACTCATCCATATATGAAACAGTCAAAAGCATCACACCTGAGTAGTTAAGTATCATATGAAACATCTAAAATAATTCCAATGATTTTTAAACCTGGCTGATAATTATAATCACCTGCTGAGTTTTTTGTAATACACATTCCTACACCTCCACCCAGAGATGTGTTATATGAAGGGGGCCCTAGAATCTATATTTTTATCAGTTCCCTAGGTGGGTATTAAAATCATCTAGATTTGGGAATGGATGCTGAAAAAGTAAATGAATGGCTAGTATGAGTAACTTTTTCAGAGGAGTAAATGAAGACTGGCATGATTAGTTTGCTTTCAACAAGCAGAACATAATGAGAAATGTATCTAGGTTCTGCATTTCAAATTCTATTCTCTCTCCTAACCTAAAGTATAAGAAACATCTATTGGAAAAAGTGAGTATCAAATATATTCATTTTGACATTGAATACATTATTTTAAAACCATCCTATTTAACTTTGGGATCAATATCATAAATAATTTTAAAAATAAGACTTGTTTTGTCCCAAACTATTGTAAAACCTAACCTCACTGAACAGTTTACCTTTTTCAGAAAAATAATAAATAGCTAATAATAATGAACTACCTATTATGTATCAGGCACCCAAGTACTTTACATGTATTTTATAATTTAGTTCCTATAACAACCTTATAACATAAATTAATTTATCCTCAGTTTACAGATTAAAAAAACTGAGGCACAAAGAGATTAAATAATTAATTACAGAACAAGTAAGTGACAGAGCCAGAATATGAATACATACCATATTCATCAGTGATGATTGCTAAACATCACTGCAATAAACTCCCTTCCCAAATGAGTCATCAATTAAAAGAGAACTTCATGCTGTAACTAAGCACTCATCTCACTAGACTCATATTTTTAGCCTTCCCACTCTCCTTCCACAAGTCCTTTTGAGCTTCACTAATTTGGTAGCCATTAGCCATATGTGGCTATTAAACACGTGAAATATGGCACCTGAATTGAGACGTGCTGGAAAACTTAAAATATGCACCAGATTTCAAAAATTTAATGCAAAAAAGAAGTATGCAAAATATATAGTTAATAATCTGTGTAGATAACATGTTGAAATGATATTTTTGATATATTGGATTAAATAAAATATATTATTAAAGTTAACTCCACTTTTTTATTATTATTTTTAATTTTAAAAAATGTTCCTACTAGAACATTTAAATTACATGGTTTGTATTATATTTCTCTTGGACAGCACCGTTGTAGACTTTCTTCCATGTCCTTGGACTAACATTGTTAACTAACATTGTCAACTAACATTGTTGACCATCTGCATATAGTCCCAAATTATTCTACCAATACCCTTCTGTGAATTCTAAAATGTGTCTATTTAAAGGAAGTCATGATATATGCTTTTGTTTGAAACTAGTTGTCTTTGATGAAAAGCCCTTGCATATTTTCTACCCTTCCATACCTTTTCTCCATACTTGGTTGCAAAGAATCAGTAAACAGGTAAAAGAAAAGAGGAGAGAGTAAAAAAAGCTATTTGATGATAACCCCAGTCACTTAACTTGCCGGGTAGTGAGCTAAAATTTGAAGGAACAGAGCAGGTGTGTAATTACACATATCACCACATCACTGTATAATCATGCATGACAAATTACCCATAGTATGACTAAGTGTACATTTCCCCAAGAGATTCATGATAAAGAGAATCATGATAAAGATTCATGATAAATTCATTTTGGAAAAGTTTAGTCATTTTCATTTTAAATATGACTGAAGTATCTTAGTCTTTTCCTTTAATAACGCAAAAGGCAATATTAGAAAAATAAAGGAAAGGCAGAACTACCAAGATAAGTGCCACAATGTTTTAGAATAAAGACCACCTTTTTTTTTTCTCAGAAGTATGTAACTTCTAACAGGGAATTTTACAAGAAAATATTTTTCCCTTAGACTTATTGACTCCGTACAGATTTTAGGAGTGAAAAGACTTTAAAAGTCAAGTCCAATACCTAACTAATGTCTAAATGTCCTACAGGACATTTCCAAGTGTTTATAATGGGAAACTTACTCCTTCCCAATGCTGCCAGTCTGGCTGCTCATTGTTATTATCATCATCATCATCTTCTCTTTTATTGAACTGAAATGTGTTGACCTGCAGCTTTTACTCATTGATTCTATTTCTGCCCTCTGTTCTTGGATCATATAAACCAATCCCACTTGCACATGATGGTCCTAAAATTACTTAAAAACAGCTATCCCCCACCTAGAGACTTCACAGGTCCCCACTCATTTTTCTGTATATACATTGTCTCATTCCAATATCTGCAAGGCACCGGATGTTCTCCTTCCCTCACCCACAAATGCTGTAGCAAGTAGCCAATCAAATGAGAGTTAGGATCTCCACATTTTGTTTCGCAGTAATTGTTCATTGATAGAGGTAGAAGGAGATATACCAAACAGCAATTTGTCAGCTACTCTTTATTAATATTGTTCTCCAAGCAACTGTGCTCTCTCTAGTCCCATTTTAAAGAGATGTTATTAACCCAATTCAGGGCCTAGTGGGACTGATGTAGTCACACAACATGTATGTGCAAAATCATGAAGTCCCAGGTTGACCCATCAAGACTTCTTGTTTCCACTTCCATTTGTCAAAGTAGAGGATGTGCTTCTGTCAATCATTCTTAACCAGGATTCTCTAACTGAAAAGAAAAAACAAAGAAATTGGTATCAATCTCCAGGCCAGTGTATTAGAAAAAAGAGGACATCATCTGGTCAGATTTTTAGCACAGACAAAATGGAACAGTTTTAACAAAGTCCATTCAAAAGATCCTTACAAGGAGCATTTTTAAAAGACTCAACAAAAATAGACCTGCAAATAAAGAGGAGAAGTTATGACTAATGAAGAACCTGAGGAAATAACCCCTAGAGTATAGTCTCATTCTCTGTTTGGATTTTTCCCCTTTTCTGATCCTTAAAAGTTTAACAATGTGTATGAAAACCACTTTAATAGCTTCTCAAGATTGAGATCTATGCCTTATAATTTCACTTTACCTTAGCACCTAGTACAGATGCACACAGATGTTGGTGGTGAGTAAAGACAGGTAGGCCCCATTTTGTACAAATGACGTTCTGAACAGAAGTTACATATATATCACAGTAAGCCAACAAGGAATGATTGGAGAAGGTAGACATAATACATGGAAGAAGTCCTGGAGACTGGAATATAGTCCCAACTCCACCACTAACTTGTTCTGTGACCTTGGGCAAATCATATGATACTACTCTAGTCCATTTTTCCCATCTGTAAATGAGACAGATAAACCAGATAATCGCTAAAGTCCCTTCCAGTTCTAATATTTTATGAAATCTTCATTCAAATATAATAATTAATATTCATTAAGTACTTGCCTTGTGCTAGATACTATGCTAGACAGCATTTACATACATTAACTCATCTAATTCTCAAGTAACCTTGTGAGGTAGGCAATGTTATGGAAGTTAAGGAACTTACCCAGGGTCACAAAATAGTGCAACTGGGCTTCTAACCCAGAAAATCTGACATCAGAGCTGGCATGCAACCTCTACACTATATTGCCTCTAAATATACAAGAGAAACTTGGTTTTTAAAGATGTTCTACAGTGAATACTTTGGGAAAATGAATAGTCATCTCCTAATTTATCATCTTTTAAGTTCTTATTGCCATGTTATATAGCTTGAGTGTTTCCCATTTGTTGGCTTTTTAAAAGTCAGATTATCCTTGTATTTGTTGAATGAGTAGAAATTCTTACTCAAGGTTTAAAATGAAGGAAGGTAGCAAAAGATAGAATTTAATCATCCTTGCCTTCTGTTATGTTAGCAGGCTGGTGGTTTCCTAAAGTATCATTGAATAAATTACTAAAAATGATGCTATGGAAAAATGCATTAGAAAAATAATGTTTCTAAGTATCACTAATCTTGACCTTTCTTTCTCTTTTCACAGTGACTGTTTTGAGCCCAGCAGAAAAAGGTAAGCGGGTATTATAAATTGTTTTGGTCAGGACTGTATCCCTCTTTCTGTCTAAAAGTGAATTACATTAAAGCCTATAAATTGAGCAACTTTCCCAGGAATACACTGAGGTTAGTGGAAAGTTTAGGATAATGGTTTTTAGGAAGCTTACCCAGAGATAGAGCAGAACATATTTTAAGTAGCTCCTCTGGCTGTAGGACAGGAATTTGAAGTTACCAGGATTTATGATAGAAAAGGGCACAGGTAGCCACTCTGTTTGTTTGCCATACTAACCCTAGGCTTTCTCTTGGTTCATCACTATTGTCCTAGGTACCTTGCCTTTCTGCCCAGTTCATTCCCTCTTCAAGGCATGGAGTAAGGGTCCCACAGTGGGGCTTTTAAAGGCTAAGTCCTTCACCATCATAGTTCCAATATATTTACTATACTACTCTTCACTCCTCACCCCCATCTTGGCTTGATCTGCAATTTATACTACCATTCTAAACAGACTGAGGCATTCTTCATTAAAAAATGTGTAAGCTAAACATGTGTCTTAACAAACCTTTAGTTTCACATTATTTTATCAGGTATAACCATAAGTATTCATATAGCCACTTTTAATTCTCACTTCATGGGAATTGTTGTAATTCATTAACTACATAACTTTCATATTATGCTGTTTTAAAGCTGAAGTTTGCTATTACTCATTTAACAGAGGTGTTGGCTGTAGAGGCAATAGAGCAGAGTAGTGGGAAGATAGTAGAGCACTGTAGTTAAAAGTATGAGAACTGTCTAAATTCAAATCCTGGCTCCACTACCTCATAGTAAATTATTTGACCTCCTTGTGCTCACTTTATTCATATGTAGAATAGAAATAATAATAATACCTATTTCATAGAGTTATTATGAAAATTTAATGAGGTATGCATGTAAAGCCCTTAGAACAGTGGTGAATAAAGCACATACTGATGACTTAATAAATATTTGCTACTTTTGCTACAGCCTTAGAGCAAGTTTTTTTTTTTTTTTTTTTAGAGCAAGTCTTGAGTTGCCTCTTATTGTTATGGATGGTTCTTAAAGTCAGAGATCATTTTCTGTATACATATATAAATATTTATAAATAAATGTCATTTTCCACAATAACCTTTCAAGATAAGTTGGGTGGGGGCTTAGATGATGCTCCACCATAATAGGAATAATGACAATAATATTGTTATTATTATTGGAAACTACAACTTATTGTGCAGAGTACCCTGCTAAGTATTGTGTGTGTGTGTGTGTGTGTGTGTGTGTGTGTATAATCTTTCAATATTTATGTCAACACAATGATGTAGACATTCTTATATCCATTTTATTGAGAAGGAAACTGAAGTTTAGAGAGGTTAAGTAACTTATCCCAGGTCATCTAGCTAGTAAATGGTAGGATGCAAACCCAGAACTACCTGACTTCAAAGTCCATGCTGTTAAGCAAACCTATACTTGTTCTTTTTACTTTTTAGTCTACAACTCCCTCATTTCATTTGCTTAGTTGACCTCCTTACTCAGAAAATTGATGCTCAAATGATCATTTTTCTAGTGTCCAAAGTAGTATATTTTCATTTCTTGTGTGTTGTCAATGAACTCAACCACACCAGTGTAGAGTGTCATTTGTAAGCCAAACTCAGTTCAAAGCCTTTCTAATAGCATCAATCCAGTTACCAGAATTTGATCTCTTTAGGAAACTGTTACCACAATGTACAATTTTAAGGTCCCTCTGACTCTAGAATTCTGTAATTCCAAAGCACTTCTCTCCTGATAGCTCTTAAATTTATCATAACACTAAAAAAATAAGATTAGACTTTGCTTCTTTATTCTGAAGTGGGGTATAATGGGGCAAAGCACAGGATTTAGGGACAGAAGATGTGGGTTGGAGTTCCAGCTCTATCATTTACTGGCTCTATGACCTTTGGTAAGTAACTCAACTTCTCTGAACTTCAATTTCTGTAAAATAAGGCTAGTTTAATAACATCTTACAGATTTACTGTAAGCTAGCAGGAGTAAAAGTATATAGGAGTAAAATATGCAGCATTAAATTGCTTTGTAAATGTTAAGTATTAACAATCTCATTGTAACATTTTATGTCAGGATTCTCAAGACAGTAGAATCCATAAACTAAAATTAGATTCAATTGTAGCCAGAAGTTTGAAAGTTAGACTTGAAAAGAGCTTCTGAACACTAGGGCAGGTTACTAGCAGATGCCATGAAAAATATTCAGAAAGTATCAGGCACCCAACTATCTGGCATGAATCAGTGAGCCTTGCCTAGAAGCAGACCAACAGGCCTAATGAGTATCTAACCATGTGAATAACCACAGTTCTAACCATGTGAATCTGTGACTTGTTTCAAATTATACTACACTACTAACTTAGAATACAGTACAACATGACTGCCAGTAGGAACATTATTTGGCATAGCAAAGAAAATATAAGGGACAAAGACATGAAAGCCTCAATTCACGTAACCTTTTATTCATTATTCACAGCTTAGGAAAACCATAGTCAAACATACTGCAAAAGTTTTTCCATTTCTTTTCTGCTTAATGGTTCCTCTACTGGGTTGAAGAGTGTCCCTCCAAAATTCATGTCCACCCAAAACCTGTGAATGTGAATTTATTTAAAAATAGGATCTTTGCAGATGCAATCAAGTTACGATGAGGTCACATTGGATTAGGGTGGGCCTTATGGCTGGTGTCCTTATAAGAAGAGGGAAATTTGGATACACAGATACACACAGAGAGAAGATAGCCATGTGAAGACAGAAGCAGAGATAAGAGTTTTGTTGCCACAAAGGAACACCAAGGATTGCCAGAAATGGCCAGAAGCTAGGAAGAGACAAGGAAGCATCCTCCCCTGGAGCCTTCAGAGAGGACATGGCCTTGCCTATACTTTAATTTCAGACTTCTTGCCTCCCAAACTGTAAGAGAATAAATTTATGTTGTTTTAAGCCACCCAGTTTGTGATAATTTTTTATGACAGCCCTAGGAAACTAATGCAGTTCCTGATAAATTTCAATCTCTAATGCACTGTTAAGTAGCAAATTAGCAGACTTTGGTGTTAGATGTACCAGGGATCAAATATTGACTTTGCCACTTACTATATATATGACCTTGGGGAACTTAAGCTAAGTTTCACTTTCTTCCTCTGTAAAATTGGAATAACAATACCTACCTTTCATGGTTTAAAGCACTAAATGAAATGATGTATGTAAGTCTCTTGGCATAGTGCATGGCATATGATAAGTACAAAATAAGTAGTAATAGATACTATTGTTATTAACATTGGAAAGGACCTAAAATATCTTTCTTCTAAGAAGGATAACATATTTCAGGACTATAATTCCAACTACTACCCTCGTAAATATATTGTCAAAATCCTTGCACTCATATTTTGTAAGTAGAACAACTGAGACCCAAAGAAGTAAAATATTTTGACCTAGTCATGCTGATTCTAGTGCACAGAAAGGACTAAAGCTCAGATCATCTGAACCACAGTCCAGAATATTATATATTATGTCATCCTTGATTATACAGGACTCAGAAATTCTTTAAGACATGAGTCCATCTGTTCTTCCATAGACCATACTAGAAAACACAATATTTGCTTTCATAAGAGTGTTTTGCATGGATGATCTCATTCAGCATCTTACTGTCTGTATTTTGAAGATCTTGAGTAGAAGGTCTTCCCTCCTCTACTCCTAAAGTGAGGCTATGGGATAAACTAGAGGTTAAGAATTTGGTAGAGTCCAAGGATTGGTAAGGCTAAGGGATGAATTTAGAAATGAGATTAGGCACAGTCTGTCAGGCAATCCATATATAATCAAGAGTAATGTATTGACCACAGTTGTTCATCTTCAAAAAGGACCATCAATCATTTTAAGCAAACATTTAACTCATTATCTGAGAATTCATTTGTATTTTGAATGGTTTGCATACTAAATTCTCTAGTTTCCCATTTAAAGTTAAAAATGATTGTAATTATTTACCATTTTAGAAATAGGTGCAATTCCTAAATAATAGAACTGTTATGGGCTGAATTGTGTCCCCTCAAAATTCATATGTTGAAATCCTAACCTCCAGTGACTTAGGATGTGACCATATTTGGAGGTAGGGTCTTTAAAGAGGTAATTAAATGAAAATGAGGTCACTAGGGTGGGCCCTAATCAATATGACTGGTGTCCTTATAAGAAGAGGAGATTAGGAAAAAGACACACACAGAGAGAAGACCATGTGAAGAGACAGGGAGAAGATCACCATCTACAAACCAAGAGGAGAGGCCTCAGAAGAAACAACCTTGTCGACACCTTGATCTTGGACTTCCAACCTCCAAAATTGTGAGAAAGAAAATTTCTGTTGTTTAAGCCACTTAGTCTGTAGTACTTTTCATGGCAGCCCTAGCAAACTAATAAAAGAACTTATTCAGGTTTCCACTTGAAAACTCTGCTTTGTGTCAGTTTTTTTTTATTATACTAACCTTAATTTATTGGTGGTATATTAGACACCATCAGGGTGAGAGGGCATTGGGAGGAAAACTTTGGGCCACAATATGATCTTTTATATTCACCTCCATACTGTATAGGGAATCTTCAATTTATTTTGTTGTTGTTGTTCTTATTTTCCTTTTTTTTAAATTACAGTATAGTTGATTTACAATATTATATTAGTGTCAGGTGTACAACAGAGTGATTCAAAATTTTTATAGATTATGCTCAGTTTATAGTTCAGTTATTCTCTGTGCTAGCTATACAATATATCCTTGTTGCTTATTTATTTTATACATAGTAGTTTGTGCCGCTTTATCCTCTACCCCTATCTTGCCCCTTCCCCCTTCCCTCTTCCCACTGGTAACCACTAGATTGTTCTCTATACCTGTGAGTCTGTTTCTTTTTTGCTATATTCACTAGTTTGTTTTATTTTTTAGATTCCACATATAAGTGATAACATACAGTATCTGTTTTTCTCTGTCTGACTTATTTCACTAAGCATAATACCCTCCAGGTCCATCCATGTTGTTTCAAATGGCAAAATTTCATTCTTTTTTATGGCTGAGTAGTATTCCATTGTGTGTGTGTGTGTGTGTGTGTGTGTGTGTGTGTGTGTATACCACATCTATATCTGTTTGTCTGTTGATGGATACTTAGGTTGCTTCCATATCTTGACTATTGTAAATAATGCTGCTATGAATATTGGGGTGCCTGTATCTTTTTGAATTAGTGTTTCTGTTTTCTTTGGATATATACCCAGGAGTGGAATTGCCGAATCATATGGTAGTTCTATTTTTAGTTTTCTGAGAAACCTCCATACTGTTTTCCACAGTGGATGCACCAATTTACATTCCCACCAACAGTGTATGAGGGTTCCCTTTTCTCCACATCTTCACCAACATTTGTTATTTGTGTTCGTTTTGATGATAGCCATTCCGACAGTTGTGAGGTGACATTATGGTTTTGATTTGAATTTCTCTGATGATTAACAATGATGAACACCTTTTCATGTGCCTGTTGGCCATCTGTATGTCTTCTTTAGGAAAATGAATATTCAGGTCTTCTGCCTATTTTTTAATTGTTTGTTTGATATTGAGTTGTATGAGCTGTTTATGTATTTTGGATATTAACCCCTTATCATTTGCAAATATTTTCTCCCATTCAGTAGGCTGTCTTTTCATTTTGTTGATGGTTTCATTTGCTGTACAAAGCTTATAATTTAAATTAGGTCCCATTTGTTTATTTTTGCTTTTGTTTCCTTTGCCTTAGGAGACAGATCCAAAAAAATATTACTATGATTTATGTCAGAGTGTTCTGCCTACATTCTCTTCTAGGAGTTTTATGGTTGCCAGTCACATTTAGGTGAGTTTATTCACCTAATTCATTTTGAGTTTATTTTTGTATATGGTGTGAGAAAATGTTCTAATTTCATTCTTTCACATGTAGCCGTCCAGCTGTCCTAGGCCCACTTATTGAAGAGACTGTCCATTTTATATTCTTTTTTTATTGAAATATAGTTGGTTTACAATGTTATGTTAGTTTCAAGTGTACAGCAAAGAGATTCAGTTATACACACACACACACACACACACACACACACACATATGTATATATACTTTTTTTTACATTCTCTTCCATTATAAGTTATTACAAGATATTTAGTATTGTTCCCTGTGCTATACAGTAGGTCCTTGTTGGTTACCTATTTTATATATAGTAGTGTGTATATTTGAATCCCAAACTCCTAATTTATCCCTTCCACCCTTTCCCCTTTGGTAACCATAAGTTTGTTTTCTATGTCTGTGAGTCTATTTCTGTTTTGTAAATAAGTTCAAGTGTATCAATTTTTGTAGATTCCACATATAAGCAATATCATATGATATTTGTCTGGCTTACTTCACTTAGTATGATAATCTCTAGGTCCATTCATGTTGCTGCAAATGGCATTATTTCATTCTTTTTTATGGCTGAGTATTCCATTGTGTATATATACCACATCTTCTTTATCCATTCATCTGTCGATGGACACTTAGGTTGCTTCCATGTCTTGGCTATTGTAAATAGTGCTGCTATGAATATTGGGGTGCATGTATCTTTTCAAATTAGAGTTTTCTCTGGATATATGCCCAGGAGTGGGATTGCAGGATCATATGGTATCTCTAATTTTAGTTTTTTAAGGAACCTCCATACTGTTCTCCATAGTGGCTGTACCAATTTACATTCCCACCAACAATGTAGGAGGGTTCCTTTTTCTCCACACCCTCTCTAACATTTATTTTTGTAAACTTTTCGATGATGGCCATTCTGACTGGTGTGTGATACCTCATTGTAGTTTTTTTTTTTTTAAATTAATTTATTTATTTATGGCTGTGTTGGCTCTTCATTTCTGTGCGAGGCTTTCTCCAGTTGCGGCAAGTGGGGGCCACTCCTCATCGTGGTGCGCGGGCCGCTCACTATCGCGGCCTCTCTTGTTGCGGAGCACAGGCTCCAGACGCGCAGGCTCAGTAATTATGGCTCACGGGGCTAGTTGCTCCACGGTATGTGGGATCTTCCCAGACCAGGGCTCGAACCCGTGTCCCCTGCATTGGCAGGCAGATTCTCAACCACTGCGCCACCAGGGAAGCCCTCATTGTAGTTTTGATTTGCATTTCTCTAATTAGTGACGTTGAACATCTTTTCATGTGCCTTTTGGCCATCTATATGACTTCTTTGGAGAAATATCTATTTAGATCTTCTGCCTGTCTTTTGATTGTTTTTTTTTTTTTATATTGAGCTTTATGAGCTGTGTCTATGCTTTGGAGATTAATCTCTTGTTGGTCGCATTGTTTGCAAACATCTTCTCCATTCTGTAAGTTAACTTCTTGTTTTGTTTATGGTTTCCTTTGCTGTCCAAAAGCTTTTAAGTTTAATTAGGTCTGTTTATTTTTGATTTTATTTCCATTACTCTAGGAGACGGATCCAAAAAGATATTGCTGCGATTTATGTCAGAGAGTGCTTTGCCTTTTTTTTTTTTGCTCTAGGAGTTTTATGGTATCCAGTTTTACATTTAGGTCTTTAATCCATTTTGAGTTTATTTTTGTGTATGCTGTTAGAGAATGTTCTAATTTCATTCTTTTACATATTCTGGCCTCCTTTGTTGTAGATTAATTGACCATAAGTGCATGGGTATAATACACTATTTTATATTTATTATTGTAAAATTACTTTGTAATGAGGATTTGGGAACCAGACAAAAGCTCTCTTTATGGGCTAACCCACTTCTAGAAGAATACTATGTTGATGTTAATATTAGTGTAATTATAATAATTATATATAATTATAATAATTAGTATCAATTTGCTGATTTATATCAATATAATTTTGTTACAAAAATAATGCTTATTGAAAATTCAAACTAAACAAAAATATGTAAGATTAAAAAATAATGTCCTCCTCACACTCTCCCCTCCCCTATCAATGTCTATTCACAGATAACTAGTATATTTGGTTTGATTTGTATTCTTCTAGATCTTTCTCTCTGTATTTACATATAAACATATGATTATGGATTTGTATAATTTGTTTAGGATTGGTTGTTTTTTAATCTGGATGACACTGGGCATATTTTCCTATGATTTACTTTTTTCACTTAATAATATATCATAGATGTCTTTCCATATTAGTATATACAAACATATTTCATTTTTTTAATGACCTCAAATTATTCCATGGTATGGATATATTGATACTATGATTTATTTAACCATTCCTCAATGATGAACTTAGAAAACAAAACTTTATTGTTTTTCTTGATGATAAAGGTAATAGAACCTCATAAAATGCAAACAGTATAGAAGTGGATAAAATAGAAAGTGTAAGTCCTTTGTAGTCACTGCAGAGGTTAAGGATGAAGCAAGATTCAGTGGTGTGTATAGTACACACCGCTTGATAAATGTTTTAAAAAGTGATTTTCCTCCCTTACATTTTGACAAGTCTCTTTTGCTATAGCTACATCTAGACGTACCATTTCAAAGATACGACTCTCCCAAGCTTCAATTTGCTCCTCCCCAGTTGGCTGGGCTGGAACTTCCATGCTCCTGTGCCCTTCCCAATATGTCTCCTGCAGCCCCCACTTGTATCTGGCTACCATTTGGTGCAGGCATGTATGGAGCCAAAATGGTGAGGTCTATGTGTGTGAGGAAAGATCATCCAGAGTTCAGCCAATGCTAGGTTTCAGAGACATGATTTTGCTTCCTACCCTAGCTGTGTACCTGTCAACACTGTTTTCAGTCATACAGCCTATAACTTCTAACACATTTAAATGTGGCTATGAGGAAAATAAGAATATTACACTGGAAGTAAGAATAAATAGCTAACTTTTAGAAAATCTATGATGAAAAGACATCAAAGGAAAAGGCCCATGTAATCTCTTATTTATTTATTTTCTTATTTACTTATTTATTTTCTTTGGGTGTTAAACTAAATATTTTGATTATTATCAGTTAACAGGTGAAGGGACTGGAGGCTAAAGATAACTAAGGTCACTTAACTATTAAAGAGTCATAATAAATACTACTTCAAGTGCACTTAATGTGTGCCAGCTACTGCTCTAATGTGCCTTAGGTATATTGATTCATTTAATTCTCATTTACAGCCCTATAAAGTAAGTATTATCATATGCCCATTTACAGATGAGAAAACTGAGTATAGTGAGTATATTAGTTTGCTAGGGCTGCCATTACTAATTACTATAAGCATAGTGACATAAACCAACAGAAATTTATACTTTCATGGACCTGGAGGGCAAAAGTCTGAAATCAAGGCATCGGCAGGCCATGCTCCCTCCAGAGGCTCAAGAGGAGATTCCGAATCTTATCTTTTCCAGCTTCCAGTGACTGCCTTTGTTCCTTGGCTTGTGGCTGCATCACTTTACCTTGGAAAAGGCCCATTTTAAAATCTCTTTGTTTTTTGTTTTTGTCAGGTTTATTGAGATATGATTTACATACAATAAGAATCACACCTTATTAGTGTACAGGTTGTTGAGTTTTGACAAATGTATACAATGATGTAAACACCACTACCATCAAGATATAGAATATTTACATTACCCTCAAAATATCGCCTTTCCCCAGAGTTCTCTGACTTTCCACCCTGGCAACCAATAATCAGTTTTCTGTCCCTATAGTTTTACCTTTTTCAGAATGTCATATAAATTGAATATTACAATGCATAGCTTTTTGTATCTGGCTTCTTTATTTAGCAGTATGCATTTAAGATTCATCCTTGTCAGTGCATGTATGAGTAGTTTGTTCCTTTTTATTGCTGAGTAGTGTTCTGTATAATAAATGTACTACAGTTTGCTTATTCATTCATCAGCTGATGAGCATTTGGGTTGTTTTCAGTTTTTGGCTATTATAAATAAAATTGATAAGAATATACATGTACAGGCCTTTGTGGAAATGTGTGTTTTTATTTCTTTTGGGTAAATACCTAGGAGTAGGATTGCTGGGTTCTGTGGTAATTTTATGTTTATCTTTATAAGAAACTGCCAAACTGTTTTCCAAAGCAGTCCTACCATTTTATATCTCCATCAGTGATATGAGAAGTCCAGTGGCTCTGTATCTTCACTGTCACTTAGTGTTGTCAGGTTTTTTGTGTATGAAGTGGTATCTCCTATGGTTTTAATTTACCCTCTGTAATGACTAATGATAACCATCTTTTCATGTGCTCGTTTGCCATCTGTATATCTTCTTTTATGAAGTGTCCAAGTCTTCTGCCAAATTTTTTTGAATTGTTTGTCTTATTATTGAGTTGTAAGAGATCTTTAAATGTCTAGATACAAGTCTCTATGTTTTTAAGAAAATATGATTCCTCTCCATGGGAAAAAAATTAGGATCAACAGGAGGGCATTACCAGGAAGCATATTTCTGTTTAATATGACAAAGATATGTCTAACAATCAGAGTTATCCAGCGATAGAATGGACTGCCCGAGAGTTGATAAGTTTCCCGTGACTTCAGGTGTTCAAATGAAAGTTGGGTGACCAATTGTTAGGGATAATGCAAAGCAGATTTATTCATCATGGAGACTGCTGGACCAAATGACATCCAAGGGCTCTTTCTAATCTAAAATTTTATAATACTAAGATAAATCAAGTCAACATCATATTAATGAGGTAGAGCTCTTATTGGTTGTATAAACAAAAGGAAATAGATTCTGAGGGAACCAAGCTGGGATTTTGACAAACTCTACCACTTCCCCAGCCAGTGAAAAATTGGCTCACAAATCCCTAGCCACCATAAAGACAGTAAAGTGTCTCTGTTCTGCTTCAGTGTCCTCTGTGAATATCCCTGACAACATGGGGGCTTTGGGCTATACTTAATCCATATGATACATACAGAATGATGACATCTCAACTATCCATTTTAAACCAGGAAAGTAGACAAAGATAATTCCCCAATGAATGTTGCTCTGTGTACTTCTTTATCCCCAAGATGAATGAATCAATGAAATGTTAAGTAGATATTATCAAGAAGAGGACTGGAAACAAACCACTTTTCTCTTTTTGAACAAAACCATGGTGTGTCTGTCCCTGAAGTCTGTGTAATTTTTACCACCATATGTCAGAAAACAGATCACTAAGATTTAAGAGGAAGGATGGGAGAGGAAGAAAGCTGATGTTAATTAAGTCCTTAGAGTATGTGAGATACTTCCGTATTTAAGTCAATTAGTTCTCACAACCTGACAAGGTGGTTGTTGTTTGTGTGTGTGTGTGTGTGTGTATGTATGTGTGTGTGTATATATATATATATATATATATATATATATATATATATGTATATATGTATATATATACATATATATATATCCAAAGCGGACCAAAAAGAGAGGCCTCTTCAGCATGGAAAAACAAAAACTGAAAGGGGCTATAATCCAAGATTGTAAACATACGAAGGCTATATATCTTGTTAGCTTTGTGTTGTTTACCAAACTCCAATACACAGGACTAGAAAACTCTTTGAAAGTGAAAAATAGTTTAAGGCAACTAAAATGAAGCCCTGCTTTTGCACAGTGGCTGACAAACTTATGAGACTTACCACCCCCCAGAATTGGTATAGACTGAAGACATAATCAGCTTCATAAAAGTTTATATAAATTGATGAGTGGTAGATATCTGATGGGTAGCTAGGGGAAATTAGTATACTTGGAGACAACCCTAACTTTTGAAGTTGGTATCAATAAGGAAAACCATGCTCTTTCAAAACATGATGCCATGTTTTGGCTCTAGAATTTGATTTCACCATCAGAGAGACTCCTGGGGGTAGCTGGCTAAACCTTAGAAACAACTATTTAGAAAATCTTGTATTCTCCTAGGGGTGACCAAATCATAGAAACAACTCTTGAGCCAATCTTATATTCTTGTGAATTGTCCCTAGCTCCTTGATTACAACCTATGGGCCTCTAACCCCATTCTCTCCAAACATTCCTTCAAATAGCTGAGAGACAAGTTTCAGCTCTTTGTTAGAGCTTTTAAGGCAGTGAAAGTAAAGTAAGGCAGTGAAAGTAAAGTAAAGCAGTGAAGTCAAATATTAGAGTCAAGACCTCTTTACTAGGTATCCCATTCAAAGGGAGAAGTGACTATCTAGTTGACAATTTTCCCCTGATCATAATCTGGGGTTTTCTATATTGAGCCAAAATGGGAATTTTAGTGAGGACTCTTTCAATTGCTAAAGCTACAGCTGATATTTCTATTTGAATTATAGTATGTAATTGAAAGGTGCACCCATCTCCCCATCACCCCCTTCTACCAACTAAAATGCTTTTCAATTGATATAAAAGATATTACAGAAAATAGTGTCTTTTTAAACTAAACATAGTTTCCAACAATAGCTTTTTAAAGAAAAAAGGTATGCTAGATAATTGCCACAGCAACAGCCTTAGCATTTATGTGTCTGAGTATATATAGTAAAGCATTATTATTTTCCTATTTTCCCCATTTTGGTGCTGATCTTGCTGCATTCAAAACAGTCTATCTGCTGCATTCATTTTTATTCACACAAGAATGTATACGCATGTATACACATGCACACACATACACACAAAATCATTCACTTCTCATTAGTCCCTGGGAGCAATACCTAGAAAGGCATCCTGCTGACCAAAGATGTTGCTAATAACAACTTTATGCTGCTTCCACCATGTGGTTTCGATTCCATAATTTTTATCAAGAAGTTTATGAGTCATTATTTCAGGGAAAAAGCTCAAGTAGTCATTCTCGTTTCAGAAGCTATTCCCACAATGGGATATTGACATTGCAGTACAGTGACAAAATTCAGAACAACTGCATGCTGAGGTGGATTTTTCTTTGACAGTTGGTCATTTCCTTATGGCTGATTTCTCCTTCTCCTGAAAACCTTTGTACATTATGGAAGGAAAAAAAGAACACTTGAAAGGCTTTTGGCTTTCATGTGGTAAACAGCTTCAGCGGCTTCAGATGCCCCATGACTGTGATCACTACCAAATAAGCGAAGGGCTCTACTTTGCCTGTTTGCTTAAAAAAGATGTTTTCCAATTTCATTCCAATGTCAATGAGTAGTGGCAGTTCAGGGATACAGTTCATAAGCTGTTTGATTTCTCTAGTTATCTGAAATCTCACTAGAGCATCACACTTAAAAAGAAAGACTCAGTGTCCTTGCAGTTTATAGGGATGATTATTCTAGGTACAAAATTAGTAATTATAGAGAAATATGTTGCTCATTTTTAAGACAGTAAAAGAATGGACTTCTATACATTTGGGACCATAGCTTAGGAAGACTATATATATATATATATATATATATATATATATATATATGGAGAAACATAAAATTGAGACTCACGAAGCCTATCCATAATACTCACTGCAGGATGAAATGTGACAGAGATATGGTAATTGCCTGTCAAGGATTTTGGAGAGGAGCTTCCTCCTTGGGATGGTAAGCTGAACAACCCAATAACCTCTAAGGCCCTATTTCTCATGGTTCTTCTGCCTCAGAATTACCTGGGGAAGTTGGCAGATTCTTGGACTCCATCACAGACTACTGATTCAGAATATTTTGGTGTAGAATTTGGGAATCTGCATTCTAATAATCTCCCAAAGTGATTTTGATGCACACTAAAATTTGAGAACCACTCCTCTAGGGAAAAGAGCTCTGGACTGGGGGTGAGGAAACCTGGATTCTGGTCCCAGTGTTTCTGTAACTTTGCTGGGTAACCCTGATCAAGTCACTTACCCTCTCTAGGCCTCAGTTACCTGTCTATAAAATGAGGATTTTGAACTAGATGATCTCTATGTTCTCATCCAACTCTAGATTTTTATGAAATCTATAGTATAGTCCCTATTCTGCCAATCTACTGAATGACTTTGACTTAATCATTTGACCTCATGAGTCCTCATTTTCCATCCATCTATAAAGTATTCATAACTTCTATGAAACCATGGAATGCAGAAATGGGAGCCAGCTATTTCTAGTTCTATGATTAAGCCAGGTATAGATTTCTACTATGACCTAGAACAAGTTAAAATCCTACACTTCCCATCTCAATCACTGGAACTAAAGCAAAGTAAATATGCTTAAAATACTACCAAGTGTAAGAGTTTAGTTCTCATCATTCAAGTGATCCAAATTGCTGAACTTTATTGTCTTTGAAGTGCACAGTGAGAACGTAAACATAAAATTATTTTCTCCTAATTTCTTTGCAGCCAAAAGTTCCATACTCCCATTCCATGCTGAAGGAACAGAGGTTACTATATGTCCCATGTAACTTAGATAGTCATGGAATCTTCCCTGTATAAACCTCATAAAATCAAAGAAACAAAAACATAGCAAAGGATAACACAGAAAGAAACAATTTAAAAGTCTTGCCAAAGATAAAAAATTCTAATAACGTTTCACAAGGACTATGCTATGGAAGAAGAGTTACTCTCATTTATTGGTGAGGAGAATGTAAAGTAAATAAAACTTTTAAAATGGCAATTTGGCAGTATCTATCAAAAGGCCTGTGTTTGTATCTAGCAGTCCCACTTCAGGGAATTGATCCTATACATATTTTTATTACATGTGCCAGTGACATGTATACAAAGCTTTTCATTACAACATTATTTGTATTAGCAAGAGAAGGGGAAAAACTAAGTTTCCATCAGAGACAATTTGGTTAAATAAATTATGGTACCTTCATGCAATGGAATCCCATGCCACTTTTTAAAAGGAGAATGAGGAAGCTCCCCCTCTCCAAGTTATATTACGTGGAATGATCTCCAACTTATAGCAGGTGAAAAAGAAATGGGTTGCAGAACAGTGTGTACAGAATACTGCTATTTGTGTGAAAAAGCACACTGTTTTGTTGCTTTTATATGTATAAAATCTGATAGGATACAGAATAAACTCATGACACTGTGACAATTGTGGCTTCCAGGGAGGGGAACTGGGTGGCTGAGGGACAGCGATGGAAGGGAGACTTTTCACTCTGTACTATTTTGAACCTTGTGAGTGTATTACCTTTCAAAAATACAATGAAAATAATTTAATATAACAAAAATTCCATATGTGTACTGTGTTTATATACTTATATAAACATATACAAATAGAGGATCTGGAATGATACACATCAAACACAAAATAGGTATTATGCCTTAGGAGGAAGAGGGGGGAGGTTAGATATATGTGTGTGGTCGACATTTACTTTTACTTTCTATTGCTTGAATTTCAAAATGAGATTTCATAATTACTCAAAACAAGCACATTAAAAAGGTCTTATACCACAGGGCTGGGAGCACTGGGCCAGCTTTTTTCGATTCCGTCATAAATATGTGAGAGACTCAGCCTTATTAACTTGGTCTTGAGTCTCATCGTTCCCTTGAGTCTTCCTGATGGATTGAAGTAATCACACCTTACTATGCAAGGACTCACAATGAAACAGTAAAATGACCTTCAGTCTTACAATGACCTCTTTGAAGAATACTGAAATTTCCCATATCAGAAGAGCGATCTAGGAGGCAAAGAATATAAAAACAAAAGTGGTCGGGAGCCACAAATGTCTCAAAGGTACAACTCACATTTCAAAAGTGTGTAGTCTTGGGGACTTCCCTGACGGTCCAGTGGTTAAGACTTTGCTTTCCAATGCAGGCGGTGTGGGTTCGGTCCCTGGGCAGGGAGCTAAGATCCCACATGCCTCGGAGCCAAAAAACCATAATATAAAAACAGAAGTAATATTGTAACAAATTCAATAAAGACTTTAAAAATGGTCCACATAAAAAATATTTTTAAAAAAGTGTGTAGTCTTTGGGGCTACTGAAACAAAAACTTGTGATTTAGAGTCAGAAGTCCTGTGTTTAAGACCTGGCTATGTTATATAGTAGCTGTGTGACTTCGGATAATCAACTACCCCTGATAGTTAATCAACTGTCCTTATCCTGTTACCTATCTCACAAACTTGTTGAAAAAATAAAATTGGATAATATTATGAAATCACATTGTAAACTCTATAGCACTGTGCAAATACTATCATTATTATCTTTCAGTACCCACAGTGGCAGAGAGAATGACAATTGGCAACAGTAGCTTCCCCCACATTGTCATAAAGGACATTTCCCCTTTACTCCCAGAATCACATGGCAACTTTTAAAATACGCGACTTCCAGAAAGTCTCTGGTTCCAAATTTGGCATTATAAATTGTTTCTGTCACTGCATGGGAAAAAGGTAAGAATTAACCTTTCATAATAATACTAGAAAATACTTGGTAATAGGAAAACAAAATAGAGATTTGTTGAGATTTACATCTTACTGAACTCTTAGAAATGGATGAAAATATAAACACTGATTTTTTTCTTAAATTTCAGTTATCTACCTCATATTCTACCATGCCATCTTTGTGTTCTTTACCTGGACCTACTGGAAGTCTATTTTTACACTCCCACAACAGCCAAACCAGAAGGTAAGAATACTGGTTACTTCACAAAGGCTAAAAACAGAGGAAAGTAGAAATGTCAATAAGGCAAGAATAGGGCAAAAAGAGGAGCAAATAACCTTCCATTACAAAAGAGAGATTCAGGGTGATCTTTAAAAAGGACTTGTAGTGGGCTTCCCTGGTGGCGCAGTGGTTGAGAGTCCACCTGCCGATGCAGGGGACACGGGTTCGTGCCCTGGTCCGGGAGGATCCCACATGCCGCAGAGCGGCTAGGCCCATAAGCCATGGCCGCTGAGCCAGCATGTCCGGAGCCTGTGCTCCGCAACGAGAGAGGCCACGACAGTGAGAGGCCCACATAACGCAAAAAAAAAACAAAAAACAAAAAACAAAAA
>NW_020838036.1:1961048-1983797 GCF_003676395.1 Aethalodelphis obliquidens | reverse complement strand
TTGAAGGAGTTTGTGAAATCACCAGCCATGGATATCTTTAAGACTAGGAAACCACTATCTGTATTGGTGATAGATTGAGAGAAACAAGAAAACACTTGGATTCTGAGGACTCATCTATTTCAATTCTATGAAACTATAATAATTTAGGACTCAGTGAGAATCTAGGAGACAACTAGAAAAAATTACAATAGTTAAATTGATCATTTTCAAATTGTGTTCCCTTGAATGAAAGTGTTTCATGCAATATTTGGGAGGGTGCATAAAAAATTCTAATCATATCAGGCATTTATAATATGTGACTACTGTGAAACAGATTAGTTTCCAAAGTAGGAAAAAAAAAAAACAATGGAAGAAGTTTCAACAGCCTCCAAACATTAGGGAAAGTACTGGTTTTAATTTTCCCATTTATGGGATCAAAATTGTACACATACAAAATAAAATTAAACACAGAGAAAGACAAATATCATGTGATATCTCTCATATGTGGATTCTAATTTTAAAAAAGATGCAAATGAACTTATTTACAAAACAGAGACAGACTCACAGATATTGGAAACAAACTTATGGTTACTGAAGGGAAGACATGGTGGAGAGGGATAAATCAGGAGCATGGGATGAACATACACACACTACTACATATAAGATAACCAACAAGGACCTACTGTATAGCACAGGGAACTCTACTCAATATTCTGTGATAACCTATATGAGAAAAGAAAGAATGAATATATGTATATGTATAACTGAATCACTTTGCTGTACACCTGAAACTAACACAACATTGTAAATCAATTATACTCAAATAAAATGTTTAAAAAACACGAAGGTAGTAATGCAAGAATTGAGGAACATGAGATATAGGTTATATAGAAAATGGCAGAAGTTCTTCCTTATGAGTAATTATTTGAAATATAAATGGATTAAACTATCCAATTAAAAGGCAGACGTTGGCATAATGGATAAACATTATCATCTATCTTTATGCTGTCTACAAATGACTCATTTTAGAGCCAAAGACATAAATAGGTTGAAAGTGAAAGGATGGAAAAAGTTATTCCAAGCAAATAGTAATCAAAAGAGAGCAAGGGTAGACATACTAATATCACACGAAGAGGTTTTGAGCCAAAAACAGTTACAAGACACAAAGAAGAAAAAGACCTACTGAATGATGTCAGAAAGATGGCAGAGTAGGAGATACCAGCCTCTATCCCTGCCCCCCCACAAAAAACAACAGACAGCTATACAGAAATGAAAATATCCCTGGGGGGGCTCAAGTATCTAATTAAGAGCCTGCAACAACACAGTGGGGAAAAAATGGAGAATAACCACACAGAAAGGATTGCTGGGGAAATCAGCATGGCAGAGACATCTGAAGAGGGCTAAGAACAAAGAAACAGGGCAGAGGCTATCAGTATCAGCCCTGCGGCAGATGCCCATGCAGTCCCCACTGGTCTCCTCTGTGGAGGATCCTCGCAACTTTTGCTTCTGAGGATCTCAACAGCTCCCATGACAGCCATGAATTTCTGTAGCTTTAAGAGCAGAGGACTCCATAGTGTTTGTTGGTGTGGACCCCAGCAGCCTGCTCTGTAGAGGATACTGTCAGCTTTTGCCACTGAAGTAACCAACAGCCAACATTGCCACAGACTCCCCAGGGAGTGAGACACTGCTGAGACTTCTCTACAAGAAGAAGCTGCTGTTGTGCTGCCTTAGTACCAGGGCTGCCACCCCCCCCCAACACTGTGCTTGCCCTAGACACCAGACCTATGGCCACTCCATGTGTACCTACCACCTGACCCCAGCACCTGCCACCAGACTCCATGCATGCCCATGCTCCAGAAACTGGCTCCATGGCCACTCCACATACACCAATAACTCAGACACCAGAGCCACTGACACTGCAGGGTATCCCATGGCCCAGACACTAGAGACACTATCACTCCATGAGCACATGCTCTGGACCCTGTATCCACAGCCAATCTGCAAGTGCCTGCACCACAGAAACCAGAGCACTGCTGCAGTGGGTGTACCTGCCCTCTAGAACCCAGGTCCATTAGCTGCTTCACAAGTGCTCAAACATGGGACACCCAAGCCACTACTGTAGCAGGCTCATCCATGCACCACGCATGCCTGCTATCCAGACCATAGCTCCATATCTACTCTGCAAGTGCATGCACCTTGCACACCATTACCAACACTGCAGTGAGGTTGCCTGTGCCCCAGGCACTAACACCACCACCTCCCTAGACCCCTGAGCCACTCCAGTGGCTTCACGCATGCCTCCATTCCAGACTCTCTCCATTGCTCCTCCATAGGCACCCATGCATCAAACATCGTAGACACAACCACAGTAAGTGTGTCCACAAACTGGACCCAGGGCCTCGAAGGATCCCCTCAGCCATGACTTCCACCATGCTAGAAAAAGATATCAGGAGGACCCCAGAAGCTGTTACCACTGAAGACCTCAACAGCCCACACTTCTTCTGCAGACACCCACAGCCTTGGCCACCAACGTCTCCTTCAATCTTTGCTGATGCTGATGACAACTGACAGAGCTGCACAGAGACTGCACCTTCCCTGGAGTAAGAACTGCTTCATCCCACCCAGCTGTCAGACTTGTACCCACCAATAGATGAAGGGCTTTCCCCACTGAAACCAGTCCATAAATTCTGGAAGAAGTGGTTGCTACATCAAATGTGAACACATCCATGCAATGATACAAGAAATGCAAACACTCAAGGAAAACTAACACCACCAAAGGAGCACAATATCCTGGTAAGCAACTGCAAAGAGATCTATAAAAAAATCAAACTAATTATTTTAAGGAACTTGGCAGTTTACAAGAGAACACAGATAGACAACGAAATCAGGAACAAAACAAGAAGTTAAACAAATAGAGATAAACCATTAAAAAAAAGAACAAAAACAATTCTGGAGCTGAAAAATACAATGAATGAAAGGAAAAATAATATAGAGAGTACCAACAACAGATTTGATGAAGCGGAAGAAAGAGCCTGAAAACTCAAGCATAGGTAATATGAAATTATCCAGTTAGAGGAACAAAAAGAAAAAAGAATGAAAGGGTGAAGACAGTTCATGGGACTTATGAGACACCATCAAGCATAAGAATATATGCATTATGGAGATAAAAGGAGAAGAGAGAAAGGGGCAGAAAGCTTATTTAAATAAATAATGGCTGAAAATTTCAGAAATTTGGGGAGAGATATGGATATCCAGGCACATGAAGCTCAAAAGTCCCCAGTTTCAACCAAAAGAGGACTTTACCAGGACATACTATAATCAAACTTTCAAAAGTCAAAGACAAGGAGTTTTGAAAGCAGAAAAAGAGAAAGAGTGGTCAATCACAAGGGAAACTGCATAAGGCCATCAGTGGATTTCTGAGAAGAAATCTTGCAGGCCAGGACAGAGTGGAATGATATATTAAAAATGCTTGTAGAAAAAACTACAAGCATTTTTACAAAGGTTGTCTTACCCAGCAAAGCCATCCTTCAGAAATGAAGGAGAGTTAGTTTTCCACCAAACAAAACCTGAAGGAGTTCATCCCTAGGAGAAGTGCCTTACAAGAAATGTTGAAGATGAAATGACAAGATGACAATTAGTAATGTGAAAACCTATGAAAGTAAAACAAAAATGCACTGGTAATGGTTAATATATAGAACAATTCAAAATACTGTAATACTGTAATGGTGGTGTGTAAATCACTTTTAACTCTGGTATAAAGATTAAAAAACAAAGTATTAAAAATAACTATGAGTAAAATATTTTTAATGGATACACTATAAAGTGATGTAAATTGAGAAATCAAACACATAAAATGTTGGGGAGGAAGTAATATGATAGTGTTTATGTATGCAGTGGAAGTTAACTTCTTAACAGCTTCAAATAGAATGTTATAAGATGTTTTATGTAAGCTCCATGGTAACCCCCCCAAAAATCTCTAGCAGATACACAAAAGATAAAGAAAAGGAAATAAAAGTACACTACTACAGGAAATCAAACCACAAAGGAAAACACTTAGGATGAATAAAGGAACTACAAAACAGCCAGAAAACAATTAACAAACTAGTATAGTGCATCCTTACCTATCAATTATTACTTCTAATGTTAATTGGTTAAATTCTCCAATCAAAAGACATAGAGTAGCTGAATGGATAAAAAAAACAGCAAGACACAGTTACATGCCTATAAGAGACTCATTTAAGATTTAAGGATACATATGAGCTTAAAGTGAAGGGATGGAAAAAGATATTCCATGCAAATGGAAGCTAAAAGAGATCAAGGATATCTACAATATATCAGGCAAATAGACTTTAAGTCAACAACCATAAGTGGAGACAAAGTAGATCATTATATAATACTAAAAAGGTAAATTCATCAAGAGGATATGACAGTTGTAAATATATATGCATCTAACATTAAAGCATCTAAATATATCAAGCACATATTAACAACACTGAAGGGAGGAATAGAGAGAATAAAATAATAATAGAGGAGAGGAGCTTCAAGATGGCGGAAGAGTAAGATGTGGAGATCACCTTCCTCCTCACAAATACATCAAAAATATATCTACATGTGGAACAACTCCTACAGAACACCTACTGAACGCTGGCAGAAGAACTCAGACCTCCCAAAAGGCAAGAAACTCCCCATGTACTTGGGTAGGGCAAAAGAAAAAAGAAAAAAAGGAAAAGGGAATCGGGATGGGACCTGAACCAGTAGGAGGGAGCTGTGAAGGAGGAAAGGTTTCCAAACACTAGGAAACCGTTTTGCAGGCGGAGACTGTGGGTGGCGGATGGGGGAAGCTTTGGAGCCACGGAGGAGAGCGCAGCAACAGGGGTGCAGAGGGCAAAGCGGAGAGATTCCCGCACAGAGGATTGGTGCCGACCAGCACTCACCAACCCGAGAGGCTTGTCTGCTCACCCACCAGGGCGAGTGGGGGCTGGGAGCTGAGGCTCGGGCATCGCTCGGATCGCAGGAAGAGGACTGGGGTTGGCTGCGTGAACACAGCCTGAAGGGGGCTACTGTGCCACAGCTAGCCGGGAGGGAGTCTGGGAAAAAGTCTGGACCTGCCTAAGAGACAACAGACTTTTTCTTCCCTCTTTGTTTTGTGGTGCGTGAGGAGAGGGGATTAAGAACACTGCTTAAAGGAGCTCCAGAGATGGGCGCGAGCCACAGCTATCAGTGCGGACCCCAGAGATGGGCATGAGATGCTAAGGATACTGCTGTAGCCACCAAGAAGCCTGTGTGCAAGCACGGGTCACTATCCACACCTCCCCTCCTGGGAGCCTGTGCAGCCCGCCACTGCCAGGGTCCCGGGATCCAGGGACAACTTCCCAGGGAGAAAACAGGGCACGCCTCAGGCTGATGGAACGTCACGCTGGCCTCTGCTGCCACAGGCTCACCCTGCATACTGTACCCCTCCCTCCCCCTGGCCAGAGTGAGCCAGAGCCCCTGAATCAGCTGCTACTTTAACGCCGTCCTGTGTGAGCGAAGAACAGATGACCTCAGGCAACCTACATGCAGAGGCGGGGCCAAACCCAAAGCTGAACCCTGGGAGCTGTGTGAACAAAGAAGAGAAGGGGAAATTTCTCCAAGCAGCCTCAAGAGCAGTGAATTAAATCTCCACAATCAACTTGATGTACCCTGCGTCTGTGGAATACCTGAATACACAACGAATCATCCCAAATTGAGGAGGTGGACTTTGGGAGCAACGATATATATATATTTTCCCCTTTCTCTCTTTTTGTGAGTGTGTATGTGTATGCTTCTGTGTGTGATTTCCTCTGTATAGCTTTGCTTTTACCATTTGTCCTAGGGTTCTGTCGGTCTGTTTTCTTTTCGTTTATTTTTAGTATACATTTTAGCTCTTCTTATCATTGGTGGATTTGTTTTTTGGTTTGGTTGCTCTCTTCTTTCTTTTTTTTATTACTTTTAAAAAATTTTAATAATTATTTTTTATTTTAATAACTTCATTTCATTTTATATTTTTCTCTATTTCTTTCTTTTTTTCTCTCTTTTATTCTGAGCCATGTGGATGACAGGTTCTTGGGGCTCTGGCCAGGAGTCAGGACTGTGCCTCTGAGGTGGGAGTGCCAAGTTCAGGACATTGATCCAGCAGAGACCTCCCAACTCCATGTAATATCAAATGGTGAAAATCTCCCACAGATCTCCATATCAATGCCAAGACCCAGCTGCACTCAATGACCAGCAAGCTACAGTTCTGGACACCTTATGCCAAACAACTAGAAAGACATGAACACAACACCACCCATCAGCTGAGAGGCCACCTAAAATCATAATAAGGTCACAGACACCACAAAACACACCACCAGATGTGGACCTGCTCACAGGAAAGACAAAATCCAGCCTCATCCATCAGAAGACAGGCACTACTCCCTTCCACCAGGAAGCCTACACAACCCACCGAACAAACTGTAGCCACTGGGGGCAGACACCAAAAACAATGGGAACTATGAACCAGCAACCTGCAAAAAGGAGACCCCCAAACACAGTAAGTTAAGCAAAATGATAAGACAGAGAAATACACAGTAGATGAAGGAGCAAGGTAAAATCCCACCAAACCTTCCAAATGAAGAGGAAATAGGCAATCTACCTGAAAATTCAGAATAAAGATAGTAAAGATGATCCAAAATCTTGGTAATAGAATGGAGAAAATACAAGAAACGTTCAACAAGGACATAGAAGAACTAAAGAGCAAACAACAATGATGAACAACACAATAAAAGAAATAAAAAAATCTCTAGAAGGAATCAATAGCAGAATAACTAAGGCAGAAGACAGGATAAGTGATCTGGAAGATAAAATAGTGGAAATAACTACTGCAGAGCAAAATAAAGAAAAAAGAATGAAAAGAATTGAGGACAGTCTCAGAGACCTCTGGGACAACATTAACCACACCTACATTCGAATTATAGGGGTTGCAGAAGAAGAAGAGAAAAAGAAAGGGCCTGAGAAAATATTTGAAGAAATTATAGTTGAAAACTCCCCTAACATGGGAAAGGAAATAGTTAATCAAGTCCAGGAAGCACAGAGAGTCCCATACAGGATAAATCCAAGGAGCAACACGCCAAGGCACATATTAATCAAGCTATCAAAAATTAAATACAAAAATATTTCTTAAAAGCAGCAAGGGAAAAACAACAAATAACACACAAGGGAATCCCCATAAGGTTAACAGCTGATCCTTCAGCCGAAACTCTGCAAGCCAGAAGGGAGTAACAGGACATATTTAAAGTGTTGAAAGGGAAAAACCTACAACCAAGATGATTCTACCCAGCAAGGATCTCATTCAGATTTGATGGAGAAATTAAAACCTTTACAGACAAGCAAAAGCTAGGAGAATTCAGCACCACCAAACCAGCTTTACAACAAATGCTAAAGCAATTTCTCTAGGCGGGAAACACACGAGAATAAAAATACCTACAATAACAAACTCAGGACAATTAAGAAAATGATAATAGGAACATACATATCGATAATTACCTTAAATGTAAATGGATTAAATGCTCCCACCAAAAGACAAACACTGGCTGAATGGATACAAAAACAAGACCCGTATATGTGCTGTCTACAAGAGACCCACTTCAGACCTAGGGACACATGTGGACTGAAAGTGAGGAGATGGAAAAAGATATTCCATGCAAATGGAAATCAAAAGAAAGCTGGAGTGATGTTTCTCATATCAGACAAAATAGACTTTAAAACAGACTATCACAGGAGACAAAGAAGGATACTACATAATGATCAAGGGATCGATCCAAGAAGCAGATATAAAAGTTGTAAATATTTATGCACCCAACATAGGAGCACCTCATACATAATAAGAATACTAACAGCAATAAAAGGGGAAATTGACAGTAACACAGTCATAGTAGCGGACTTTAACACCCCACTGTCACCAATGGACAGATCATCCAAAATGAAAATAAATAAGGAAACACAAGCTTTAAATGATACATTAAACAAGATGGACATAATATATATATATATATATATATATATATATATATATATGTCCTATATATAGGACATATAGGACATATAGGACATTCCATCCAAAAGCAACACAATACACTTCCTTCTCAAGTGCTCATGGAACGTTCTCCAGGATAGATCATATCTTCATTCACACATCAAGCCTTGGTATATTTAAGAAAATTGAAACCTTATCAAGTATGTTTTCTGACCACAACGTTTTGAGACTAGATATCAATTACAGGAAAAAGTCTGTAAAAAATACGAACACATGGAGGCTAAATAATACACTACTTAATAACCAAGAGATCACTGAAGAAGTCGAACAGGAAATCAAAAAACACCTAAAAACAAATGACAATGGAAACACGACAACCTAAAATCTATGGGATGCAGCAAAATCTGTTCTAAGAAGGAAGTTTATAGCAATACAATCCTACCTTAAGAAACAAGAAACATCTCAAATAAACAACCTAACCTTACACCTAAAGCAATTAGAGAAAGAAGAACAAAAAAACCCGAAAGTTAGCAGAAGAAAAGAAATCATAAAGGTCAGATGAGAAATAAATGAAAAAGATATGAAGGAAATGATAGCAAAAGTCAATAAAACTAAAAGCTGGTTCTTTGAGAATATAAACAAAAATTTTAAACCATTAATGAGACTCATAAAGAAAAAAAGGGAGAAGACTCAAATCACTTAAATTAGAAATGAAAAAGGAGAAGTAACAACTGACACTGCAGAAATACAAAGGATCATGAGAGATCACTACAAGCAACTCTATGCCAATAAATTGGACAACCTGGAAGAAATGGACAAATTCTTAAAAATGCACAAGGCTCTGAGACTGAACCAGGAAGAAATAGAAAATATGAATAGACCAATCACAAGCACTGAAATTGAAGCTGTGATGAAAAATTTCCAGCAAACAAAAGCCCAGGACCAGATAGCTTCACAGGCGAATTCTATCAAACATTTAGGGAAGAGCTAACACCTCTCTTTCTCAAACTCTTCCAAAATATAGCAAAGGGAGGAACACTCCCAAACTCATTCTATGAAGCCACCATCACCCGGATACCAAAACCAGACAAAGATGTCACAAAGAAGGAAAACTGCAGGCCAATATCACTGATGAACCTAGATGCAAAAATCCTCCACAAAATACTAGCGAACAGAATACAACAACACATTAAAAGGATCATACACCATGATCAAGTGGGATGTATCCCAGGAATGCAAGGATTCTTCAATATTCACAAATCAATGTGATACACCATATTAACAAACTGGAGGAGAAAAACCATATGATCATCTCAGTAGATGCAGAGAAAGCTTTCAACAAAATTCAACTCCCATTTATGATAAAAACCCTCCAGAAAGTAGGCATACAGGGAACTTACCTCGGCATAATAAAGTCCAGATATGACAAACCCACAGCCAACATAGTCCTCAGTGGTGAAAAACTGAAAAGCATTTCCACTAAGATCAGGAACAAGACAAGGTTGCCCACTCTCACCAATATTATGGAACATAGTATTGGAAGGTTTAGCCACAGCAAAAAGAAATAAAAGGAATCCAAATTGGAAAAGAAGAAGTAAAGCTGTCACTGTTTGCAGATGCCATGATACTATACATAGAGAATCCTAAAGATGCTACCAGAAAGCTACCAGAGCTAATCAATGAATTTGGTAAAGTAGCAGGATACAAAATTAATGCACAGAAATCTCTGGCATTCATATACACTAATGATGAAAAATCTGAAAGTGAAATTAAGAAAACACTCCCATTTACCATTGCAGCTAGAAGAATAAAATATCTAGGAATAAACCTACCTAAGCAGACAAAAGACCGTATGCAGAAAACTATAAGACACTGAGAAAGAAATTAAAGATGATACAAATAGATGGAGAGATATACCATGTTCTTTGATTGGAAGGATCAACATTGTGAAAATGACTATACTGCCCAAAGCAATCTATAGATTCAATGCAATCCCTATCAAACTATGACTGGCATTTTTCACAGAACTAGAACAAACAATTTCACAATTTGTATGGAAACACAAAAGACCCCGAATAGCCAAAGCAATGTTGAGAAAGAAAAATGGAGCTGGAGGAATCAGACTCCATGTCTTCAGAGTATACTCCAAAGCTATAGTAATCAAGAAAGTATGGTACTGGCACAAAAACAGAAATACAGATCAATGGAACAGGATAGCATGCTCAGAGATAAACCCATGCACATATGGTCACCTTATCTTTGATAAAGGAGGCAAGAATATACAGTGGAGAAAAGGCAGCCTCTTCAATAAATGGTGCTGGGAAAACTGGAAATCTACATGTAAAAGAATGAAATCAGAACACTCCCTAACATCATACACAATAATAAGCTCAAAATGTATTAAAGACCTAAATGTAAGGCCAGACACTCTCCAACTCTTAGAGGAAAGCATAGGCAGAACACTCTATGACATAAATCACAGCAAGATCCTTTTTGACCCACCTCCTAGAGAAATGGAAATAAAAACAAAAATAAACAAGTGGGACATAAGGAAACTTAAAAACTTTTGTGCAGCAAAGGAAACCATGAACTAGATGAAAAGACAACCCTCAGAATGGGAGAAAATATTTGCAAATGAAGCAACTGACAGAGGATTAATCTCCAAAATTTACAAGCACCTCATACAGCTCAATATCAAAAAAACAAACAACCTAATCCAAAAATGGGCAGAAGACCTAAATAGACATTTCTCCAAAGAAGATATGCCAACTGCCAACAAACACATGAAGGTATTCTCAACACCATTAATCATTAGAGAAATGCAAATCAAAACTACAATGAGATATCATCTCACACTGGTCAGAATGGCCATCATCAAAAAATCTATAGGCAGTAAATGCTGGAGAGGGTGTGGAGAAACGGGAACCCTCTTGCACTGTTGGTGGGAATGTAAATTGATACAGCCACTAAGGAGAAACATATAGAGTTTCCTTAAAAAACTAAAAATAGAACTACCATCCCACCCAGCAATCCCACTACTGGACATATACCCTGAGAAAACCATAATTCAAGAAGAGTCATGGAACACAATATTCATTGCAGCTCTCTTTACAATAGCCAGGACATGGAAGCAACCTAAGTGTCCATTGACAGATGAATGGATAAAGATGATGTAGCACATATATACAATGGAATATTACCCAGCCATAAAGGGAAACGAAATTGAGTTATTTGTAGTGAGATGGACTGACCTAGAGTGTGTTATACAGAGTGAAGTAAGTCAGAATGAGAAAAACACATACCATATGCTAACACATATGTATAGAATCTAAAAAACAAAAAAATGGTCGTGAAGAACCTAGGGGCAAGACGGGAATAAAGACGCAGACCTACTAGAGAATGGACTTGAGGACACGTGGAAGGGGAAGGGGAAGCTGGGACAAAGTGAGAGAGTGGCATGGACATATGTACACTACCAAATGTAAAATAGATAGCTGGTGGGAAGCAGCCGCATAGCACAGGGAGATCGGTTCAGTGCTTTGTGACCACCTAGAGGGGTGAGGTAGGGAGGGTGGGAGGGAGGGAGACGCAAGAGGGAAGAGGTATGGGTATATATGTATATGTATAGCTGATTCACTTTGTTATAAAGCAGAAACTAACACACCATTCTAAAGCAATTAAACTCCAATAAATGACAGGGTGAGAGAGAGTCATGGACATATACACACTAACAAACGTAAGGTAGATAGCTAGTGGGAAGCAGCTGCATGGCCCAGGGATATCGGCTCGGTGCTCTGTGACCACCTGCAGGGGTGGGATAGGGAGGGTGGGAGGGAGGGAGACGCAAGAGGGAAGAGATATGGGAACATACGTATATGTATAACTGATTCGCTTTGTTATAAAGCAGAAACTAGCACACCATTGTAAAGCAATTATACCCCAATAAAGATGTTTAAAAAAACTCCAATAAAGATGTTATAAAAATAAAAATATTAATTAAATTAAATAATAATAGAGAACTTCAATATCCCAATTTTATGAATGGATAGATCATCTAGACTGAAAAGTACTAATGAAAAAGCAAATATGAATAATTCAGTAGACCAAATGTACCCAACAGATATACCCAGAACATTCTACACAACAGCAGTAGAATACATATTCTTTTCAAGCACATATGGAACTTTCTCCAGGGTAGAGCATATGTTAGGCCAAAAGACAAGTCTTAAAATTTAAGAAAGTTGAATTATATCGATGATATTTTCTAATATAATTGTGTGAAAGTAGAAATCAATAACACAGGGAAACTGGAAAACTCACACATATGTGGAAATTAAACAACACCCTCCTGGACAACCTATGGGTCAAGAAGAAATCAAGAGAGAAATCAAAATCAAGAGAGAAATCAAAAAATATGTTGACAAAAATGAAAATGGCGTTACAATATACCAAAACTTATGTGATGCAGCAAAAGCAGTTCTAAGAGGGAAGTTTATAACAATTAATGCCTACATTGAGAAAAAAGAAATATCTCAAATAAACAACCTAAGTTTTCATCTCAGAGAACTAGAAAAAGAAGAAACTAAGCCCTAAATTGATAGAAGGAAGGAAATCACAAATATCAGAGCAGAAAGAAATGAAATAAAAACTAGAAAAACAATAGAAAAGATCAGAGAAACAAAAATCTGGTTTTCTGCAAAGATAAAAAAATTGACAGACCTTTAGCTACACTTCCTAGAAGCAGAAAACAGAGAAGACTCAAATAAATAAACTTTAAAAAGAGATGTGAGTGATGCCACAGAAATACAAAGGATCATAAGAACAATTAATAAATGAACAATTAATAAACAATTAATATGAACAATTAATAAATCAGATAACCTAGAAGAAGTGGATATTCCTAGAAATATACAACCTTCCAAGACTGAAACATGAAGAAATAAAAAATCTGAACAAATCAATAACAAGTAAGGAGTTTGAATCAGTAATAAAAAAAAATCTCCAAACAAATAAAAGTCCAGGGTCAGATGGATTCACTTGTGAATTCTGTCAAACATTTAAAGAAAGATTTATAGCAAACCTTCTCACATTCTTCCAAAAAAATTTAGTATGCTTCAAAACATTTACAGAGACAGCATTACCATAATACCAACGTCAGACAAGGACACTTACAAGGAAAGAAATTAGGCCAGTATCCCCAAACAACATAGATATAAAATCCTTAACAAAATACTATCAAACCAAATTCAACAGCATAATAAAAGGATCATTCACCACAACCAAGTGGGATTTATACCTGGGATAAAAGGATGGTTTGACATACGTAAATCAATAAATGTGATACACCATATTTTTTAAATTAAAGATTTTAAAAATCATATAATTATCTCAAGAGATACAGAAAAAAAACGTGACAAATTCCAACATTCTTTCATGATAAAAATTCTCAACAAATTCAGTATAGAACAAATGTACCTCAACATAATAAAGACCATATATGACAAGCCTGTAGCAAATATCATACTCAATGATGAAAATTTGAAAGATTTTCCTCCAATATCAGGAACAAGAAAAGGATGCCCACTCTCACAACTTCCATTCAACATAGTACTGGAAGTCCTAGCTAGAGCAATTAGGCAAGAAAAGGAAATAAAAGGCATAAAAATCAGAAAGAAAGAAGTTAACTTTTCTATTCACAGATGACATAATGTTATATATAGAAAATCCTAAAGACTCCACCAAAACCAATTTAGAATAAATGAATTCTGTAAAGTTGCAGGATTTAAAAAAATCAGTTGTGTTTTTATACCCTAAAAACAAGCTATCCAATAAAGAAATTAAGAAAGCAACCCCATTTACAATAGCATAAACAAAGAATAAAATACTTAAGAATAAATTTAACCAAAGAGGTGAAAGATCTGTACAAGTAAAGCTATAAAACAATGATGAAAGAAATTGAAAAAACAAATAAATCCATATCATTCTTATGGATTGGAAGAATTAATATTGTTAAAATGTCCATACTATCCAAAGCCATCTATAGATTCAATGCAACCCCCATCAAGATTCCAATGGCATTTTTTACTGAAATAGAAAAAAGAATCCTAACGTTCATTTGTAACCACAGAAGATCCCAAATAGTTAAGGCAATCTTCAGCAAGAAAAAGAAAGCTGGAAGCATCACACTCCCTGATTTCAAATTATACTATAAAGTTATAATAATCTAAACTGTACGATACTGGCATAAAAACAGACACATAGACCAATGGAACAGAATTAAGAGCCCAGAAATAAACTCATGTATATGGAGTCAACTAACTGTCAACAAAGTTGCCATGAATACACAATGAGAAAATGATAATATCTTTCAATAAACGTTGCTGGAAAAACTGCATATCCACATGCAAAAGAATAAAATTGGACCTTTATCTCAGACCATTCACAAAAATTAATTTAAAATGGATTAATGATTTAAATATAAGACTTGAAAACATACAAATCCTAGAAGGGAAAAGGGAAAAACTCCTGTACAGTGGTCTTGGCATGATTTTTTGGATTTGAGACCAAAGCACATACAAACAAAAGCAAAAACAAACAAGTGGGATTATATCAAGCTAAAATGTTTCTGCACATGAGGAAACAATCAGCACAATAATAAGGCAACCTATGGAATAGGAGAAAATATTTGATTACCATATATCTGAAAATGGGTTATTATCTAAAATATATATGGAACTCTTACAACTCAATAGCAAAAAGCCAAATATACCCATTTAAAAATGGGCAAAGGACCTGAATAGATATTTTTCAAAAGAAGACATACACATGGCTAGCAAGTATATTAAAAAGTGCTCAACCTGACTAATCATCAGGGAAATGCAAACCAAATCTACATGAGGTGTCACCTCACAGCTGTCAGATGGCTATCATGAAAAAGTCAAAACGTAACAAGTGTTGGTGAGGATGTGGAGAAAGTGAACCTTTGTACACTGTTTGTGGGAATGTAAATTGGTATAGCCATTATGGAAAACAGTACAGTGGTTCCTCAAAAATTAGTAATAGAACTACTGTATCATCCAGCAATCCCACTTCTGGGTATATATCCAAAGGAAACAAAATCTGTATCTCAAAGAGATACCTGCATTCCTATATTCATTGCAGCATTCACAGTCATAAATACATGGAGATAACCTATTTGTTTACAAACAGATGGATAAAGAAATTTGGTATATACATATAATAGAATATTATTCAGCTCTTAAAAATAAAGAAATCCTGCCATTTGTAACACCATGACATACCTGGAGGACATTATGCTAAGTGAAATAAACCAGACACAGAAAGACAAATACTGCATGATCTGACTTATATATGGAATGTTTAAAAAAAGTCAGACTCATAGTAACAGAGCAGAATTGTGTAACAGTTATAAACATATATGTACCTAACAAGAGAGCTCCAAAATATAGGGGGAAAAATTGACAGAACTGAAGGAAAAAATATACAGCTCTACAATAATAATTGGAGATTTCAATACCCTATTTTCAGTAATGGATAGAACACCTAGACAGAATATCAATAAGGAAAGTCAGGATTTAACAACACAAAAAACCAATTAGATGTAACACACATGTATGGAACACTCCACCTCAAAATAGAAGAATACACATTCTTCTCATACGCACATGGAACATTCTCCAGTATAGATCATATGGTTGGTAACAAAAGAAGTCTTAATAAATTTAAAAGATTGAAACCACACAAAGAATCTTCTCTGATTTCAATGGAATGAAACTAGAAATCAATAACCAAAGGGAAATTATAAATTCATGAATGTGTGGAATTGAACAACACACTCTTAAACAATCAGTGAATTAAATAAGAATCCACAAAGGAAATTAGAAAATACTGTGAATGAATGAAATTGAAAAATAGCATTCCGAATATTATGGGATGCAAGAAAACAGTACTCAGGGGAAATTTATAGCTATAAACACCTACAGTATAAAAAGGAGTAATATATTAATTCAGTATTCTTTACACCTTAAAGAAACAAAATCAAGAGCAATCTGACCCCAAAGATAGCAGAGGTAAATAATAAGGATTAGAGCAGAGGTAAACTAAATAGGGAATAGAAGACAATAGGGATGATTAAGAAAACAAAAGTGGGGCTTTGAAAAGATCTACAAAATTGACAAACCTATAACTACACTTACCAACAGAGAGAGAGAGGGAGACAGAGAGGACACAAATTACTAATATCAGAAATGAAAGTAGGACATTACTATAGACCTTACAGAAACAGAAAGGATTACAAGAAAATACCATGAATAATTGTGTGCCAACAAATTAGATAACCAAGATGAAATGGGCAAATTCCTAGAAACACACTAACTAGTAAAACTGAATCAAGAAGAAATTTTAAAAATGGAATATACCTATAGTAAGTAAAAAGATTGTATTAATCAAAAACCTATCAAGAAATAAAAGCCCAGGACCAGAAAGTTTCACAAGTAAATTCTATCAAACATTTAAAGAAGAATTAGCACCAATCTTTCTCAAATTATTCCAAAAAAAAAGAGAAGAAGATGGAGAAACACTTTTTCTACTCAGTGCATGTAGGCAAGAAAAATAAATAGATAAAAGGCATCCAAATTGGACAGGAAGACATAAAATTATCTCTGTTCACAGATAACATGATCTTACTTATATCCAACCCTAAAGGTTCCACCAAAAATCCTGTTAGAACTAATAAATGATTTCAGCAAAATTGCAGGATGCAAAATTAACACATCAACAGACAGTAATCAGTTGCATCTCTATACACTAGCAATGAGCAATCAGAAAAATTAAGTAAACAGCTACCTTTACAAAGCATGAAAAAGAATGAAATACTTAGGAATAAACTTAACCAAGGAGGTGAAAATCTTGTGTACTGAAAACTAAAAAAAGTTGCTGAATGAAGTTAGATACAAATAAATGGAAAGACATCCCATGTTCATTAATTGGAACAGTTAATATTGTTAGGGATATCATTACTACCCAAATTAGTCTACAGATTTAGTGCAATCTTTATCAAAATCCCAATGACACTTTTTTCATAAATAGAAAATTCCATCCTAAAATTCATATGGAATTTCAAGAGACTCCAAATAGCCAAAACAATCTTGAAAAAGAACAAAGTTGGAGGTCTCACATTTCCTCATTTCTAAACTTACTACAAAGCTACAGTAATCAAAACAGTGTGGTACAGACATAGAAACTAATTGAATAGAATAAAGAGGCCAAAATAAACCCTCACATATATGGTCAGATGATTTTTGAAAAGTGTACCAAGACCATTCAAAGGGAAAGGAGGGTCTTTTCAACGAATGGTGTTGGGAAAACTAGATACACCCATGCAAAATATGAAGTTGGACCCTTACATTATACCATGTACAAAAATCAACTCAAATGGATTAAAGACCTAAACCTAAACCTATAGTTTTTAAAACTAGAAAACACTTAGAAGAAAAACTAGGAATAAATTTCATGACATTGATTTGGCAATAATTTCTTGGATATGACACCAAAAACAGAGTAAACTAAAGTAAAAATAAATTGGATGACATTAATACATTTAAAGTTCTAGGCATCAAAACACAACAGACTGACTGAAAAGGCAACCTATGGAATGGGAGAAAATTTTTACAAATCATATATCTGATAAGGGGTTAATATCCAGAATATAAAAGAACTCTTACAACTATACAACAACAGAAAACAAACCAATCTGATTTCTAAATGGGCAAAGGACTTGAGTAGACATTTTTCCAAATGACCAACAAACACATGAGAAGATGCTCAACATCATTAATCATTGGGGAAATGCATATCAAGACCACAATGAAATACCACTTCACATCCATAAGGAGGGATACTATTTTTTTAAAAAAAGCAGAAAATGGCAAGTGTTGGCGAGAATGTGGAGAAACTGGAACACTCGTGAGATGTTGATGGGAGCATAAAATGGTGCAGCCACTATGGAAAATAGTATGGTATCTCCTCAAATAATTAAAAATAGAGTTACCAGGGCTTCCCTGGTGGCACAGTGGTTGAGAGTCCGCTTGCTGATGCAGGGGACACGGATTCGTGCCCCAGTCCGGGAAGATCCCACATGCTGCGGAGTGGCTAGGCCCATGAGCCATGGCCGCTGAGCCTGTGCATCCGGAGCCTGTGCTCTGCAATGGGAGAGACCACAACAGTGAGAGGCCCACGTACCGCAAATAATAATAGTAATAATAAATAAATAAAAATAGAGCTACCATATGATCCAGTAATTCCACTTCTTGTTATGTACCCAAACGAATTGAAAGCATGGTCTCAAGGCAGTATTTGTTCACAGCAGCATTATTCACAATAGCCAAAAGGTGGATGCAAGCCAAATGTCCACTGAAAGATGAATGGATAAACAAAATGTAATATATACAAACAATGGAATATTATTCAACCTTCAAAAGGAAGGATACTGACACATGCCACCACGTGGATGAACTTTGAGGACTTTATGATAAGTGAAATAAGCCAGTCACAAAAAGGCAAATACTGTATGATTCCACTTACATAAGGTACTTAGAGTAGTCAAATTAACAGAGACAGAAAGTAAAATGGTGTCTGCCTGGAGCTGGAGGGAAGAGGTATAGGGAGTTGTTTAATGAGTATAGAATTTCAGTTTGGAAAGATGAAAAAAGGGTTTAGGATGGATGGTGGTGATGGTTGCACAACAATGTGAATGTACTTAATGCCACTGAGCTATACACTTAAAAATAGTTTAAATGGCTGAACTATATGTTGTGTATATTTTATCACAATAAAAAAATGGATCAAACACCAAAATGTAAAACTTAAACCTCTTAAACTCTTAAAAGAAAACCTAGGGGTAAATCTTAATGACCCTGGATTTGGTAATGGATTATTAGATAAGACATTAAAAACAAGAAACAAAAGAAAAACATATAAATTAAACTTTATCAAAATTTAAAACTTTTGTGCATCAAACAACACTATCAAAAAATTGAGAAGACCACTCAAAGAAGGGGGAAAATATTTGCAAATTATATATCTGATAAGTATCCAATGCAAATTATATATCTGATAAGTATCCACTTGATATCAAGTATTCAGAATACATAAAAGATTCTTGCAATTCAACAACAAAAAGACAAACAACCAAATTTAAAATGGGCAAATAATTTTATTTTGTATCTATATGAGATAATGGATGTTCACTAAACTTATTGTGGTAATCATTTCCTTATGTATATAATTCAAATCATTATGCTGTACACCTTAAAATTATACTGTGCTGTATGTCAATTATACTTCAATAAAACTGGAAGAAAAAATATTAGGTGAAAAAGTAGTATGGAAAATTAAAGGAATGATTGTATATACAAATGAAAGGAAAGACTACACCAAAATAGTACTGGCTCTTTATGAATAAGGTTAGAAGGATTTTTTTCTTAATGTTTTTCTGTAATGTCTATATATTCTACAATGAGCTTGCATTACTTTTATAAAAATAAAACAATAACTCTTGTATACTGATACAATGAAAAATAAAATTTACATTTAGCCATGTGATCCATTTTGAGGTAATTTTTCTAAATTGGGGTATAGCTGTTTTACAATGTTGTGTTAGTTTCTACTGTACAGAAAAGTACAGTTCCCTGTGCTATACAGCAGGTTCTCATTAGTTATCTATTTTACACACATTAGTGTATATATGTCGATCCCAATCTCCCAGTTCATCCCACCCACCCTTTCCCTGCTTGGTGTCCATACATTTGTTCTCTACATCTGTGTCTCTATTTCTGCCTTGCAAACCAGTTCATCTGTACTATGTTTCTAGATTCCACAGGTATATGTTAATATGCGATATTTGGTTTTCTCTTTCTGATTTACTTCACTCTGTATGACAGTCTCTAGATCCGTCCACATCTCTACAAATGACCCAATTTTGTTCCTCTTTATGGCTGAGTAATATTCCATTGAATATATGTACCACTTCTTCTTTACCCATTTCTCTGTTGATGGGCATTTAGGTTGCTTCCATGACTGGCTATTGTTAATAGTGCTGCAATGAACACTGGGGTGCATGTGTCTTTTTGAATTATGGTTTTATCTGGGTTTAAGCTCAGGAGTGGGATTGCTGGGTCATATGGTAGCTCTATTTTTAGTTTTTTAAAGAACCTCCGTACTGTTCCCATAGTGGCTGTATCAATTTACATTCCCACCAACAGTGTAAGAGGGTTCCCTTTTCTCCACACCCTCTCCAGCATTCAGTGTTTATAAATTTTCTGATGATGCCCATTCTAAATGGTGTGAGGTGATGCCTCATTGTAGTTTTGATTTGCATTTCTCTAATAATTAGTGATGTTGAGAAACTTTTCATGTGCCTCTCGGCCATCTGTATGTCTTCTTTGGATAAATGTCTATTTAGGTCTTCCACCCATTTTTGGATTGGGTTGTTTGTTTTTTTGCTATTCAGCTGCATGAGCTGTTTACATATTTTGGAGATTAATCCTTTGTCCATTGATTCATTTGAAATATTTTCTATCATTCTGAGGGTTGTCTTTTCATCTTCCTTGTGGTTTCCTTTGGTGTGCAAAAGCTTTTAAGTCTCATTAGGTCCCATTTCTTAATTTTTGTTTTTATTTCCATTACTCTAGGAGGTGGGTCAAAAACGATCTTGCTGTGATTTATGTTAAAGAGTCTTCTGCCTTTGTTTTCCTCTAAGAGTTTTATAGTGTCCAGTCATACATTTAGGTCTTTCATCCATTTTGAGTTTATTTTTGTGTATGGTGTTAGGGTGTGTTCTAATTTCTTTCCTTTGTATGTAGCTGTCCAGTTTTCCCAGCACCACTTATTGAAGAGGCTGTCTTTTCTACATTGTATATTCTTACTTTCTTTATCAAAGATAAGGTGACCATAGGTGCATGGGTTTATCTCTGGGCTTTCTATCCTGTTCCATTGATCTATATTTCTGTTTTTTTGCCAGTGCCATTCTGTCTTCATTACTGTAGCTTTGTAGTATAGTCTGAAGTCAGGGAGCCTGATTCCTCCAGCTCCATTTTTTTGTCTCAAGATTGCTTTGGTTATTTGGGGGCTTTTGTATCTCCATACAAATTGTCAGATTTTTTGTTCTATTTCTGTGGAAAATGACATTGGTAATTTGATAGGGATTGCATTGAATCTGTAGATTGCTTTGGGTAGTTTAGCTATTTTTGCAATATAGATTCTTCCAATTCAAGAACATGGTATGTCTCTCCAACTGTTGGTATCATCTTTGATTTCTTTCATCAGTGTCTTATAGTTTTCTGCATACAGGTCTTTTACCTCCTTAGGCAGGTTTATTCTGAGGTATTTTATTCTTTTTGTTGCAATGGTGAATGAGATTGTTTCCTAAATTTCTCTTTCTCATCTTTTGTTGTTAGTGTATAGGAATGCAGATTTCTGTGCATTAACTTTATATCCTGCAACTTTACCAAATTCATTGATTAGCTCTAGTAGTTTTCTGGTGGCATCTTTAGGATTTTCTATGTATAGTATCATATCATCGGCAAACAGTGATAGTTTTACTTCTTCTTTTCCAAATTGTATTCTTTTTATTTCTTTTTTGTCTCTGATTTCCATGGCTAGGACTTCCAAACCTATGTTAAATAATATTGGTGAGAGTGGACATCCTTGTCTTGTTCCTGATTTTAGAGGAAATGCTTTCAGTTTTTCACCATTGAGAATGGTGTTTGCTCTGGTCTGTTGTATACGGCTTTTATTATGTTGAGGTAGTTTCCCTCTATGCCAACTTTCTGGAGAGTTTTTATCATAAATGGGTGTTGAATTTTGTCAAAAGCTTTTTCTGCATCTACTGAGATGATCATGTGGTTTTTGTTCTTCAATTTGTTAATATGGTGTACCGCATTGACTGATTTGCATATATTAAAGAATGCATATATCCTTGCATCCCTGGGATAAATCCCACTTGATCATGGTTTGTGATCCTTTTGATGTGTTATTGGGTTCCGTTTGCTAGTCTTTTGTTGAGGATTTTTGCATCTATATTCATCAGGGATATTGGTCTGTAATTTTCTCTTTTTTGTAATATCTTTGTGTGGTTTTGGAATAAGGGTGATGGTGGACTCGTAGAATGAGTTTGGGAGTTTTCCATTCTCTGAAATTTTTTGGAAGAGTTTCAGAGGATGGGTGTTAGCTCTTCTCTAAATCTTTGACAGTATTTACCTGGGAAGCTGTGTGGTCTGGACTTCAGTTTGTTGGAAGACCTTTAATCACAGTTTCAATTTCATTACTTGTGATTGGTCTGTTCATATTTTCTATTTCTTCTTGGTTCAGTCTTGGAAGGTAATACCTTTCTAATAATTTGTCCATTTCTTCAAGGTTGTCCATTTCATTGGCATAGAGTTGCTTGTAGTAGTCTCTTATGACGTATTGCATTTCTGTGGTGTCCGTTGTAACTTCTCCTTTTTCATTTCTAATTTTTTTGATTTGAGTCCTCTCCCTCTTTTTCTTGATGCATCTGGTTAAAGGTTTATCAATTTTGTTTATCTTCTCAAACAACCAGCTTTTAGTTTTTATTAATCTTTGCTATTGTTTTGTTTCTATTTCATTTATTTCTGCTCTAATCTTTATGATTTCTTTCCTTCTACTAACATTGGGTTTTTTTTTTTTTTTTTTTTTTTTTT